>NC_081414.1:97952194-98281424 GCF_030272615.1 Cryptomeria japonica
ATGGATGAGTTATTTAGATCCTTAACAACCTATGAAATGAGGACAACCAATGAAGGAACTTCTAAGAAAGAAGCTTCTTTCAACTCCATCAAAAGGAGCAAAGAAGAAGGTGATCATGGTAAATCTAGTGAAGACTCGGATTCAGAGGTGGTAAACTTTATGAGGAAGCTTAAGAGAGTATCTGGTAAGTATAAGGGAAAAATACCTCTCAAATGTTTCAACTATGGTAAAATAGGACACTTTGCTACTAAATGCCCCCATTGTGAGGTTGGTGGAGAAGAGTTTCAAATCACCAGTAGATTCTTGGGTAAGAACAAAGAAAAGAAGGTCTATCAGCAAGGAAGAAGAAACTATGGGAAGAAGAACAACATCTACACCTTTGCTGATGATACTACTAATGAGGATAGTGCCTCAGAGGATGACTATTGTGAGGGAGAAAGAGAAATCACTCTCTTCATGGCAATAGATGAACCAACTAATGAAGAAGAGGAAGATGAAGAAATTGAAGCTAAGGTGGATCTAGAAGGTGAATTCATAAGCGACCTTGAAGAGTTAAGAAAAACAAAAAAAAAACTAAAAATGGTTAAGCATGCTACTACAAAAGATAAAAAGTAGCTGGAGCAATCACTAGGTGAGTCAGAGAAATTAATCTCTGATTTGAAACTCCAACTAGAAAAAGCTAAGAGGATATGTGAGGCAACATCCTTTGACTTGATAAAGATGGAGAATGAGCATCAAGGTCTAGAAGAAGAGATTGTAAGGCTCAGAAAGGAGCTTGAAAAGAGCAATGAAAAATTGAAGATGAGAAGCAAGTATGAGGGCAACACTGAAGCTTTGGACAAGATGTTGATTAATCAAAAGCATTCAAAGGATACCGATGGCTTAGAATTTGAAGAAGGAAAGAGTTTAGGAAGAAAAGACACATCCGACAAGGAGATACAGTTCACCTCTTCAAGTGAGAGTAAATAAAAACAAACATTCACAGTCAGCAAAGACACTAGGAAGAAGACATATGCAGAAGCTGCAAGAAACTTCCGCACAAACCGGTATGCTCAATCAATGAACTGGAAGCCTCACTCAACGTACCAGCATGTTGATTCTAAAGGGAAGGCCAAAGTTGATAATGAAGGTTTCACCAAAGCTCATGACATGAGAAGAAGTCACTCGGGAAAACAAAAGTTTGCAGGCCCAAGGCAACAAAACTAGAAACTTTCATGGTTATTGTTATCGGTGTAACAAGTTTGGACATAGGATTGCTGAATACAGATTGATGAACAAGCCCCCTATTAGTTTTGCAAGTAGAAATCAATTTTCTGCACTTTGTGATATGGAATTTGTCTGTTATTCATGTAATGGATTTGGTCATAGGAGTTTTGAATTTAGGAGAATTCAACTAGTTTCCTACAATAGTTTTCCAAGTTCATCTTTCAATGCCAATGTGAAATATTACCATTGTCAAAATTGTGGTCACATTGCAAAGCACTAAAAAATCAGGAAAGTTAAACAAATGAACTTAGTAACAGATTAGAAACCCACAGCTAAACCGGAGCATAAAATTGTAGCTGACAAGAAGAAGGAAATTCAACCGGTTTGGGTTGAGAAGGACAAGATCAAAGTAGAGTCAAGCTTAACTGTGCAAATTGCCCTACATACTGAAAGAATGAATCTATGGGTAGTAGATAGTGGTTGTTCCAATCACATGACTAGAGACAAGAAGAAATTCATCAATTTTGAAGATTGGAATGGTGGCTCATGAGGTTTGGAGACAAGTCATCTATCAAGATAAAAGGAAAAGGTACTCTAAATATATATGGCAAATTGAAGGCACATGATGTATATTATGTAGAAGGCCTAAAGCATAATCTTCTAAGTGTAAGTCTGATGTGTGACAAAGGATTCAAATTCATTTTTGACTCTATCGGTTGCCAAATAAGAAAGGAGAGTACCGGTCAAATTGTTGCAGAGGGTAAAAGGACGGATGGAAATGTGAAAAATCTGAAAGAATTCTTTGAGTCCAAATCCATGATGGGACAAGTGGATGAGAGCTAGTTGTGGCATAGAAGATTAGGCCACATAAATTTTGATTTTTTGGTCAAAGTAAGAAAGCAAGGCCTTGTGAGACACATACCAGAGATCATCAAACTAGTAAGCACATTTTGTGATGAGTGTATAAGAGGGAAGCAGACTAAGGTAACCTTCAAGACCAAAGATTATAATACCTCGAGGCCCTTAGAACTTGTACATACAGATTTGTGTGGTCCAACCAGGACAAGAGCTCTAGCCAGTGAAAGGTACTTCATTCTCTTTATTGATGACTACTTAAGAATGACTTGGGTCACTTTCTTCCATAACAAATCACACACATATGATAGATTCAAGATCTTTCAAAAGATGATTGAAAGGGAAAGTAGATGCAAGCTAAAATGCCTAAGATCTGATTGGGGTGGAGAGTTTACATCTAATGAGTTTGAGGACTATTGTGAGAGACATGGGATCAGAAGATAGTATTCAGCCCGAAGGACGCCACAAGAAAATGATGTGGTAGAAAGGAAAAATTGGACAATCAAGGAGATGGCTAGAACCATGTTGAATGAGGCAAAAGTACTGGATATGTATTGGAAGGAAGCAATTCATACTACAGTATATACCTTGAACCAGGCCCAATTGAGAACAAACAACAATATGACACCTTATGAATTATGGTATGACCAGAAACCATCAATCAAGTACTTCAACATGTTTGGAAGCAAATGTTTCATCAAGAGAGATGAGGGTGGTGTAGGTGGATTTGATTCCAGAAGTGATGAAGGCATCTTCCTTGGCTACTCCACTCATAGTAAGGCCTACAAATGCTACAATAAGAGACTAAGAAGAGACATTGAGAGTGTGAATGTCAGAGTTGATGAAGATCTACACAAAGGAAGACAAGCACAAGTCAACCAGTATGATGATTCTGGTGATGAAGATGAAGTGCAATCTGACAGTGAACTCAAAGAAGCATCTAGCAAGTCCCCAAACTGGTATGTGCAAAAGAATCATCCTGAAGAACAAATTATTGGCAATAAGAATTATTGTGTTCAAATTAGAAGAAGGCTAGCCTAGAACAATGAACAAGTAAACTTTTGCCTCATGACTGAAAGAGAACCCAAAATATTCAATAAGGCCAGCAAGGATGAGAAGTGGATGGCTACCATGGAAGAAGAGCTGCAAAAAATTGAAAAGAACAAGACCTGGGAATTAGTTCCTAGACTAGTTGATAAGAATGTCATTGGCACAAAGTGGGTCTACCAGAACAAGATGAATGAAGAAGGTGAGATTGTTAGGCATAAGGAAAGGTTAGTGTGCAAAAGATACTCTGAAGTAGAGGGAATAGATTTTGAGGAAACATTTGCACCGGTTGCTAGACTTGAAGCCATTAGATTGTTTCTAGCATTTTCAGTCTATAAGGGATCTAAGGTATATGAAATGGATGTAAAATTTGCCTTCTTGAATGGAAATTTGGAAGAAGAAGTGTACATGGAACAACCAGAAGGGTTTCTGGTACATGATGATGAAACCTTTGTGTGCTGGTTGAAGAAAGCCTTGTATGGGTTAAAATAGGCTCCTAGAACATTGTACTCAAGGTTAGATAAGTATCTAAAGGAGCAGTGTTTCAGAAAATGAAGTGCAGACAAAAATCTGTACATTAAAACATATGGAAACCACATGATTATAGTCATTGTATATGTGGATGACATCAATTTTAGAGGCAATAACAACACTGTGCAAAAATTTTGCTGACCAAAAGCAGTCATAATTTGAGATGTCAATGCTTGGAGAGTTGACATATTTTGTTGGTTTGTAGATTTCATAGCTAGACAATGGGATATTCATCTCACAAACCAAGTATGGCAAGGATATTCTAAAGAAGTTTCAAATGGAGGACTACAAACCGGTAAATACCCCTATGGTGGTTGGATGCAAATTGAGAAAAGATGATGAGTCGCTAGTGGTGTATCAGACCCTATATAGATCCATGATTGGCAGTTTGTTGTATCTAACTTCTTCTAGACTGGATATAGTTTAGGCAGTGTGCATGGTGGAAAGGTTTCAAGAAGCACATAAGCAGTCACATATGAATGCATGCAGAAGAATATTTAGGTATCTACAAGGGACACTCAATTATGGTCTATGCTATCTTAAGAAAGAGGATTTTACCTTGGAGGCATAAACTGATGCTAATTGGGTAGGTTGCATTGATGATGGGAAGAGTACAAGTGGTGGTGCATTCTTCTTAGGTGGCTGGTTGGTTTCATGGCATAGAAAGAAGCAGGACTCAATTTATCTATCAACTACTGAAGCAAAATATATTGTTGTTGCTGCATGTTGCTCTCAAGTGCTATGGATGAAGCAGACCCTGAAGGATATTTAGGTAGACTTATCTAATCCCATTCCCATCCGGTGTGATAATTCAAGTGCCATTAACATATCAAAGAACCTGGTTATGCACTCAAGGACAAAGCATATTGCCATCAAATATCACTTTCTTAAGAGAAGGTTGAAGGATAGGAAGTCATAATGGAATATGTCCCAACAAGTGAACAAGTGGCATACATCTTTACAAAACCATTGCCGATAAGTACATTTGAGTATCTGAGACACAAGTTAGGAGTTGTGTCACCTACTTCATGCACTTAATTTTGTATGGAGATCTATGGTTCAGAGGGAGTTTATAGTTATACCTGTATCTCTTGAACCACATGCTGGTCACAAGGGGAGTTCAAGCATTTATACATTTGTACCGGTGGTAATCACAAAGAGAATATTTGACAAAGGGGGAGAATACACTATATACCTAGTGGAGAATGAATCAGATGAAGAGATGCCCTAACCCTTTGTCATTATTGACAAAGGGGGAGAATGAGCCGGTTGAAGGAGAAGAGTGTGTTGACATCAATACCAAAGGGGGAGATTGTTGGCATTGTGTTGTCATTGATGTCAATCAGTATAGTCAACCGGTATGCAGGAAGAAGTATGCAAGCAGACAAATAAGGTGTGTTACCGGTAAACATGACCACTAGTAAGAAAGAAAAAGACAACAAAGAAGAACGTGATCATCGGTATGCAAAGAGGAGTGTAATCCACTAGTAGGCAGGTTAATCAGGATGCACATTGATGACATGCTTTACTCAAGGATTGTACCAGTATGAAGGCAGGTGTAATATCACCGGTAAATAGACTTAGTGGATGGATCAGTGTGGTTGATGACTGGCTAAATATACTTCAACCAATAGAGAAAAGGAGATAGGAAGGCATGAAGGATAAGCAGTTAATACATCATCAGTAAGGTGAGTTGAACTGGTTGACTGAAGGTATATACCGGTAGTGTGCCTTGGTTAGTGAATGAACCTAAACCGATTTAGTGGACTTAACAGAGGTGGATGTCGACAAGGATAACATGTGGATACCAGAAGGAAGACATGCAGAGGTTGGTGAAGTGTCCATCAACATGGTAGGTGATGAATAGGTCAACTTTAAATGAGGAACCCATAAATCATGGGTCGATGATAGAAGAAGTGCAGCTTGAGGTGGATCAAGATGAAGAATCTTTTTGGTGACGTAAATCTAGCAGGTCAATTCAATCTTTGTGCTCGTTTTCAAAAGGAAACAACTAAGGCATTAATGGTGATTGACAGAGCTAGGTCGAAAATCATGTGGAAGGTTGCTAAATGTAGAAAGCGTGTACTTGAATTTTCAGATTTGGTGGTGTTGATTGACGTGTTGTAGATCATAAATTGAGGAAAGGAAATCCAATGTGATTTGATACAAATTCACTCGATGGAGAAAATCCCTAATGTGCCCAGTCTGAATGTTGGCTTTGGTAGGAACATTTGAGTATAAATATGCAAACTGAAGACTTAGGGGATTGATGCTAGATGCTTGAGAAAAGAGATTGAATGAGAGAGCAAAGAAAATATCAAAAGAATCTAAGTGTTGGAGGAGAATTGACAAGAAGTAGTAGAACCAGTGAGAGGATTTATCAGAGGTTTTACTGGTAAGGTTAGAGAAGCCGACAAGTTGCCAAAGAGGATAACAATTGTGTGAACTGATAAGGGGGATTCATGAAGATACCTGTAGAAAGAGAAGGAGAAAAGGAAGTGTAGCAGTGGAGATCAAGCAAGATAGAATCAAAGCAGAAGGGGAATAAGAAAGAAGATAAAGAACCGGTAGAGAACTAAGAAGAGGGGAACTGGTATAGAAGAGTTGAACCGATGAAGTGTTTTGATTGCATGTGTTACAAAACTCATTTGTGACAAGGCTAAAACTATTGTATTGGTCTAATCTATTGTATTTCATTGAGTTGGTGCTCGGTGCAGGGGTTGGTGCTCCTTGGGTTGGTTCCCTAAATCTTTGTTAAATTATTATTTTATTGTGAGGTTGGATTGGGGTAGTAGACTCCAACAACATTTCTCATCGAGGTTTTTCCCACATTTGATTTTCCTCGTATATCTGGTGTTGTGAGTTGTGCTTTTGTGTGTCCTTGCATTTTACTCTTTCCTTGATTCAACTGGTATATCCTCTTTGTGTTTGATTTGATAACCGGTATCATAAGTTAGGTTCAAAAAGGTTTAGATAACCAATGATTCACCCCCCTCTTAGTGGTATATTGTGCTCAATAGAAAGTCATTCTTGGGTGGTGTCTTTTCTCTTTGAGCTAGGCCCATTCTTGAGCCATCGGGTGGAGGAGGAGGGATATAATGCATATATGGATGGTATTGATCATAGATGTGTTCATATGGAGGAGGGACATAGTTATATATTGCATATGGACCACTTGATATGGTATTATAGTGAGGAGCACTAGGTCTAGGTCGATACATGTTATGACCATGAGGATAGGGGGTATCATAAGTGTGATCTTGGAAATTTCCCCCAAATTTGACACGGGGTCTCCTCGTGTCATGATTTTGAATATTCGCTTGAGTGTAATTGTATGCATTGGTATTATCTTGGGTATCATTATGGTCATGCATGGTGGTAGTTTTTCTCCATGGGAAAGGATGACAATGAGGTTGTTCATGAGAGGTTCTATCATAACTGGCATGAGAATGAGTGTATGTGTTTGGAAGCTTAGTTTTTTGAAATAGGGATGAAGGTGACTCAAGCACAAGATGCTCTTTCTTACCACCACTGTTAGGCCTCCTTTATCTTGTATTAAGTTGATTTATTTGGTTTGTATTATCCTCCAACATCTTTGACATATCAAAATCATGAGGTAGTCTTGTCCCCCTTTGTGCCATGACTTGTAGGAAACATTGTCTATCCCTTTTCATGATTTCTTAAACCAATGTATTAAAATGGGGATCCATGATAGTTTCCTCAACTTCTACAGAGTCCATAGATGCACTGTCATTGAAATTATCATTTCCATTGTTATTGTCATTGTTGTCATTGTCTGGTATATTACTGCAGTTTTCAAATGGATTGTAGAATTCTCCATCAAACTCATAAGTACTCATGTTTAAATAACTTAAAGCTTCCTCGACTTCCCTTCTAGACCTTTGGGAATGGGTTTCAACCATGGACTAAAGTCTTGACCAAGATGAAAGGTAGTATGAAAATGCAAATACTATGGATGATCAAGAGGTGTATGAGGTGTTGATGAATCTAGGATAAACTTGCAATGTCCAAAAGTGTAAAACCAAAGTATGTATGTTTTTAGAGTAAGGTGTGGCTTTCAAAGAGATGATGGATCTCTTGATGAGGTAAGTTGACCTTGACTCAAGAAGACCAAATGAGACCCTAAGATGATAGATCTTGATGCAGGAATCACCTAGTGTTGTGTTGTAGAATGTTTGTAAAATGTGATGAGGACAAGCAAGGTAACCTTTTGACTCAAATTTGGAAAATATGTATGAGGGAAATGGAAGTGAAGGAAAATGATTGACTATGTATGACCAAGACAGGTTGACTAAAAAATGAACTCCTATAGGAAGCAGCCTTAGAAGATCTTTGAATCTGAAAACTTAAGTCATTTTTCTCTTGACAAATATTTTGCAATTTCTTAGTTCTAAACACAGACGCAATTTAAGTAAGCCCAGATGTGATTTTGAAAATGTTTTGCAATTCTCTCCAATTTTGTAGCTGTTGAATGTGACCAAATCTTAGTGTTTTGACTTTTAATGGCAAGAAACCACAACAAAATAGTGAAGACCCAATGTGTGAAGGTGTTTTTATCCAAAATGATAAAGTGTTTCAATTTCAAGTGTGATTGTAAAATGTCCTTGTTTGTTTTGCATACACTTGGAAGACACGACAAACACAATGTTTCTTTGTTTTTCTTTAAAATGTTTGAGTGTTTTGATCATGAAAGCACAAATCCTAGGGCTGGTCGGGACAATAGTTTTTGAATCTCACTTGGGGGTTACCCTGAGCTATGCAATTCAGAGTGGATAGTTAGATGCTTGACCCTACTGGCTCCACCCTCGACACTCACTTCTCTAGGGAAGCCAAGCACTAGTCCCCACGAAAACTCCTTGTGGTGAACTTTGTATCTCTACTAAGAATCGTAAGAATGTGAGCCTTTTCAGAGGTTTGACCTCCTGCACCAACAACTAGAAGGTTTTTGGCTTCTAACATAAAATGTGTCTAGTAATGGAATCTGTTTAGGTGGGCATAGATCCGACAAGTTAACGTCGCTATGCGATTCCAACACCCATTGCTTGCAACTTTCATCTCAAACACATTTATTTATAGTGGCTCGAAAGAGCTTGGCTTTAGCCTGTTACCACTTTGGGTCATTCCCTCTCACTTTGCCTTATGGGCTCCTCAGGAGGCAGGCCCTATAAAGTTAAAACAAAAGGAGCCTATTGCTCAAGACACAAACGACACTTGTTCATTTTAGAGCTCTAATTAAAGTGTTTTGCTAGACTAAAGAAGATAAAGCAAGCAATTTTAAAATCAAATCTTTGACAATGGTCCTCCACCAAACTTTATAGTATTTTTAAAATAATACCCCTCTTGCAAGCACACAAGTTAGGTAAATTTTTAGAGATCCCAAATGACTTTGTGAAATAGGGGCCTTCGACAATACTTTTTTTGACAAATCCAAAGATCTGATTTTCCATGAGTTATTTTACATTAGAATTAAATTCATAAAGAACAAACCACTTGTAGAATTTCAAGACATTTCCATAAATGTAAGAAAATAATTTTTTTTGGTAATTTGCTCTCAAAATTATTTTTTTTATGAAAAATAATAAATAAAAAATTCAAACTTGATCCAAAATATCAAAATTTTATACTGGAAACTCCTGATACTATTCCCAACATGCAGAAAAAAACTCCTACAAACATTCCAAGTAGTTTGTGAGATATGATCAAAACATTGCAAAACCCTAATGTTTAAAGATCTGTTTTTTAATGAAATATTTTGCATCACAATTAAAATCACAAAGAATAGATCCCCTGTAGAATTCTGAGAACTTTCCAGAAATATAAGAAAATCCAAAAAATTCGCTAATTTTCTTCCAAAATTATTTTTATTAAAAATAATTAAAAAATTCAAATATGCTCCAAAAAATCTAAAGTTTGGATTAAACACTCTTGATACTATTCTCAAGCTTCAAAAAACATTTGATGCAAAAGTTCCAAGTTGTTTGTGATATCTGATAAAAAACATTGCAAAACCCTAATTTTTAAAGATTTGTTTTTTCACGAATTATTTTGCACCTAAATTAAAATCACAAAAAATAGACCCCTGTAGAATTTTGAGAACTTTCCAAAAATGTAAGAAAATCTAAAAAATTCACTAATTTTCTCCCAAAATTATTTTTTTATGAAAAATCATTAAAATCTTATAGAAAATTCAAATATGCTCTAAAAAATTTTAATTTTTGATTGAGCACTCTTGATACTGTCCCCAACGTAAAAAACAAATTGGATGCAGAAATTACGAGCAGTTTGTGAGATCTGATCAAAACATTGCAAAACCCTAATTTTTAAAGATCTGATTTTTCGTGAAATATTTTGCACCCAAATTAAAATCATAAAAAATAGACCCCTTGTGGAATTCTGAGAACTTTCCAGAAATGTAAGAAAATCCAAAAAAAATCACTAATTTGCTCCCAAAATTAATTTTTTTTGAAAAACTCATAAAAATTCATAGAAAATTCAAATATGCTCGATAAATTAGAAGGAAGTGAAGTTGTAAGAAATGTGGTTCTTACATTGTCTAAATGCT
Organism: Cryptomeria japonica; assembly: GCF_030272615.1. Lineage (NCBI taxonomy): Eukaryota > Viridiplantae > Streptophyta > Pinopsida > Cupressales > Cupressaceae > Cryptomeria > Cryptomeria japonica. The sequence goes on from NC_081414.1 coordinate 97,962,417, forward strand.
ACAAGCCTAAGAAGTATACTATTGAATAAAGCCATGATATGGACAAGTACACCTTGGATTAGTTGTATGGATCACTCTTCACCTTTGAGATTGTTGAGCTAGATCAGTCATGGCAAGAGAAGAAAGATGCGACCTTAAAAGATAACAGGATGATTGAAGATGAACTTGAATCGAGCAATGGCATGGATGAGTTAGAAGAAAAATTGGAAGAAAATTATAGAAAGGATCTGCATGGTACAAAGGCAAGTTACCCTTTAAATATTTTAATTGTGGAAGAATTGGTCATCATGCTTCTAGATGTACTTATAGAGAAGACTTTGGTAGAAGATTTGATGATGATAACAATGGGAGAGATAATCATATTACATGAAATTATATAAATAAGAGAATAGATGATAGAGATAAAATTAATAATTTTTTTTCCTCAATAGAGAATAATTCATCTAAAAAAGAAGATAGTAATGACTCATATGAAGAAGCATTGTTTCTAGCTATAGAGGAGAAGAATGATATAAGATCTAGTAATTCAAAAGGAATGAAGGATAGTGAAAAACTAGTGAAGGCTGGACTTCATGTGAAAGTTAAGCCTAAGGCATGGATAATTGACCCCAAATGTTCAAATCATATGACAATCTAGATAAAAGTAAGTTCATTGACCTAGAGAAATATGATGGTGGATCAGCAAAATTTGTAGGAAAGGAAGCTACACCTATTTGTGGTAAAGGAACTATCTCAATTGATGGTAAGAATAAAATTGATGGTGTTTATTATGTTAAGGGATTGAGACAATGTTTTAAGTGTAAGTCAAATGTGCAGGAAAGGTTATGAGGTCATATTTCATGGATCAAGTAGTGAGATCTGAAAAGGAATTTTCAAAAGAATACTTGCAAAAGGTACAAGGACTAATGGAAGTGTTTACTATGTAAAGGACAATAGTGGATGCAATTATTTGTTGGCATAAGAATTTGAAGAACAGGATCAGATTGAGGTTGTACCTATGACTGATGCTATTCCTATTTGATAGAGGAGAAGGGTGCACCGAAAGATAAAATTTGGGTAGAGATGGTAGAAAAAGAGTTTAATCTAACATAGGAAATTTGGACATTAGAACTAGTACCTAACTTGGTTGACAAGAGTGTGGCAAAAGACAAATGGGTGTTCATGAACAAGCTAAATAAAGATGGTAAGGAAAAGATCAAGGATGAAGTAAAGAAATCAAATCAAAATGGTTTCCCTCGGGCCTAAAACAAGAAGGTTTTCAATATTTCTCCTACACCCGCACAAATCAAGTACTTGGACTATTTTTCAATGGTAATTTCTTTTCATGCAACAACATTGGACATAGAGCAAGTGAATGTAGAAGTCAAATAAGATCTCACTCATTTAGTGGACGATGTTATGCCTGAAAAAATGTTGGTCATAAGGCTAATGAGTGCAAAAGTAGGATGATGTGGAATTTAAATGGTAGGAAAGTTCAATCTTTCAGTGGATATTGTTATGCTTGCAACAATTTTAGTTTGAAATAAGGTTCGACTTTTTACAACTACAGTAGAATTAGAGACATTGTTATATTTTGTAACAAGAAATGTGATGTTTGTTGGTTTAGTAAAGAAGATTGATGATAACAAAGAAAAGGAGAAGATCAATATGATGTGTGAAGAAATCAAAAGAAAGGGTGGAAGAAAAGTGTGAGGATGGGTCTACACCCTCTAGTGGTGTTTATTCCTTTTCTAGTAATAAGGTGGTATGCATTTTTTGAGGGGGAGAGTGAAATGAAGATCTAATTATGACTCCCCTTGTGGTTTTTATGTTGATTTTATTTAGGGCATGACAAAAAAAATTTTTAGTTTTTCCAGATGGTTTTATTGATGTCTAGCATTTTTTAGTCTAATGGAGCAATGTAGCAATTTTGTCTTAAAGCTTGAATTGCTGGTAAAAGATTTCTCAAAAAGAATAGAGATTTTTTGTGCTTTCAATACATATTATAGATTGAAGGAAAGTCTATCTCATCATAGGTTAGGATATAGAAGACTACAAACGATTGATCAATAAAATAGATAGAGAAGCAGTTGAAATTTCAAAAGAAATAGTCCATTTATTGCAGTTATTTATAATATTTTTGGAAGGGTAAGAGAGAATTAGATTAAGGCTATGGTCTACTATGGTGTGTTTATTGGGAGAAATAATTTAAATAGAAGGAATAATTTTTTAAATTTTTATTTGTTTTCCTTGATGTTGAAGGGGGGGGGGGGGGATTTAGCATAGTGCCCTTTGTCCTCGATGTTATATGGGGAAAGATATATAGTTTGAGTTCAGTTGTCTTTGTTGTTGGTGGTACACAAGTGTTTCCATCAATGATAAAGTGTGATAACATTAGAAACATACTCTATTTTGTTATGTTGTCAATAATGTCAACCTATCTTGTGTTATCATTGATTCCACATTGTGTTGCAAAATGAGATCTTGTGTTGTATTGGATGTCACCTTGTGTTGCAGATGAGTTGTTGTGTTATATTGAATCTCAATATGTACCTTGTGTTGTAGAAGAGTTATGGTATTATATTGTGTTATAAATGTGAAATTGATGGTGTGTCAAAATGGTTGTCATTGATGTCAATGATTAGCTTATGCTCCACATTTTTGATAAGTTGCAGTTGTAGTCATGGAAGTTTTGGTATATTGTTGGATTTTCCCTTAAGATGTCATTCTTCTGATTTTGATACAGAGCCAACCACAAACTCAATACACTCCCAAGTCCTCCTTGCCTTGAGGCAAACTTTCAGAAGGGAGTTCTTTCTCCCAACTCACCTACTCAAATACTCTAGAGGGATTTCCCACTCAAGGATAGGTTCACTTACATTTTTGAGACCCTCACAAGGCATACATTCGATCAAAGGTTTAGTCCCAACCAACTCATCATTTGCACCCTTCACAAAGCTCTTAAGAGCCTTCTAAAGCCTACTAGGCACTCACAAGGCTTCAAGGACACAACAAACACTTAATGGCTCCAAAAATTCCACTCTCCATTGGAACACCTTTGGAACAAGTATAAATCATAATGACAATCCAATAATGACTCCTAACTAAATTTGATTCCCACAACCCACTTGGCACCAATTTGGCTCTTGTATTAAGGATGAATTGTATTGATGAACAAAAAGGCATAACCAAGGTCTTTAATCCCTAAACCCTTTGAGATTGATTTAAGGGAGTCCCAAAAAATATAGAAACACTTCTCCCTTGGTTCACAATGAAAATGGACTTCTACAAAGTCTTCATTTGCAAAGAGGGTCTGATTGGTCATTAGGATTATGACAACATGAGACAAGTAGGACAACCATAAAAAAAAAAATGAATTCCTCTCCAATGACCTTCCAAAAACTATCAATGATTGAATAAAACCTTTCGACTCCCCCCTCTAACACCAACCACATATCAACACTTTTCTTAGCCTTGCAAAATAGACTATTATGTCACACTGTCATACTATGAGAGTCACGTGCATTATTATGAGGACAATCATAGCATATTCTTGTTTGTTTTGTTACCTTGACTTGACAACCATTGAAATATGTTTATGGAACCCTAAAACACCCCTAAGTACCTTCCTTTATCCTTTCAAGGTCCAAATTTTCATTCACACCACCCATACACCCTTAACTCATTGTCATATCAGACTAAGACACAATAAATCAGAACTTTTCATCACATTTGCATGTGCCATCCTTATCATGTAGTCCTACAAAGAAAAGGAAAATGTAGAAAATATTTACAAGGTTCATCCCAATCCATAGAATGAGTTTTTAATGTGGGAATGTCCCTAAACCCATTAGTTTATTTTCTCGGGTTACCCTAATCTAGGGTATGACAATTTTAACAAAAAATGACAATAACTTTGCCAAAACACAATGAAATTAAACAAAACCAAAACAAAAACCCAAAATATTCACTCCCCTATCATCCCCAATCAATTTCCAATGTCAATGAATGAGTTTTCACAGAGAAAAATACAAAGAATCATACTGTAATGTCTGAGAAACCAAAGAATTTGCAGAGAACTCATATTTTCTTTACCGATTTTCTCCCTCCATACATTCATACCTTAACTAAACCCTATCTTGGTCAAGGGTAGGTTATTTTAAAGGAGTTTAAAACCTCCCCCAATGGCTATAACTACATTTTAAACCTTTTCTAACAAAAGGCATCAAATGACTAATGTTTCTCCACAAAGTTGCATTGACAACTTTTGTCAATAATGACAATTTTAACCAAAAATGACCATGGACCTAATATAATACCCTTCCAAACTCACACTATTACAAATAGATTCAAGGAGGCCCAAAAGACCTTTATACATGATTGAACACTTTGTTTGTCATCTTGGTACACATTTGCACTATATTAACAATTTTGACAATTTTTTTATCAACATAACTACTATAGAACTCAAAACACTACATAATGGTCTCAAGGACCCTGATTACATCAAGAATGGTGTTCTATGACCTTATTTGTGAAAAAAAAAACATACTAAAGACCCTATGCTTATACCATATTGAACTCAAAATGACCTTCTTGTGCTAGGTGCTCCTGCACCAGATTTGGTGTTCTGGAAGTGTATCTAGTGATGATGATGTTTTACTATATTTGCAGTGCTCCACATTTCTCTGTAGTTTTGGTTCTGATGATAATATTTTGAATTTATGTTTTTCATTTCTTTTTATTTTTCTTCTTGACTTGGGACATAATTATGTGCTCTGGAGTCATGATTAATGATATGTTCATTCTGGGTTTGTTTGACCTAGAATATTCCATTTTTTCTTTGGTGGTTGCAGTATATGGATAATGTTTTGTTTTAATCGATGCAGTGTATTGGGATGTGGTCCACTTCTCATTCTTTTCCACCATGGGAATGTTTAGTGTAGACCTATTTCAAATTGTGTTCTAGAAAATTCCTTGGCCAACTTGGGATACTTCTTATTCAAGAGATTAGTATAAATAAAGGATGATCATAATGAATAAAATATAGAAGCAAGTGGATTGAAAAATAAAATCTATTTTTTGTTTGTGTGATGTTATGTGAAGTTGTGGTTGAGCAATGTGGTTGTGTGTTTTTCTAGTTTGGTACTAGAGGCTGTGAGCCAAAGGTTTCTTCTGGCATTGTAGCATAGTGGCGGTTGTGCTTCAGTGGTGGATTCTTTCTTTTTCCTTCTTCTTCTTCTAGGTAGTGAGCCCTTTTTTGGCAATTTTAGCTAGGCAGTGAGCCCACTTGTAGTGAGGATTCTAGCAGTGAGTCACGCTTTGTAAAAATTATCTTAACCGGTGTCACCCTAACATGTGTTTCATAATTGAGAATTAGCATTCTCCGTGGTTTTTCTCTTCTTGAGTTTTCCAAATAAAATTTGGTATTTCATGTGTATGTTGCATGTGTGTGCTCTCTCATGCTTATATCTATTTATGGTTAAGTTATTCAGAGTTAGAATAAGTAAAAGATTTTAATTGACAACTGATTCACCCCCCAGTTTTCTGGGATATTCAACAATTGGTACCAGAGATTTGGTTGCTAGAAAGTGAAACTAACCACTCAAGGAAGATCCAATGGCACATAAATTGACTATTCCTACCTTTGAAGGATCCGACTGTTGGATATTCCATCATTTACTCATATAAGTGTGTTTGTTGTAGTTTTCTATCTATTTAGATAACATTGGTTATTTTGTTATTGTTTGATAGCTTATTAAAGCTAATTGTTGAACCTGTGAATACACGATTCATCATATCTTTTATATATAAATATTTCTCATAATACACAACAAAGTATTCAATTTCTCTACAAATGTTTATATGGTATTAGAGTAATGCAAATCATGTGCCTATAATTTTGTGATGTGAAAGATTATTGGCACATTTAAAGGCATTTATTGGTGATAGTATTTTGGTGCATAATTTAAGTTTTCAAACTATTGGATAGGAATTCACAATAGATGTCGTTGGAGTGTCATAGAGGCATTATATAGGGAAAATATTGCATGAGTTGATGGTTTTATTAGCATTTTTCTATCTTGATTATTCAAAGGCCTTTGTTTCCATGATGGAAGTGTATCAATGGTGTGATGTTTAGATTTATGGTATTTCTCCTTTGAAGTTTGTGTGTATCATGCCTGACATCCATAGCCCTTGGCTAGCTATTCGTATTGGTGTATTATGATAATTGGCTTGCTGTGAGACTGGAAGTCATTGACATTGGAAAATGTAATTAAATTTTTGGATCTAGGCCCTCATTCCATTTCATTCTTGATAAAATGTTTCATTTCTCATGGTTGCAGAGTTTTCTTGGAGACTTCTTGGCATGCAATTGATAACAGTTTCATTTTAGCCTATATAAAGATGTATTGGTTCTTGTAGTAGATCGACATTTATTTGGGTCTATCTCAAATCATCGGGCGAGTGAGTGAGTTTGATTAGTTGTGGTGGTCCATTGTTGTTATCTTATTGGCTTTCTTTACCCCTCTCATTTAGGTGAAGGCACAACAAATTGAATGATTGTAGATATTGAATGAAAAATTGGTAGCACAACTTTGTGTTTGGATAATGTCAGGTTCACATTCCATTATTTTATTTTGGTTGTAGATATTGAATATATAGTGAATAGTTTTTTTCTCAGATATAGTAAATAAGAATTCAAAATCTGGAGAATCCAAGATAGTGTGTTTTTGGGCCTTGTGTGTGGATCTCAGTTACCCAGAAGGGGATTAGTCTCAATTTCCTATTGTCTTCCATAGTTTTTCTACAAAAATGACAAAATATTCTTTTGTTTCTTGTAGGTATGTGTGAGGTTAGCCTGAAACTCATACGTGATGGAATGGACTAGAGCAACATGGAGATAGTAGTATGCAACATAATTTTTGGTGGTATAGATACTAGCATTGAGGATTGTCGCAAATTCTTTGAACATGTGCTTGTGCACACTTCAATTTTTTTTAAATTTTTTTTTTTTAAGTCATTATACACTTGAAATATTTCTTTATGTCCATGATAATCAGTTGGTAATACTTCCACAATCAATTTTTGTTTAACTTGGCATTCATTTTTCTCTTCTATGAGCTTCTTATCTGTGGTGAATCATTGATTTGAGTAACAAGCAATAAGATAAAATAGTGTAGATATATCTCGCTACTACAATGGTAGGAAGTTCTCCAAAATTCTTCTTCGAGATTCTCAGTTGTTGTGAGGGAACAATTATTCTACATGGAGGACCAAACTCAAGACTCAACTTGAGTTTGAAGAAGTTTTAGATATGGTCAATGGAACGACAACATGACATAAAATAAATGTTGATGAGATGAAGAAATTTGACCAAGCTAACAGAAAGGATAAAGTGATCATTTTGTTCAATGTGTCTGATGAAGTTTAACCTTTTATCTAAGACTCATCCACTACCAAGGATGCATGGGACAAGCTCAACATGGTATACAAGCCATAGAATCAGAATGAGATCCTAAATTTGTAGAGTTAGCTACATAGCTTGAAGATAAAGAATGGAGAACAGTTGGAATCCTTTCTCAAAAGGATTGCAGAGTTGAGAGCTTCCTTACAAGAATTGTGAAAAAAGATTGAGGATGTAGTTTTGGTGCCTATTGTTCTATGGGCACTACCATCCAGATACAAATTCTTTGTGACATGGGGGCTTCACTTAGTGAACCCGGGTTATAGCACGTGTGTTCATGGCATACTAAATAATCCCCCTATTTTCAAAAAATATTGCCCTAAAATAATTTTTTGTCACCCCCTCCCAATACACAATCCAAATTAAAACCCCCTATTTTGACCATATATTGCATTTTTTCATAGCCCATATTAAAAAAAACCCTATTTTCACCAAATAGGCAATACATTAAGCTTATTTTTTGAGATATTAAACCCCCCAATATGAATGCACGTGATATAATATTGCCTAGCAAGTGAATCCCTTATGCTTTGTGACAAATTTGAATATCATTAAGATGACTCCCACATTCAAGAAGGTAGAAAATATCCTCTTGAAAGAAGAATCTATCAGCCAGGAACATGATTAAGATCATCATTCCATGACTATCTGTCATAAAGGTAAGAAGCCCATGCAACAGTTTAGTAAACTTTGAAATCTGGAACTTCATCCAAGCCTCAAAATAAGTGTCCCATATGTGACAGAGTTGAACATGTTGTGAAGAATTATTGGTACAAATCCTTCAACAAAGGCTCATCCAACACACCACCTCCAAAGAAGCCATTTCAAAGTGGCAAACCCCGATGGGAGCATAATAATAAACAAAACCAACAAAGCAATGTTGTTGAAGGAGAAGATTCTCCAGATGAGGAATACATGTTGTCATCCCACTCTTCAGAAGATGGTTCATAATCAACCTCAATATGCTATTTGGACTTTGGTGCTACAAAGCACATGACTAATGTCTTATGTATACACCTAAAAATGGTCTGAAAATAATTGATTAAATATGCAGTTATTTAATTAATCCCCCTTCCCAAATAATTGAATTCACAAGTAATTTGATTAATTTCCTTATTCATCTACTAGTAAATAAGTCTAAGTGATTTATTTATATATAGTTCATTCAATAATCCCCCTTTAATTAATTAATTCTAAATTAATTAATTCCCCTCATTTTAGTCAATTTTGTTGGCATTGTGTTGTCATTGATGTCAATCGATATGTATAGCATGTCACCGGTATGGATGTCTATTGGTATGCAAGATGGAGATTGTGATGTGCTAGTGCAAGTTTGTTGCCATGTTGGTGTCATGAAGATTACTGGCTTACACACAAGAGTATGTTACCAGTAAGGAGAAATAGTGATGGGAATGGGAATGGGATAGACTAGCCTAGTCTATGCTCCTTGACCCTCTCCTTGGATCACCAGGTGTTCCAACCACACCCTAGGGTCTCTAGGACTTCCCTTGCCTATGGAATCCCCTGACCTTGCCCAATCCACCCACCAACAACCTGTGATACTTCTCCTAAGGTCACACCTACTCACAAACATCAAAAACCCTCACATAGGTTAATAAGAGTTTAGCTCCTCCTACACCTTCTTAGGTCCTAGCAAGGTTAGGACAGGTCTTTGACATGGTTTTCCATCCATTCATGTGCCCCCAAGAGGTTTTAACCTTCTACTTTGTTACTGATCTCACTATTTTGCTTCTTTCCTACAAAATAGGGCTACAAGGAATGTGCCCAATTAGGCCTCCATTCCGGACTTTTAGGGCTCCCTCTTGCAAACAATGCACAAAATTGTGAAACTTACCAAAGGGACTGCTAATCATTTGGCAAGGGCTCAAATATTTTCTTGGTTTTGGGCCTCCAAGTGTCCGTACACTGCCCTAGGTGAATTTTGGGGTTTTTGAGGGTTTTTATGAGGGTTTTAAGGCCTGCTAGGGTCACAGTGATGGGTTGCTATCTTTGCCACCTTATCTAGATTGATGGAAGCTCCTCCTTCTCACCAATGGTACTCCACACACCCCTCTACAACTCCTCTAAAGGGTGCCTCCTTGCTTGTCCTACCTTGCTCTCATGGACCTCTACAACTTCAACCCTTCCTAGCTGGGCACAGTCCAGTCTCGCCTAGGAGTGGGTCTTTGAAAGGCTTTGCTGCATCTTCAGGGGCCCTACTTGCTCTGGGATACTATACAAGGTCTTCACTCCTATTCCCCATGGTTTCATGGTGTTTCCACAATGGGGATATGAGTTGTCAATCCATTACACAAAACAGTCCAAAACCGGACAGTGAAAGAGTAACTTCACAAAATAATTACAAACCACACAAAAACCTGTAGAAGAACCTAACCTAAGTAATCAAAATGATGGTAAAAACACAATACAAGACTCTCAACACCATTCAGTTTGCAAAACAATCCACTATCGACCTATTAATGCTCCATTTGTCATAGTCAAGGTCTTTTCTCTTGGTCATACAATCCAACATCCAACCCCTCATTTTAGGGTTTGCAATAGTTTATAGTGTCTCTACCTTGGTTGGTGTGCCATGGTTAGGGTTCCTAATGCCAAACTAAGGTTATGACCTATTTGGTGGGAAAGTTGCATGACAACTTTGAAAAGTTGTCATGCAACTTTTTTACAACTTTTGAGCAACTTCTACAATGTTGCTTTTCTGGACTTTTGGGCCTACCTTGGGCTATCCTATGGACACAACCATGCCACGAGGACCCCAAACACATCAAAGGCACACATACCCTCTACTCCACAAGAAAAATCAACCTAGACTTATGGACCTAGGACCTAAACAAGGACCTAAACAAGACCAATGAGCTCTTGGCTCTTATTACATTGACATGGCTTCTTAAAGAAGCAAAATTCCAACAAAAGTCATAGGGAGGAAGACCTTAGAAGGGTGCTCCTACACCATACTCCCCCTCTGCAAAAAATTAAGTAATTAGGGGAGAGATGATAGCTAGGTCAATACCAAGTTTCTTGAACCTTCTCTCTTCAACCCAAGTTGCTTCAGACTCAAGTTGACCTGCCCACTTCACCATGTGTTCCATGTAGACCTGGTGTCTAGTAGACTTCTTCACCCTTGACTCCAAGATCTCCTCTACTATGGGTTGCTTCACTTGAGGTAAGGAATTCACATCCAAGTCCTGTAGCACCTTGGCTTGATTCTCAGTTTGCCTTGCTATTTCACCTTTGTATAGTATCAAATCAGCAGCATTGAAGACTGGTGATATAGCCAAATCTGAAGGAAGATCCACCTTGTAGGAATTCTCACCATATTTGGATAGAATTTTACAAGGTCCTACCCTCTTCATTTGTAGTTTAGTAGGCTTTTTGCTTTGCATTCTATCTTTTCTTAAATGGACCATCACATAGTCACCCACTTTGAACTGAACCTCTCTCCTTCTTTCATCCACTTTTGCTTTCAGTTTTTGAGTAGACTCTAGGATGGCTTTCTTGACCCGTTCTTGGACTTCCTTGATGGTTTGAGTGAAGTCCTCTACTTCCCCACTCTTCAAATCCATGGAACCAAGTTCTCTTAGTTCACACACCCCTCTTGGATGTCTGCCATAGACAACCTCAAAAGGACTCCTTCCAGTGGTCCTATTTACACTGTCATTGTAGGCATACTCAGCTTGTGGAATAACTAGATCCCATGTCTACCCATACTCCTTGGTTAGACACCTCAACAAGTTTGCTAACACCCTATTAATGAATTCAGTTTGACCATCAGCTTGTGGATGGTAAGCTGAGCTGAATGACAAATTAGTCCCTAGTCTCCTCCATAAGGTTTGCCAAAAATGGCCCATGAACTTGCAACCCCTATCTGAAACAATACTTAATGGGAGTCCATGAATCCTTACAATCTCCTTAAAGAAGAGATGTGCAATATAAATAGCATCATGAGTAGTTCTACATGGAATGAAATGGCTCATCTTAGAAAATCTATCTACCACCACATAGATGCTATCCATACCTGACTTTGTCTTGGGGAGTCCTACCACAAAGTCCATGCTCACACACTCCCAAGGCCTATTTGGGACTAGTAGTGGCTGATAGAGGCTTGCATTGCTTGATCCTCCTTTTGCCCTTTGGCACACACCACATTGCTCCACATACCTTTTCACATCCCTTGGAAACCTAGGCCAATAGTAGTACCTCTATACTAGGTCCAAAGTTTTATTGACTCCAAAGTGTCCACTTAGACTACCATTGTGTTTCTCTTGTATGAGATTTTCTCTCATGGATCCTCTAGGTGCACATAACTAATTGCCTTTGAACAAGAGACCATTTTGAAGGGTGTAGTCTGTATACTCACCATGAAAATGATTCTCAAACTCCTTGCAGACCTTGTAGGCTGATGAGAAGTCCTCATCTTCTTCATAGAGATCCTTGAAACCTTCTATCCCTATGCTCTGCAATTGTAGTTCTTGGACAGTTAACAACTTTCGGCTTAAAGCATCTGCCACCTTGTTAAGCTGCCCCTTTTTATGCTTGATGGTAAAGGTAAAGGATTGGAGGTACTCCATCCACTTCAAATGTCTATTGCTAAGCTTCTCTTTAGTGTTGATGTAACTCAAAGCTTGGTTATCTATGAGCACCACAAATTCCTTTGGGAGTAGGTAATGTCTCCACTTCTTGAGAGACTGAACTAGTGCATACAACTCTAGATCATATGTTGAATACCTCTTATTTGCCTCATTAAGCTTCTCACTGAAAAATGCCATAGGCCTTCCCTCTTGGCTCAATACACCCCCTACTGCAATGCCACTTGCATCACACTCCAATGTGAATAGTTTGTCAAAAGTAGGTAAGAGTAGGATGGGTTTTGTGGCTACTTCTTGCTTCAATAATTGGAATGCTTTATCAGCTTGATCAGTCCATTTGAATTTAGTTTTAAGGCCTCCTTTTATGGTGTCAAGTACTGGTGCTAAACCATGGAAACTCCTAACTTCAGTCCCCATTTTAGGGGTAGGCCAATTCAAGATTGCCTCCACTTTGCTTGGATCCATCTTCAAGGTTCCCTTAGACACCACAAACCCCAAGTAGACTAACTCTTGCTTCAAAAAGTCACACTTCTCTAAGTTGATTGCCAACTTCTCTTCATGCAACCTCTCTAGGACTAACCTCAAATGTTCAAGGTGCTCCTCTTTGGTTCTTCTATAGATGAGTATGTCATCTAAGTATACTACCACAAATCCACCTGTGAAGTCCTTCAACACCTCATTCATCAACCTCATGAAGGTGCTTGGGGGTTTGGTAAGTCCAAATGGCATCACAAGCCATTCATACAACCCTTCTGTGGTCTTAAAAGTGGTCTTCCACTCATCACCCTCCTTAATTCTAATATGATGATAACCACTTTTAAGGTCTAACTTAGTAAAATACATGACACCTCCTAAATAGTCCATTTGTGCCAACTGGCAACAAAAACACAGTCACAGTCAAGATCTTTTCTCTTGGCCATACAATCTGACATCCAACCCCTCATTTTAGGGTTTGCAATAGTTTATAGTGTCTTTGCCTCAGTTGGTGTGCCATGGTTAGGGTTCCTAATGCCAAACTAAGGTTATGACCTATTTGGTGGGAAAGTTGCATGACAACTTTGAAAAGTTGTCATGCAACTTTTTTACAACTTTTGAGCAACTTCTACAATGTTGCTTTTCTTGACTTTTGGGCCTACCTTGGGCTATCCTATGGACACAACCATGCCACAAGGACCCCAAACACATCAAAGGCACACATACCCTCTACTCCACAAGAAAACTCAAGCTAGACTTATGGACCTAGGACCTAAACAAGACCAATGAGCTCTTGGCTCTTATTACATTGACATGGCTTCTTAAAGAAGCAAAATTCCAACAAAAGTCATAGGGTGGAAGATCTTAGAAGGGTGCTCCTGCACCAAATAGGTAGTGGAATTAGATTGACAACAAAAATGGTAAGTTGTTGTCAACTGGTAAATAGGGATAGAGTGATGACCAAGTGACTGGTACAGATGAATAGAGAAGAACTAGTTGGTGCGGTTTTGTAGGAGTACTGGAGAGAAGAACATGCACCTTTGTTCCAAACCGCATTAGCAGAGTTAGTGTATTGAGCGAGTTATTATTGGTAAGGTGTGTCAACTATAAACAAGGCTACCAATATGCAAAAACTACAAAAAGGATGCACTCTCATCGGATAGAGATAGACATACTGACTCACCCTAAATACCTACTGTGGATTGGCAAGCTTAGTGATCGGGCTAATGGGATCCAACCGACAAAACAAAAGATGAGCAGGCATGAAGGTTATGTTGGTATTATGGATGACTTCATCATGTGTTGCATTGGTTTTGTCATTGATGTCAACACTTGTCTTCTTGGAAGTCTACATTGTTGTTTTGATGCTATGGTTACATTGGTATGTTGTTGAACTGATAATATGGTTCATCGGTATGGTACATGGCTTATGCACAGTCACCAGTATATGTTCACCAATAGGTTATATTGTTCACCGGCAGCAATGATAACTTGGAGATCATTTGGTTATGTTGAAGACATGGAGTGGAGGTTTGGTTTTGGTGTTTTGGTTATTGGTCTAACCGGGTTCATAGATTTGCCTTTACCGGTAGATAGGTCTAGGTTATGGACCAATACATGTTATCTATTCCAGATCAACATGACACATCATGGAGATTGTTTATTGATTGGTTATTTTGGTAAATGTATTGAGATGACATGTTGTATCACATTAAGACTTATTTGTAATTTATTTAATTATAATATCTTTAGTGAGCCGACCTATTCATTTGGTCTTAGGTTTTGTATATATGATTGTAATATCTTGTTGAAGATCATCATGTCATGAGAGAGTGTGGATATTCAAGAGCCAAAATAAGAAAATCCTTGTGTGAATCACGCAAACATAATTTGAAGGTTGAAGGAAGGTTATGAAGGTGTTTTGACACTCATGTTCAGAGCTTAACCGGTACTGAATCTAGCATTGGAGATGCTATTTTGAGCAGTACCTTATCATTGGATTTAACCATCCAGTTGTATAGTCAGTGTGACTCCTACTTTGTGATTGAGCAATGAGCTCTAGGCGGTTGGCCTTTCTGCATGTGCAGACCCCATTTGTATACACATACTATCTGCAGTAGTATCATCTGATTATGTGTAAGGTTTCCCACTGTGGTTTTTCCCTTACCGGGTTTCCACGTCAAAATCTCTTTGTTATGTGTTGTGGATGTTGTTTCTCTTTATGTTTCATGCATTAAGTTAAACTGATACTACTATAACTGTTAATCTATTTTATCGGCACTTAAGTTTGGTTTATCGGCATTAAGTTTAATTTGGAATAACTTGCATTTGGATTATAATTTATTGACAACTGGTTCACAACTGATTCACCCCCTCTCAGTTGTCCTTCTCGGGACCTAACAGGTTAAGTGGTCAATGCATCACTGATAGGATAAAGTGAACCAATTGTAAAAGGTATACACTAGTTGTGTGTCTTGGTCGCTGACTGAGCCTAAACTGACATACTGGACTGAGCTAAGCTGGATAATGACTAAGGATGACATATAGGCTCCAAGTGGAATACATGAAGTGGTAGGAAAACCGTCTATCAATGAGGTAGTTGATGAGTAGGTCGACATTAAATGAAGAAATCATAAATCACAGATTGATGACAAATGAGTGTGGCTCGAGGCAGACCAAGAGACAAATATTTTTTGGTAATCTAATCAAGGTAGGACATCCGATCTTCTTGCTCATCTGGCGAATGAAAAAACTGAAACATTTATAGTGATTGACATGAGCAAGGATGGAAATCATGTTGCACTATGCTAAATATAGAGAATGTGTTCTGGAAGGAATGTAAATGGCGGTGAATATTGTTTTGTTGCAGGTTATTGTCTCAAAGAAGAGATCTGATCAGATTTGATATGGATTTTGGTGAAGGAAAAACCCTAGGGCTCAAAGTTTGATTCTCCATTTTGGCGGGAAAGCCCAAATATAAATAGGTATATTGAAGACATGAGATGCCAGTGGCTAGAAAAGAGAGTGCTTGAGTGAATAAAGAGTTGATCAGATAGAGTGTGGTTGAAGTGACTGAGTATTTAAAGTAAGAACCAACAAGAGAGGCCTAACCAGCAGAAGGGTTCAACCAATAGGAGATAGAGCAACCAGTGAGTTGTTAGAGAGTTAGCATCATAGAGTGAAAGAGTGCGTAGTGAGGATTAGAGGAAGTCAAGAGAAGAAGAGGCTGATTGGCAAGGGATTAGAGAGAGTGAATTGATAACCGGTAGTAAAAGAACTGGGAATTGAACCGGTAGAGAGAAGTTGAATAGATGTTACAAAACTCATTTTTAACAAGGTGCTTTCATTGTAATAAGTTTATATCTTATTAAATATCACTAAGTTGATGCTTGGTACTCTAGGGGTTGGTTCCCTAAATCAGTAGGGGTTGGTGCCCTAAACCATTATAATGTTGTTGTTTCATTGTGAGACTGGATTGGAGCAGTAGACTCTAGCATATTATCTCACTGAGGTTTTTCCCACATTGGGTTTTCCTCATATAACTGGTGTTATGTGTTTTGTTCCTTTGTGTGATGTGTCTTTGTATGTTTGCATTCTGATCTCCTGTCATATCTCACTAATATATCCTCTTAATGCTTTAATTTCTAACCGATACTTAAAGTTAGGATTAAAAGGTTAATATTTTTGAAAACCACTGATTCACCCCCTGTCTCAGTGGTATCTTGTGTTCAAAAACTGGTATCAGAGCCTTAGGTTCCCTATTGGTCAAATATATTCTCTAGCTTGGGCAGATTCTAGTTTAGGAATACAATGGCAAAAAATGAGTCCTCCTCCTCCAAAGATCCCATGTTTGATTGTACCAACTATGCCTTCTAGAGTAGAAGAATGGAAACCTGTCTATCCTCCCTAGGATTTGACATTTGGATGTCTATTAAGAATGGGTATACGATCCCTAATGCTCCTCCTACAGATCTAGATGCTAAGAGGGAGTATGAAAACAATGCTAAGGCAAAACATGCTATTCTCAATGGGTTGTCTGATAACGAGTTTGTCAAGTTCATGCACTTCTCATCTACCAAGGAGACTTGGGATAAATTGCAAAGTTTATTTGAAGGAGATGTCAAGGTCAAAGAAGCCAAGTTGCAAACTCTAAGAGGTCAAATTGAAGGCTTGAAGATGAAAGATGAAGAAAAGATTGCAGACTACCTTCATAGAGTTGATGAAACTATGAATTCCATC
The DNA here is from genome assembly GCF_030272615.1 of Cryptomeria japonica. Taxonomy (NCBI): domain Eukaryota; kingdom Viridiplantae; phylum Streptophyta; class Pinopsida; order Cupressales; family Cupressaceae; genus Cryptomeria; species Cryptomeria japonica. Next base: position 97,979,184 of record NC_081414.1, read on the forward strand.
ACAGGATTGGGAGAAGATATAGCTAATGAGGTTATTGTCAAAAAGGTACTTAGATCACTAACACCTAAGTATGACACCAAATTTTTTGCAATAGAAGAAGCCAAGGATCTGTAAAATTTCTCAATGGATGAGTTATTTGGCTCCCTAACTACCTATAAAATGAGGACAACTAATGAAGGATGTTCAAGGAAAGAGGTTGCCTTCAACTCCATGAAAAAGGGCAAGGAAGAGGTTTCTCATGATGAGTCCAGTGAAGACTCAGATACTGAAGTGGAAAACTTTGTAAGAAAACTCAAAAGAGTATCCAGTAAGTATAAAGGAAAATTGCCTCTCAAATGTTTTAATTGTGGTAAAATAGGACACTTTTCTACAAAATGTCCCTATGGTGAGAATGGTGGAGAAGAGATGCAAAGAAACAATAGACCTTTGGGTAAGAACAAAGAGAAGAAAGTCCACTGGTAAGGGAGGAGAAGCTACTAGAAGAAGAACAATCTATACACCTTTGACGATGGTGCCATTGATGAAGAAAGTGTTTTAGAAGATGACTGCCATGAGGATGAAAGAGAAATTAATCTCTTTATGGCACTAGATGAACCGATTGATGAAGTTGATCAAGATGAAGACATTGAAGCTGAGGTGGCCTAGAAGGAGAACTCATAAGTGCTCTTGAGGAGTTAAGTAGAGCAAGAAGAGAACTCAAGAGGTTCAAACATGCTATTGCAAAAGAACAAGATCATTTGGAGAAAACTTTAGGTGAGTAAAATAAGATAGTTTTTGATTTGAAACTCCAGTTAGAAGAGGCTAAGAGGATATGTGAGGTGACATCCTCAAATTTAATAAATAAGGAGAAGCAGAATCAAAATTTGGAAGAATAAATAGTTAGGCTCAGAAAAGAACTTGAAAAGAATAAAGATGAATTGAAGATGAGAAGCAAGTATGAGAGTAGCACTGAAGCCTTGGACAAGATGTTGAGCAATCAAAAGCATTCAAAAGATACCGGTGGTTTAAGATTTGAAGAAGGACAGAGTTCAAATGGAAAAGACACACCAAGTAAGGAGATGCAATATACTTCTTCAAGTGAAGGTAAAGAGAAGAAAACCTTTACTATCAACAAAGATACCAGAAAGAAGACCAATGTTGAAGCTACAAGATATCAACCTATGAACTAGTATCCTCAAAAAATGAACCAGAAGCCTCACTAAATGTATCAAAATGTAGATCCTAAGAGAAAAGTCAAGGTTGATAATGAAGGGTTCATCAAAGTCCACCTCATGAGAAGAAGACATCAGGGGATACAGAGGTTTACCGGTACAAAGCAACAAGACTGGTATGTACCCAAATTCCATGGCTACCACTACTGGTGTAATAAGTTTGGTCATAGAATTGCTAACTGTGGTATGATGAATAAGCCTCCTATCAGTTTTCCAAGTAGAAATCCATTTACTGCACTCTGAGTGATGGATGTTGTATGTTATCAGTGCAAATGGACTTGGACATAGGAGCTATGAATGTAGGAGAAGTCAACCGGTGTTCAACAAAAGTTTTTTAGGTTCATGTTTTAATGTTAATGTGAAATGATATAACTATCAAGAGTTTGGACACATTGCAAAGCATTGCAAGCACAGTAAAATCAAGCAGAAGAGGACAACTCCGAATAAGAAACTAGAAGTAAAACTACAGCAGAAAAGTGTTGCAAGAATGAAAAAGGAAACTACACCAATATGGGTTGAAAAGGACAAGAACAAAGAAGAATCAAGTTTGATTGTGCAAACTGCCCTACATGTAGAAAGAAGGAACCTATGGGTAGTAGACAGTGGATGTTGAAATCACATGACCAGTGACAAAAAGAAATTTATCAAGCTTAAAGATTGGAATGGAGGCTCAGTTAGATTTGAAGACAAATCCTCCATGAAGATAAAAGGAAAAGGAACCCTGAACATAGATGGAAAATTGAAGGCACATGATGATACTATGTAGAAGGTCTAAAGCACATTTTTCTAAGTATGAGTCAAATGTGTGACAAAGGATATAAATTCACTTTTGACTCTACCGGTTGTCAAATAAGAAAGGAGAGTACCGGTCAGATTGTAGCAGAAGGAAAAAGGACAAATGGAAATGTGTACAATTTGAAGGAATTATTTGAGTCCTAATTCATGATGGGACAAGTGGATGAGAGTTGCATATGGCACAAAATATTAGGCCACATAAACTTTGACAATTTGGTCAAAGTAAGCAAGAAAGGCTATGTGAGACACATACCAGAGATCATCAAACAAACAATTACTTTTTGTGATGAATGTGTAAGAGGGAAGCAGACTAAGGTAACCTTCAAAACCAAAGAGCATAAAACATCAAGGATCTTAGAACTTATACATACAGATCTGTGTGGTCCAACTAGGACAAGAGCCCTTACCAGTGAGAGATATTTCTCTTCATTGATGACTTCTCTAGAATGACATGCGTCACTTTCCTCCTTGATAAATCACAAGAATATGAAAGATTCAAGATCTGTCAGAAGATGGTTGAGAGGGAAAGTGGATGCAAGCTAAAATGCCTAAGATCTGACCGAGGTATAGAGTTCACATCAAATAAGTTTGAGGACTACTGTTAGAAACATGGAATCAAAAGACAATATTCAACCCCAAGGACACCACAACAAAATGGTGTTGTAGAAAGGAAAAACAAGACTGTCAAGGAGATAACAAGAACCATGTTAAATGAAGTCAACATATCAGATATATACTAGAAGGAAGCAGTTCATACTATAGTACACACTTTGAATGGGGTTCAATTGAGAACAAACAATAGGATGACACCTTATGAATTGTGGAATGACCGGAAGCCATCATTCATGTATTTCAAAGTGTTTGGGAGTAAATGATTCATCAAAAGAGATCAAGATGGCTTGGGAAACTTTGATTCCATAAGTGATGAAGGCATCTTTCATGGTTACTCCACTCACACTAAGGCCTACAAATGCTACAATAAGAGACTAAGAAGAGTCATTGAGAGTGTGCATGTAAGAGTGGATGAAGATTTTCATAAAGGGAGATATGGTCAATTCAACTGGTATGATGATTCCAGTGATGAAGATGAAGTGCAATCAAAGAGTGAATGGGAAGAAGCATCCAGCAAGACACCTAACTGGTATGTGCAAAAAATTCACCCGAAAGAGAAAATCATAGGTAATAAGTATGATGGTGTGTAAACTAGAAGAAGGCTAGCCCAAAACAATGAATAGGTAGACATCTACCTCATGACTGAAATAGAACCCAAAACATTCAATAAGGTCAACAAGAGTGAGAAGTGAATGGCTGCAATGGAAGAGTAACTACAACAAATTGAGAAGAACAAGACTTGGGAATTAGTTCCTAGACTGACAGAGAAGAATATCATTGGCACCGAATGGGTATACCAGAATAAGATGAATGAAGAAGGTAAGATTGTTAGGCATAAAGCTAGGTTAGTGTGCAAAGGGTACTCTCAAGTAGAAGGGATTGATTTTGAATAAACATTTGCATCAGTTGCAAGACTTGAAGACATTAGAATGTTTCTAGCCTTTTATACCTACAAACGATACAAGGTATATCAAATGGATGTAAAGTCAGCCTTCTTAAATGGTAATTTAGAAGAGGAAGTATACATGGAACAACTGGAAGGTTTTTTGTTGCATCATGATGAAACCTTTGTGTTCCAGTTGAATAAAGCATTGTATGGTTTGAAATAGGCTCCAAGAGCATGGTACTCAAGGTTAGATAAGTATCTAAAGGAGAAAGGTTTCAAAAAGGGGAGTGCTGACAATAATATATACATTAAAGCAGATGGAAACCACATGATTATTATGGTTGTATATGTAGATGACATAATTTTTGGAGGAAACAAGGACACTTTGTGCAAAAGATTTGCTAATCAAATGCAGTCAGAGTTTGAGATGTCAATGCTTGGAGAGCTCACATATTTGATCAGTTTGCAGATTTCACAGCAAGATAAAGGTATATTTGTCTCTTAAACCAAGTATGCAAGAGATATGTTGACGAAGTTTCAAATGGAAGACAACAAACCAATAAGTACCCCCATAGTGACCAGATGCAAGTTGAGAAAGAATGATGAGTCACCGATAGGGGATCATACCCTTAATAAATCCATTATTGGTAGTTTTTTATATCTAACTCCTTCTAGACTAGATATAGTGGAGGCAGCGTGCATGGTGGCAAGATTTCAAGAAACACCTAAATAGTCACATATGAATGTAGTCAAAATAATTTTGAGGTACATACAACAGACACTCAATTATGGACTATGGTACCCTAAGCAAGGGGAATTTATGGTAGATTCCTTTATTGATGCTAATTGGGCAGGTTGCATTGATGAGCAAAAGAGCACAAGTGGTGGTGCATTCTTCCTAGGTAACCGGTTGGTTTCACGGCACAACAAGAAGCAGGATTCAGCTCCCTATCTATTGTTGAGGCATAATACATTGCTATTGCTACATGTTTCTCTCAAGTTCTATGGATGAAGAAAAACCTCAAGGATATTCAGGTGAACATATCTAATCCTATTTCCATCCGATGTGACAATTCAAGTCCAATTAACATATCAAAGATTCTAGTTATGCACTCAAGGACAAAGCACATTTCCATAAAGTATCATTTTCTCAGGGAGAAGGTTGAAGGGAAGGAAGTTAAGGTGGAATATGTCCCTACAAGTGAACAAGTGGCATATATGTTCACAAAACCTTTACTGGTAAGCACATTTGAGTATCTAAGACACAAGTTAGGGGTTGTGTCACCTGCTTCATGTACTTAATTCTTGTATGGAGATCTATGCTTCAAGGGGAGTTCACAACCATATTTGTATCTCTTGAACCATATGTTGACCACATAGGGAGTTTAGGTATTTGTGTACTAGTACCGGTTTTGACAAACTCATTATCAGACAACCCACTCAAGATAGCATGTTTGGCATTGGCATTGTTCTCATACTCCTTTTTGGCATCCAAATTAGTGGGAGGAACACTAGGGATAGCATATCCATTCTTGACAGGCATCCACACATCAAAACCTAGGGAGGAAATATAAGTCTCCATTCTTCTGCTTCCGAATGCATAGGTAGATCCATCAAATATGGGGAAATTGGAGGAAGCAGACTCATTTCTTGCCATTGTGGTCAAAATATTGAATCTACCCAAGGTATATAGATAACCAGGAACCTATGCTCTGATACCAATTATTGAACACCAAATGTCACTAAGAGGGGGGTTGAATAAGTGGTTTCTAGACTTTTATTGTTTTTTATCTAACCTCAGATTATCAATTGTTAACTTAAATTTTAAATAGTCATACTAGTAATGATAGAGAGAAGGTCAAGGAAAACATTCACACACAAGTACCACACAACACCAGATTTATGAGGAAAACCCAATATGGGAAAAACCTCGGTGAGAAAAGCTGCTGGAGACTACTACTCCAATCCAGCCTCATATGTAAAACACTGACTTACAAAGATTTTGGGCACCAACCCAATGAGCACCAACCCCTGCACCAAGTTCTTGGCTATATTTATTAAAAATCAAATTCCAATACAATTAAGACTTCTTGTTGCAAATGAGTTATCCAACTCTTGAGCGAATATCTTTCTGCTGGTTGAGAGTCTTCTCTCCACTGAAAATTCACACTACCAATTGTGTGATTACTATCTCTGATTCTTGGCCTCTGTTATCACTCTCTCCTACTCTCAACACACCTTTTCACTAATGGATGATGCCTATCTTTTGACCCCCTACCGGTCTAGGTTCAACTCCAAGAATGTAGTTCTACCGATTGAATATTCTCACCGGTCTGCTTGCTTAGTCACACTGCTACACTCTTAGAAAATTCTCTCCATTTTCTTTCCTTTCTTGCCTGCACCTCACATCACTACACTTCACTACTTCGCATCATCAACCTCTATCTTTGAGCTTTCTTTCTCTTGTATATGTTTTCCTGGCAGAACGTCTTTCAAAAATCTGAGTGGCCAGCATTTCCTATTTCCAACACAATCTTCATCAAATCCAATCTCACCTGCCTTAGATCAATCACTTATCCTTGAAGGATGCACCTGCACACGGTTTCCATTATCCAATGCACCTATTCTGGAAAATGGCAATTTTGAATCAGATCTTTTGTCATGAAAACTAGTCGACACATAAAGTGCATTAGTTATTTCCTTTTCGAGGACTTCCTGAATCGGATTTCCTTTTCCTTGAATTAGGCACCAACTTCTCCTTGATCTTCCTTTGTCATTCCTTCTTTCTTGAGCCACAATTAGTCAAAGACAATCCTATGATTTGTGGCTCCTTCATTAAAGGTGATTTTATGTTTCATCAACCCTATCAATGAGGCTTCACCAACCATAACACACTTGCCACCTCTGATCCACATGGCTTCACAACAATCAAGACATGACCCACCAACACACAGTCGGTCCAGCAAACACATATCGATGCTACCCTTTGCCGATTGAGCTTTCTTCTTTTGTTAACTGATAGAGCATCCTATACCGGTTGCACATCTTCACCTTTAGTGGTGTGAGACAACCTTAGCACACTTCCTCATCATAAATAAGCAACTATTCTTTAGATTAGATACCATCCTTCTAATTGGTTACCATCCTTCAGACCGGTTTGTTCTTTACTGGTATGTCTTCATTATTTATGCTCACTCTTGTGTGAATATCCATCATGCCGATTGACATCAATGACAACTTAGTGCCAAATGCCAACAATCTTCCCTTTGGCATTGATGTCAATTTTTAGCAAGACAATCCATATCGGTGCATTTTCTCCCCCTTTGACACAATGACAAAGGGTATTATGCACTCTCCCTTAGGTCCATACCAAACTCCCCCCGAGCCACATAAAGCCTGCCTATACAGATGACACCACTCCTAACTTGTGTCGAAGGTACTCAAAAGTACTTACCGGTAATGGTTTGGTGAAGATTTTTGTCACTTGTTCACCAGTAGGAACATAATCCATCCTTACCTCCTATTCTTCAACTTTCTCTCTGAGGAAATGTTATTTGATTTCTATGTGCTTTGTTCTGAATATATCACCGGATTCTTTGCTATATTGATTTCACTCGAATTATCAGACCGGATGAGAATGGGTTCAGTGATGTCCACCTGAATATCTTTGAGGGTCTAATTCATCCAAAGCACTTGAGAGCAGCATGTAGCAACAACAATGTATTTTGCTTCAGTGGTAGAGAGAGATATTGTGTCATGCTTCTTACTATTGTTGGCTTGATGATGATTGTAATTTATTCATTAATTATTGTCATTGATGAAACACTCACACACACACATATGATTACATTGACTACCGATGTAACTTCAATTGTTTACACTGTTAACCGGTATGTTTGAGGTTTATCTCCAATTGGTACTTTGTGTCAACCAGTATGTGCATAAGAGACAACCTTTGTCTATGCTAAGTCGGTATCAAGATGAATATCAAGATGGAGATCAAACAAAGATTCAAGGACAACGATTCATATGTTTTATTCAAACCGGTATTGATTTTTCCAACCAGTATTTATTAATTTTTTGATGAGTTACCAGCACCAACTACTTGGCAGTCATCTTTGTGATGAGTTACCAGCACCGACTACTTGGTGGTCATTTTTGTGATAAGTTTTGGTCACTTGTCTAGATACACTACACCTAGGAAATTGTGTTTTGATTTCCTTGGACCGACATAAGATTTGAATGTCTATTTAAAGACATCTTAGTGAATCATTTGAGAATGATGTTATGCAAATGTTGGTATGCATCAAGAGTGAAAGTTTTTGTTGAAGAGAAAGAAGTGTTAAGATGAAGAGCAGTGTTGAATGTACCTAGAAGGATCTGATCAAGCAAGTAGTGTGCTACTCAAAACAAATCAAACCATTCTTGTTGTTTTCTAACTGTTACAACAGAATCAAATCCCCTAACCGGGTAATCTCTAACAAGCTTCTGATGAATAATGATGAACACTAACTACCCAATAGATATTGAGAGGGGGGGTGAATCAGTATGGATAAAAACTTCTTCAACAACTTAAACTGCAAAGACTGCACTAACTGGTAAACAACATCACCGATCTAAACCAAGGCACTACCGGTAAAACACAATATGACTGTAAAAGACATAAACTGGTAACATTTAGATATAATCAAAACCTAATATCTCATCTCAACTTCACCCATATGCTTAAGTAAATAATACATCAGAAATATAATGACCATTGGATCAGCTTGCATTACTGCTTAACAGAAAACACTAAAACATCACAAGAAAAAGCATCACACATAACACATTGATTTTTCACGTGGAAACCCAACTAGGAAAAACCAAAGTGGGGATGAATAACCATAAGTTGTTCTTGGACTCTTCTGAAGTTCTCTTTGTTAGGAGCCTAGTCCAGTTAAAGACTTTTCTACAGGTTCTACTAGGAACCGATCCTGCTAGGGATCACACAGTTAAGGGATGGCTAAATACCTGGTTAGAGGTTATAACCCTATTAAAGGTTACCTTGTAAGAGGATTTGAAGAGCTCAATGATTTTGAGTCACCCTGTTAAAGGATTTACAAAAATCCTGTTAAAGCTACCCAATAAAGGGATTTTCCCACTGCTAAAATGGTTAGAAGTCAACAGGTAATACACTGATCTGATAACAACACTTAATGCCAAGGTAGATCCACTTCAGTTCCTTTACTTCTGCAATCACACTCTGTAAGTCTCTACCCACTTCTCCAGCCTAGCAAGAATCACATCACATTCATTTATTTACCAACAACTTCAAATGAAAACCATCATCGACCTTATAAACAACAATTAGGTCAGTGGCCAAAACCTAAAACCCTAAGCATCTAGGTTAACAATATAGTCGGTCTAATCCTAGCTGTTTAATCACATTACATAGGGAAAAACAATCTTGAACAAATCTCAAGACATTCTCCATCGTTCGTTCTTCACCATTTCTAGAAGCTAATAACCCATTACATGCTCTCCACCATTTACTAAGGTTTTGCATATTCCCGAGGTAGATAGAATCAATCTTCTTCATGCAAGATCCTTAAGGAAATCCTTCATGCACACAAGGCTGACATGGCAACACTATCTAATCTTCCTTTCAATGCTAACTCATCACAAGATGTCATCGTTCAAATCACATAGACTTGGAATGCATCAATCGGAAACCCTGAAGCTTAGACTACCAACTGGTAGTCGTATCAAATGAAACCCCGATACAAAATTTGCATATACTGGTTCACACTTCATCATACCGGTTCACTTTTTACATATATACCGGTTCACACTTCAGCATATTGACATCAATGACAACATACATTATCATCATGTCATCAAACTCTGCACATATGCCAACAGCTTCAATATACAAATCATCTAACAAGGTGATCCATTAGTTTGGATTCTTAAATCCTCTAGCGAGGTTATTCCTAACAGGGTATAAGCTTCTAATCAAGCTTTGGGATCTCTAACAAGATTCGCTTCTAGCAGAGCACTTTTTAGACCTTAATCGGTTAGTTATCTATTAATGCAGATAGTTAACTTGTGACTTCCATCTTACCGTGGTTTTTACCTATTTGGGTTTTCCACGTATAAACACTTGTGTTATGGTGGATGCTTTACTTTTTGTGGATGTTGTTATATCATTTTGGATTGCATGTATTGTGTTTAAAATCTTGGTTAAGTTCATCTACCGATTAGTGTTTGAAGTAGTGTTTTATTTGGTGTCACTGATTCACCCCCCCTCTCAGTGCTTTTCAATTCCATCAATTGGTATCAAAGCCTAACTTCTTTGAAGCCTAACCGCTTAGAAGGGAGTCTTGAAACTACCATGGGGGATAGGAGCTACTTCAAGATGGCTAGAGAGCTAGAAGCTAGCAGAAATGAACTTGAATCCCTTAGGGGCAAACTTAAACCTTCTCAAGTTAGAAGGAGAGAGATATCTGAACAACTATTAGAGATATCTAATAGTAGTTCTTTAGATGAAGCCAATATTGATGCTTTAGCAAAAGAAGTTGAAAATTTGAACAGTGAGAAACTGAATCTAAGGAGAGAGCTAGAAGGTCTCACTATCCACATGAGTCAAGAACTAGAAGCCAGAAGAGATACTAAAGATCTTATCAAGGAAATAATTCAAGAGATTACAAAGATCAAACAGGAAAAAGACACTATGCATGAGAACTTGATTGCTGAAAGAGAAGAAAAGGAGAACCTACAGCTAGATCTTGAGCTAGCATCATTTCTGAAAGAGAACCTATCTAAGCATAATGAAAATCTCATCAAAAAGATTATTGAAGCCAATGAGAAATTGGAGAAGTTAATCAAAAGTTCTACCATGTTGGAAGAACAAATTCAATCACAGAGAATGAAGGGTGATATCTTTGGACTTGGTTTTCATACAACTGAAAAAGGTGAATCCTCTGGTACAAAGAGCAACAATCCTAAGAACAAAATTGCTCCTAAGATCAATAATCCTATCGGTAAGAAGGTTTTTAAACCTGTCTTCTTTGTTTGCCATAAACCTGGTCACATTGCAAATGTTTGTAGAGACAAACCTAATAGAAATACAAATTACAATACTAATGCTAGGTATGTGTCCAAAAAGTTTGAAGGTCATTGCCTCACATGTGGAATGTATGGACATAGATATGTTAAGTGCAGATATGGAGCAAACAATCTTGTACCACACAAGAATCCAAGACCAAATGGTGATTGGATAAGGAACTTTGATAACCGGGTAAACCTGAACTGGCAAAGATCCTATGGCAACCAGTTTAGTCCATTCGAGATGGAAAAGGTAACAAATGTTATTTGCACCTTTTGTAATAACTTTGGTCATGTGGCTATAAATTACAGAAGAAGAACAAGAAGAAGAAATGTGGGACCTTGAAGATCATCTAGTATGCCTTGTTACCACTATAAAAAACTGGGGCATTTAGCAAAATTTTGTAGATCCAGAAATAGCAAACTGGTCAACTCTTCCAAGGATCAGAAAGGAAAGCAAAAAGTTGATATTGAAGAAACCAGAGAGGATATGAATTGGATTTGGAAGAAGAAAAGTGATGACTCACCTGGAGAAGAAACTATTCCTTCACCTAATGAAGAGAACCCAACACCAGTAACTTAAGCCTTTTTTAACATGGCTAAGGGGAGTTGAACGGTAAAAAATCTTCAGACCCCTTGTAAAAATGAGCGGGAAAGAATTTTTGAATCATGAAATTTTGGTAACTTTTTGTTAACATGTTATCAACCAGTTTTCCACTTGAGCGGTGAAATTAGGGTTTGTAACCCTAACGGGCAAGCATTTATTGCAGTAGGTAAAAAGGATAAAAGCAAGTTTTACTTTGTCATTTTTACCCTAACTCATTCAAGAAGAAATTTGAAGCGATTGCAAAGTTGAATAAGATTGTTGTCAATTGTCGAATTGTTTCATGATTAGAGAAATTAAGTTGAATTGAAGGTTGCAGAAAGATGAACTAGTGTGCACTTGGGCATTTCAACTGGTAAACGGGGCAACGTGCATGAAGTAAGGTATTTCTTTGAACATACCACTTTGAAACTTGTTTATCTAGAATGCCATCTACTTCAAAGTCTGTAGAGAGGTTGGTGATCACTTCTAAGCCTGAGGAAGCTCTAAAGGTAGATCAAATTATGTCATATAATGTATTGTCGCAAGTTCAGAGGGGAGTTTTGGTCAAAGGTGATTTGTCCAGTTATATAGACTGCAAGATAGAAGATTTATGAACTCTATACATTTATACAAGTTGAAATCACTTTGTGATGAGAACGGAAAGATTGAAACAAAGTATGCTAGGGTTTTTGAAAAGGGTTTTCATAATGCTGCTTACTTTCTTGAAGATTTCGAGGAAGAACACATTAGAATCATTTTAAGTCAAGTTCATGGAGAGAACATGTATATAGAAAGAACTCACACAATAACTAAGGAAGCCATTCAAGTTGTAACTGGTTATTTCTCAACCGGTGAAGTACCTATTTTAAGATGAATTTCAAAAGATACAACATTCTCTTTAATCGGTTCTACTTCTAATAAGTGTGGCTTTTCTATTGACCTTGCAGTGAAACTAGCAGTAATGGTGATAGGCTACCAAGTATTTTACTCTAGTAGACTTAATACTATTCCATCTGTAGCAATTCATACAACTCACAGAATGATTGTTGATAATGCAAATTATGATCTTTGTGAAGCCATCAGAAGGCAATTATTTCAAAATTTGCAATCTATTAAGAAGGACAATAGTCAAAAGTTAAAATATGGTCATCTATTAGTTGGGTTATTCTTCTATTTCCAAAACTTTCTACTGAGAATCAGAGACATTGAATGGTCAAAAGACCTACTGGTCAATGTAAAAATCAAGAAAAACATTAAGGTTGTAAAGAATACCTTTTCAACTGCCTTGAATAAGTATTTTAATAAATTTCAAAAAAAGATGAGCATGAGAATGAGATTACCAGAAGATGTGGTAAAACACTTTGCAAAAGACATAGTCTTTACTGTTACCACTGACTTTTACTTGATGCAAGCATTTAAGCCAAGAGAGGAAGAGATGGAAGACATGAGTTATGAGGTTAATCATGATCTACTACTTGGTTATGATTATACCCTATTAGCATCGCCTAAAGAAAAACAACAGGCAAAATTGGACGCTTTGGCAGTCCAAGTTGCACCAGCAGAAACTAGTACTGTACCTATTACTAATGTGAAAGGAAAGAAAAAGAAGTCTGATGAAATGCCTCCAGTGATAAAGATACAAGGGTGACTCGGAGTGTCCTAACCAAAAAGGAACCAACACCTAAAGTATATGCAAAGAAGGAGAATGTACCAAAGAAGAGAAATCAAAAATTGATTTTACAACCAGAGTCTGAGGGATTAGATTCTGATGAAGAATCAAAGAAGGTAAAAGCAACCGGCAAAACATCCAAGAAGGTAAAGGTAGTGCCAAAGGAAACTACACCTATTGATATAGCTGCGTACAAACCTGACATAGCTTTTGAGAGAACAATGAAGACACTAGGAAGGAATAGGTTTGACAATGTCAAAGAATATTTTTATTCTTTCACTGAAGATGAGCAGAAGCAAGCCATTCAATAGGTAATCACTTATTTGGGTCATTACAATAGATTTCCGCATGACTTGGAAAAGGATATTTCAAAATCTTTGTATAATATTCTTGTAGATAAATGGGAGGAAGTTGTTCAATTGGAAAAGGAAATTATTGATGAAATATTTTTTCAATATTTTCCCAATTTATCTACGGATGGAATTAGTGCTTTAGTTGATCAGTACAAAGTAAATTTTGTTTTTAAAACAAGAAGATTGAAACTCCTTAATATAAAAAGGACAATTATTGAATCCGAGACACATCAAATAGCTTGTGAAATCAAAAAGAGGGAAGAAATCATCCATTCTAGAAATGAGGCTAATGCTACAGATGATGTTACTCTACCATAAATGGATGAAGAGGAGATTATTCAACCTAATGAGGTCTATCCACTCAAGAAGAAGGATGATTCCATTATTCTTGTTAATGAACAATGTTTAGAACATAGTGGACCTATCTGGAGACAACACTGCACCAGATATGGAGCCTCCTGCGATTACTAAGGTACAAGTTACATTAGTTGAACAACCAGCTACTCAAATAAAAGTGGACAATCCACTAGCAACAGAATGACTGGAGAAACCTCAATCCCCACTAGTCATTGAAAATAATCAAAAGGAATCTACTGAAAAAGTTGTCACTAAGTCACCTAAAAAGACAATAGAGTAGAATACAGAGAAAGCTATCATTAAGAGTGTATCTCCTGAACCGACAAAGTTGAAACAACTTGAAGATGATGATAATGATTCTTTAAGTATTTCAGGACCCATTGATATGAACAGTTTGAGCGCATCAGAAATGATGAATATTGCTAATGTTATGCAATCTAGAGCGCATAAGAAGAGACTGAAAGCGCAAAGGATTGAAGCAGAGACAATTCAGAATGTAGTAGAATTTTTTTCTGGTCTACTACCAGAAACATCTATAGCACATCTTTCTACACCCATTAGAAAACTTGGTCAGTTAGCTGCAGATGCATTTGATCAAATCAAGTCACTTGAAGATGCTACTCAACTGTATGCTAAGAAGAGCCACAAGAAGAAATATGGAGACAAACTGGCAAAGAATATTGAAAGTGGCAAAATGGCTCTATCTCACAATGAAAGTTTGTTGAGAAAAGCTATTGAAACTGGAGGAAAGTATCTTGCCTCTACCTCCAATGTTACTTTATTTTATTCTAACATTTCTAAAAGTCAAGTTGAAACTGAGCAAGAAATGGAAAGGATATTAAAGGCATATGTCCCACTCCAGGACTCCATTCATGCCTTTAACATGTCTGTAGATGATTTGCATAATAGACTGGATAGGTACGTGTAGCGTCGTAAATTGTACGCACTTGCTAGGGTGGTACAATTTCACACCTAGTTTAGCACCCGCCTTGGCGCATTTTGCATTTTGCATTGCATTTCCCCTTTAGCACTTAATTAGTCAAATTAATTAGGTCTAAGGTTCTATTTCATCATCTCCCACATCATAAAGTTGGGCCCTTTCATTAAAGTGTGCCCCTTTCATTTTATTCTTCCAATACATCATTTAATCAAAAACCCTAATTAGGTCCTATTTTGAACTTGGGGGCTTGATTTCGGGGGTCAAAACATCTCGAAATCAGCTGTAACTTCGGGATTCTCTCTAAAATCATCATATCCGATGGCCCTGAAAATTTGGTGAAAAGTTGTCGGGACCATGGTGCTCGGCGTGCACATGGTCCCGGACATTTTTCCCAAAATTTTAGGAGCGCGATCCAATCATAAAATAAAGCTTAACCCTAAGAAATTGGTGGGAGATTCAATCTCTAGGTCGGCCAAAAGTTGAAATTAAGACCTAGGGTTTCATACATAAGAGCTCTCTTTCTTCATTTGAAGGGATCCGAATTTTGGCTTTGGAGGACCTTCTATGCAGCGAAAGAGCAGATCTTTGAAGACTTCAATAACATTCAACATCCATCCATCAAGCATTCATCAATTTCATTCATTTAGGGCATGGAAGACATTGAAGAACAATAGGAGATTACCGACTGAAGATTGGCTTGTACTCCTCCCTTAAGGGTTGGGTATGATTTCATGTTGTTTTCATGTCTTTGCATAAGCTTCAATATATCCTTTATTCATGCTTTAGATCACTTTGCATCTTGATTTAGAGCATTTACATTATCATTTACAAGCAATTAGGGTTTACTTTCTAGGTTGCTCTAGTTTGCTTTCTTGCATTTAAGGACCTTGCACACACACTAGGTCTGCACACACAATACATTTTACAATACAACTTGGCTATTCGTGGAGGTGGAAATCACCGAAGTGGGGGTTTGACTAAGGCAAAACCCTATATAGCCACCCATACCCTTTTCAGATATAAGTGCAGGTTTCGGGACTCGGACGACGCTGCAGGTTACAGATCCGGAAGAAGCAGACGGAGACCAAACAACACACCAAATCTCAAAGCAAAAGACCAGGACAGGGGCGTGGGGCACCCTGGTCCTACCAGGATAGGGGCACTGGGCGCCCTAGTCCCTGGGACAGGGGCGTTGGGCACCCTGGTCCCTGGGACAGGGGCGCTGGGCGCCCTGGTCCTCCTGACAGATAGCATTTTCAGCATTTTTGACAGCTTTTCCAGAGTGTAAAACAACAGTTTCCGGAGCAGTTTCAGGGGCAGAATCAGGACAGTGGCACCCGCGCCCCCGTCCCAAAAATTTTCATTCATATTTTAACACTGGGTACACATCTGCACTCTTTTCTTGTCCTTGTGTTTACAGCTTTCCATTGTTTAAGTTCAATTCTGCAATCTTGTTATTAGTTCATACTTGCACTTTGGGGTTAGGAATTGAACTTGCATCATTTCATCTTTCTATTACAACAAAGGAATAGAAATCCTAATAGGTAGCCCATGGATCTCTCTTCCACAAAAAGAAGTAGCCAATTGTGTGATACCTCTAGGCTCTTTCATATTCCACAAATGTGTGATTGAAGGTGAGATTAGGGCATGTTTGCTTAGTGTCACTTTTTCCCCCACACAGTATGAGAATGAGAAGGCAAAGAGACTCTAACCTCTTAAAGAGCTCAAGAGTCTGCTCACATCACAGGTAGACATTCTTTAGAGAGACCACTCCAGTGCAGAAGCTATTCTTGCAACCCCTGAAACCTACACACTAGACTCAATGGAAGAATTCTACTCTCAGCTAACGTCTACATTTGAGTATACTGCAAACATATTGGAATCATGGGAAAATGCTTTATCACAGATGAAGAAGAGATTCAATGATATTTTTATGACAAGTGTGCCATGAGACTAATCAGTCACCTAAAAAGAAAGCACCCCCACTTGTGCTCTTTCTATCATCAATGCAGTCAACCCAATTAGAATCAGTGTATGCTTCCAAGATAAAATCTCCTTGTTTGGGATACCATAACCCATAGGTGAGGGTCCCTTGTAGGTATCTAAAGATTCTACTTACTGAATTCATATGTGACTATTTTGGTCAACTTGAAATCTAGCCACCATGCACATTGCCTGAACTATATTCAGTCTTGAAGTAGTTAGATACAGTAGACTGCCTATCATAGATTGGTACAAGGTCTAAGCCACCACTAGTGATTAATCATTTATGCTCAATTTTCTACTGGTCACCATGGGGGTACTTACCGGTTTACAATCTTCTAGTTGAAATTTCTTCAACATTTCCTTTGCAAACTTGATTTGAGAGATAAAGATTCCTTTCTCTTGATGTAGTATCTGCAAACCAAGGAAGTAAGTCAATTCACCAAGCATTGACATCTCAAATTCTGCTTGCATTTGATCAGCAAATTCTTTGCAAAGGGTGTCCTTGTTGCCTCCAAAGATGATGTCATCTACATACACAACCAAAATGATCATGTGGTTCCAATCTTTCTTTGTGTACAAATTTCTATCAGCACTTCCCTTTTTGAATCCCTGCTCCTTCAGATACTGATCTAGTCTTGCATACCAAGCTCTAGGAGCCTGCTTTAAGCCATACAAGGCCTTTTTTAACCAGCACACAAATGTCTCATCATTATGCAACTAAAACCCTTCCAGTTGCTCCATTTACACTTCTTCTTCTAAATTTCCATTTAGGAAGGCCGATTTTACATCCATTTGATATACTTTGTATCCCTTGTAGGCTGAGAAAGCCAAAAATATTCTGATTGCTTCTAGCCTAGCTACTGGTGCAAATGTTTCTTCAAAGTCAATCCCTTCTATTTGAGAGCAATCATTGCACACAAGTCTAGTTTTATGTCTGACTATCTTACCTTCTTCATTCATCTTGTTTTGATAGACCCATTTAGTGCCAATGATGTTCTTGTCCTCCATTCTAGGAACCAATTCCCAAGTCTTGTTTTTCTCAATTTGCTGCAGTTCTTCTTCCATAGCATCCATCCATTCTTGTCTTTTGCATCAATGATTTTTTTAGGTTCAACTTCAGTTATGAGGCAAAAGTTGACTTGTGCATCAGTCTAGGCAAGTGTTCTTCTAGTCTATACACCATCACTCTTATTTCCTAGAATTTGCTCTTTCAGATGGTTTAACTGCACATACTAGTTTGGACCTCCCTTGGATGCTTCTTCTTCTGGTTCAATGTCTAGTTGAGCTTCATCATCTTCATCACTGATGTCATCATACTGGTTGGACTATGGACGACATCCTTTGTGCATGTTCTCATCAACTTTTACATGTACACTTTCAATAACTCTTCTCAGTCTCTTGTTGTAGCATTTGTAGGTGATGCTCTGTAAAATGGGAGATGTTAGACAAAACCTGTAGTGTTATAACACATATGAGAAACAACAAGAAACAAAGAACTATTAGTGTTAATCAACCAAAGACTAGTCTAAGCAGGCATACCAAAAGAGACACTAAAAACATAATAAAGCATTTAACTATGAAAATAAATGCAAGAAGACATCTCCAAATGCCTTCTACCATACTTGTAGCTCCTCCTCCCTTGTTCCTCTCCTCTCCAAGTCCCAAATTAGTGTAGCTCTCAGCATAGTTTTGCACTATGGATGACTTATGGAGATTCAAGATGAAAAATGATTAATCTAATACTATGCAAGTGTGAACAAAAGCTAATATGAGAGATTATCTAATTAGCTAGTGTTGATTTTAAACCAAAAGAGTGAATATGATTGATTTATGCTAAATGCTCTCTAAAAATGACTATAATGTAAATGCATACAAGTTTTCAGGATTATGGCTAAGAATGCTTGAGGATTTGAAAATGAGGAATGTGAACTCTATTTATAGGTAAAATGGAGCAATGGAGGGTTGAGATTGAGTAATCTCAACAAGGGTCAGGATTGATTGGTTTATGATCTATGTGAGGATTTTGAACCCAATCCCAGGATGACAAGTGTCAACATGAGATGGGTTGAGAGGGGAGGAAAGAAGCATTAAATGCTTGACATGACCTGAGGGTTAAGTTGGGAGGTAAAGTTAAGGTTGGGTTGAGTGAATAAATTCATTATTCAAAGAATAATGCTTTTATCCAATGGATAAACTCTTGTGCAAGAGTTAGTGAGGATAACCATGGTCAAAGCAATAAATGCTTGAGGAGACACGTGGATTACATGAGGGTTGAGTTAGGGGTCAAAGTTCCTAACTATGGGTGCAAGTGGATTTAACCATAAATGGTCATGTAAGAGCCATTAGTGGTTTAGAATATTTTAGAGGTTAGCTTGTTGAACACATTAAGCCTTAAATGCTTTTCAAAGACTTTGACGTCTTTGAGAAGTGACTCCAGGTTACTTAGGAATTTGACAATAATTAGGGGATGGATTAGGATAATTAGGAAGTGGTTAGAAGAATCTAGAAGGGGTTTAGGATTACAAGTGGGTTTGGTGGGTGAGGGAAAATAGAATTTTTATTAAAATAAAATTCATTTATTTCAACAAATAGGTGCAAGTTGCATTTTTAGGAGAATGCAAGTGGGGGGGATTTAGTGATTTAAATAAATTTTTTATTTAATTTATTTAAAAGAAGAAAGGGGATTAAATTGAATAAATAAGATTTATTCATTTAATTGATTGTGAATTTGGTTTAATGAATTAATTAAAATAAATTGAATAATTTAATTAATTAATAGGAGAATGTTGGAAGATGAATTAATTAAAAGTTAATTTAATTAACTGATGGCTAGTAGATTTTTAATCAAATAAATAGCAATTATTCATTTAATTAAACTGGACAAATTTATTTGACTACATTTTCCCCTCTTTGAGACGGTGCGGTTTATCGCATCGTTTCAAAGAAAGAAAAATAGGTGTGAAGAAATATGCCTCATAAAATGTTAATTTAATAGGTGGTATGCCCCCTCGAGAGATGGGCCGAAAATTTTGAAAAATCGGACGATCTCTCGAAAAAGAATGAAAATTGGCAAGGTGGTAGAAGAGAAGAATTTAGCAATACTGGTGAAAAAATAGAAGAAATTGGAGATAAAATGGAAAAATGGGAGGCTTTGGAAGTTCACGGGAACCACGGCTGTGAGTAGGGTAAAATTATGGTTATGGCAAAGGGTGTATATGGGAGGGAAGGGGTGATAATAGGTTCATTTGCATTTGTCTCCACATTGATTTCAAAGCTCTGATAGTGACCTTTTTGAAAGAGCAAGCAGCAGTCAGGATGTCGGTACCAATAGCAGATCATCAGCTAGAGCGAGTTCATCGATTCCAACGGCCAGATGACTATGGACCAGCGGTATGTAAATTTGAAATTTTGATTTTCATGTATTTTTTATAGTTTTTTAGCTTGTCCAAGTTGAGTCAAAACAATAGTGCTAAAATTGTGTTTTGGCACTATTGTCAATTTAATTAGCACTATTGTACCACTATAGCACTTTTACATAGTGGTTTTAGTGCATTTGCAAAGTGTAGCGCATTTGTGTTTTTAGCACTATTGAGCACTTCTTGTAGCGCAAATGTTTTGATATGGCACTTTTGCATAGTTGTTGTAGCACTCTTGTTCGTTTAGCACTATTATGTAGCTGGTTTAGTGCAGTTATCAGCATATTAGCGCTATTGTTTGCAAAGTATCGTTATTGTTAGGAAAATAGATGCCCCAATGTTTTGAAAAAGAATCTCCTAATGCCAATGATGGATGGATGGAGATGTGAGTTGTTTTGAACCATGGAAGCCCTGTTGAGACTTAGGTCATTAGGATAAATGCCTGTTGTAGTCTAGGTGTTGCATGATTGCTTACCTGTTGAGACTCGAAGATACTGGATCAAAGTATCTATTGATAATCTAGGTTTAAACTTAAGAAAGTTTGAAGCAAAACAACTGATGATGATGGTTGGTGCATGTGTGTAGGAGGATCTTCATGTCTTACAAATGTGGGAGAGGCACTCGGCCACACAGGTGTTGCATGATCGATTGACAGAGGCCAAGGTTGATTGCATTGTAGCGATAGGCCTATACGATGTTATGTATATGCCTGTGATTCAGATGAATCACGGTTTGATTACAACATTGGCAGAGTAGTGGCACAGTGAGACATGTACATTTCACCTAGGGTAGGGGGAGATGACGGTTACACTGGAGGATGTATGGCACATCCTACATATTCCCATTCAAGGAGAGCTGGTGACATATGACCGAGCTTGGGGGATAGCAACAGTGTATCAATTTTTGGATGAGGATGTATTTATTAATGATGGCTCGGTAGCATGGGAGGATATAGCTGCCTTGTATGAGCCACTATCGACTATGTTATTAGGGATTGTTGGGGGCCTGCTATGCCCAGATTGATGATTGCATGGACTGGCTATTGGTTGGGGCCAGGTGATAGAGAAGATGATGGCTGAGGGGACCTACTTTACATGGGGACCGTACGTGCTATCACACTTATATCAGGAGTTTCATGAGGTAGTATACGGAGAGGTGAGCTCACTAGGAGTGGGGATCACTCTACTTCATATTTGGGTGTGGGAGCATCTGCATGTGACTCAACCAGTGAGTTTGAGATTTAGGGCAGTAGACCAGCCCTATGTATACATGTATGGCGGTATGATGAGTCAACCCACCTGGGGAAGTTAGAGTGGTGCTGGCTGGTGCTGAACAATTTAGATATATTGATCTAGAGGCCGTATATTGAGTTCAAGCCCTGGGAGGATGATGCAGAGGCCTTACCGTATGTGTTTATGACACAATACCTCATTGGTAGGATAGCCTACAATGTGGAGAGATAGCTACCTGGTAGAGTATTGAGACAGTTTGGACGGAGGAAAGGACTGTCGAGTGGATCTAGAGAGTATGAATGGGTACTTTGAGAGAAGTTCCAGTGGGGACCGGTATTACCGTATGATCACGCTTTGGTAGAGTTTTAGATTCTATGGGTGAGACCATGGCAGATGAGTTCAGGGATTGTAGATGTAGGTGTGACAGAGGAGTACACGCAGTATACTGTAGCACATCTGATTTCGCGTATATCAGATCCTACAGAGCCGATTCCATCCTTCGAGGAGTAGGGGAGATAGAGACAGAGGAGGAGAGGATGTTGTAGAGTGGTAGTAGGTGGACGAGGGAGAGGGGATGGAGGGGATGGAGGAGGTGGTGATGGAGGAGGAGGTGATGGAGGAGGAGGTGGGGTGGTAGACAGTTATAGCAGAGAGGGAGAGGTGGGCAGCCATTGCGGCTATCACAGGGACCTTTGATGTAGAGAGGAGTGAGATTAGGTGGTAGGGATGCAGGGGAGGGAGAGGCACCTATGGATATGGGGGAGGGAGCTACAGGTGGTGGAGATCTATGGGATCATAAGATATTTGTTTTGTGGAGTCGGCTAGAGGATATGGAGGCGGAGGTGGTAGCTAGAGATGTGCAGCTATTTGCATGAGAGTTAGAGTTGACTGTAGTGCTGTGGAAGAGAGATTAGGCCGTTGATAGGGTGATCTAGCTACAGGAGAGAGTTCAGGCCTTGGAGGGAGTACAGGGACATGGGCCATCGATTGATTCCCTAGCGAGAGAGTTACGACAAGTAGGTGCAGAGGTTGATTACTGGCGGGGTCTATATGAGCAAGAGGTGCCATCTAGTTGGCGGGCACTGAGCTATTCACAAATGCATCGATAGAGATCAGAGTAGTCTCAGTGGATGCGAAGAAGTGGTGATGTGATGGGTCCTCCATGGTGAGGTAGTGCAAGTGGCGCAAGGGGTAGTGGGGGAGTAGGTGGTGATGGCGGTGCAAGTGGTGATGGTGGTGCAACATCTGGTCAGAGTGGCATTTGAGAGAGCATTTAATATGTAATTACATTGGCATTTTGGACTATGTCGTGGATGGCTCTTGGTAGCCGATATTTTTGACTTCATTGTACTCTGATACATGTTTGTTTTTGCAAGATGATATGATATATGAGGAGATCCCATATTTTTTGATGAGATGCATGTTGATGATATGTATGGATTTATGCAGGATGATGATCTATGATTTATGCTTAGATGGATTCAAGTACTTGCTATATGTATGTGTTTATGAAATGAGTCCTATATGCATGTTTATGATGATTATTTATATGATGTCTATGTGCATGTTTTATAAATGTGATGCTAACATGTGGATGCAGGTTGATATATGCACGATTTGTTGGTGTAATGTTGTATGTATGTATGTAATGATGATGATGCATGCATAATGAAAATGATGTTAATGATGGTACTTTGTATTTTATGTCGATGGGATGATGAGAGAATGATATGCAATGATGTTTGATGAAATGAATTAATTGGTGTAAATGCATCTAGATAGCTAAAAATGAATGCAATATGGATAAACAAATATATAGTACAAATGTTTATATGATGATTTCTAAATGAATGCATGTATAAAATGTATAAACCAATGGTGAGACAAATGGTTTTGTTTGTTATGATTCTAAATGTTATAAAATATGACTAAGTGAAATGATAATGTAATGATAATGCAACTCATGGGTAATGAATAATTGCACCTTAATGCAATTAAAAAGGATAATGAATGCATTTTAATGAATCCTAAATGAAATTAGATGCAAGATGAAATGAATGAGTATAAGAATATATTAGATGGATAAATGAATGCACTTAACTAATGGATAGATAAATAAATGCATGTAACTAAGGAAATATAAAAAATGCATGGTAAACAAGGTTAGATGATAGTAAATGATGATTGTAAATGATACTAAATGAATGCACAATAATGGCTAATAATGGTAGTAAATGAAATGATGATAAATTTTTCATACAAATGAATCTAAATGTCGTGATTGTGTAATGATGAAATGATGTAATGATACTAATGCAAGTAAATGATAATGAACTATATGTATTTAAATGCAACTAAATGATATTAAATGCACTCTAATGAATATTTGAATAATTTTAATAAACCCATATGCAAGTATATGATAATAAAATAGGTTTATTTAAATGCAGCTAAATGTAATGAAATGACGATGTGTTCATGATATATGAATGCAAGGTTGTTTAGACTTTGCATGATGCACTGATGATGTATCAGAGAACTCTGTCGTGATTGTATCCAGGACCAATTTTTTTTTCAAATAACTTCTCATATTAATCTTGTTCACACTTGCATACAAAACCATACATATAAATTATGAATGATTAAATGGATGGGTGATATGCAATGGAATGCAATATAAATAGATGAGATGGAATGATGATCCATTGTGCTTTATTTTCATCATTGAGCATGGTAATATCAATCTTGGATGAGGCAGTAGGAACCAAGGATGGAGCATTGTACCTGCAAACAAGCAGCATAAATAAAGAATAAACAATATGGACCCTCCATAATGGTTCATGCTCATATGGTCGAGGTATACGTTGTAGTCAGCAAGACGTAGTCACTCATGATTGTATTTTGCATAAGATCATGTATCTTAGTGAACTTCCCACATAGACACCATTAGTACATGCCCCAGAACTTCATTGGAATAATTCGTAGAAGACACACAAACAATGCCTAGGAACCATCTCGGCCACTCTAATCACTTGTAGATATCCCGAAGTAGCATAGGAACCTGATATAAATGAATAAATAACTAACAAACCAACCAAGTATTTGATAGCTTAAACAAAATTTTCTTGTCAAAGAAAATGTCATCTTGTCTTTGTTTTGTTAAGGAAGGATGCATCCTTGTTAAGATAGTTTGTGTGTCGATGTTGATTGTTTGGTTGATGTAGTTAGTGGTCATTGTTTGAGTATTCTTCAATGATTGCTTGGTATCTGCTAAAAAAAAGCATTGCCATGGTTTTGATTGATTTTTGATGTTTTTATGATGTTTTTGGATTTTGTGATTGTTTTTGAATGTTTTTGGTATTTTGTGATTGTTTTGAATGTTTTTGGTATTTTGTGAGACATTTTTGAATGTTTTTGGCATTTTGTGAGATAGTTGTGAATGAAGAATCCAATAAACCCCAATAATGCAGAATCCACTTCCATCAATAGGTTAAGGGCATTGCCCCTAGTTTAGACATGACTATGAAAAAAGCAGGATGCAAGATGCATGAAGTACCACCCTTGATTGTAGATCAATAACAAGCCATGGGTTTGATTGATGGATGTGTGGATGCAATGAATGTGATTGGAACAAGCCTAAAAGACAATGGAGCCTTTACGAGTGGTGCCTATTTGCCAGGTTTTCACCATCGCACTTACCCAAGGTGCCACCAGAGTGGTTGTTTACCATTTGGATGCATGATATTTCTTTACTATTTTGATTTTTTTGTATTTTCTTCAGGACATTTATCTAAATGTTTTTGGTATTTTTCAATATGTATGGGAGCCTAATGCTCTGTACAACTTATGTATGAAACCGTTTGAGGTGCATGTTGTTGATTGGATCTGCTAGTGGTTCTCCTTCAGAGGTTACCAACTGATATGCCCGAGACCCAAATATAGCAGTGATAACATATGGAACTAGCTAGTTTGATTCAAACTTTCCCTAATGTTCTTTGTTTGGTTGGTTACAAGGATTCTCTCGACGGACAAGATTGCCTACCTCAAATGTACAAGGTCTAACTCAATGATTATAGCTTATGCTCATGCACTGCTGATAGGCTTTGAGGTGATTGTATGCAGCTTGTCGTTTCTCATCAAGTAGTTCCAAGTCTTGAAGACATGATACCGTGTATGCTTCATCATCTATGAGATTATGAAAGGAAACCCATAGAGATGGTATCTTAACTTCAATAGGTAAAATAGCCTTTGCTCCATAGACCAGTGAGTAGGGAGTTGTACCTGTAGGGGTTCGAATGCTAGTTTGATACACCAATAGTGTTGGATTTAATTGAACATGCCAATCAAGGCCGACATCATTGACCGTCTTCTTGAGGATTCTTAATATGTTCTTGTTTGATGCTTCAGCCTGACCATTTCCTTGTGGGTAATAGGGAGTGGAAAAGCGGTGTTGGATGTGAAACTTCTCATAGAGCTCACGGACATCTTGATTTTTGAATAGAAGCTCGTTATCTGTGATGATGGACATGGGTACACCATAGTGGAAGATGATGTAATTAAGGATGAATGAGGTAATCTTCTTGCCGGTGACTTGGGTAAGTGGAACAACTTCAATCCACTTTGTGAAGTATTCGGTGGTGGTAATAATGAACTTATGGTCGTTGGATGAAGATGGGTAGATTTTTCCCACAAGGTCAAGTCCCCATTGACAAAAGGGCCATGGCATTGTGATTGGTTGCAATTCCTATACGGGTGCATGTATCAGGTCTCCATGAATTTGGCATTTCTTGCATTTTTTGACAAAATAATAGGAGTCTTTTTCCATGGATGGCCAATAGTATCCAACGCGTATGATCTTCTTGGCTAGTGAAGGAACGCTTGCATGAGTTCCACAAATTCCTTCATGTAACTCTTCCAAGGCCTTTGTTATCTCATCTTGTTCTAGACATCGAAGGAGAGTACCATCAAGACTATGTCGGTATAGGGTTTCAGCAATAATGGTATATTGAGCGGTTTGGCGAATGAAGGTTTTACGCTGGTTATTTGATTGGTTAGGAGGAAGTGTGTGATCATGGAGATAGGTGTAGAACTCACCATACCATGGGGATTCAGAACCAATAAGGTGACATATCATCTCGGATTCAGGGATATCATAAGCGGGAATCCAAAGTTGTTCTACCAAGAACTCATAGCATGTTGAATTATGTGGAAGATCTAGGAGAGATGCAATGGTAGCCATAGCATCAGCAACTCGATTCTGATCTCTGGGTATCTACTCAAAGGTGATAGTAGTAAATGATGCCTTTAAACTATCCACCATTTGTTTGTACGACATGAGTTTGTCATCCTTGGTCTGATATTCATCTGTGACTTGTCGGATGACTAGTTGGGAGTCACCATATATTTGTAACTCTTTCAATTTCCATTGTATGGCTAGTTAGATTCCTGTGATCAAGGCCTCATACTCTGCTATATTGTTTGTGCATGGAAATGTGAGCCTGTAAGACTTCGGGATGCTGTCACCTTGAGGTGTGATAAACAGAATACCTGCCCCTGAGCCATGCCTAGTGTATGAACCATCAAAGTAGAGCTTCCATGGTTGTCTTGTTGTGATCATGAATATCTCTTCATCTGGAAAATTGGAAATGAGAGGATGATCGCCTATGAGTGGTGCACTAGCCAACTGATCTGCAATAACTTGGCCCTTGATAGCCTTACAGTCCACATACTCAATGTCAAATTCACTTAGAATCATCACCCATTTGGCCAAGCGACCTATCAATGCTGCTTTGTTGAGTAAGTATTTTAGTGGATCAATCTTTGCAATAAGTTGTACTTTATGTGTTAATAGATAGTGCCTCATTTTAGTGGCTGCCAAGATTACTACTAGGCAAGCTCGCTCAATAGGTGTGTAATTGATTTCATAGCTGACCAGTGTGCGAGAGATGTAGTATATAACACACACTTTTCCTTTTGCATTGTGTTGACCCAATAGCACTCCTAATGTTGTATTTATTGCTGAGATATAGAGTAATAAAGGCCTACTCGGATCCGGTGGGGTCAACAATGGTGTATTCATGAGATAGTCTTTAAACATCTAGAATTCTTGCTGGCATCTAGTATCCCATTGAAAGCAGATGTTTTTGTGTAACAGGTGTGTAAAGGGGTGACATTTATCTGCCAGTCGTGCAATGAATCTTTGGATGGATTGTAGCCACCCTTGTAATGTCCTTAGTTGGCTAATGTTCTTTGGAGGTGGCATGTCCATGATTGCTTTGACCTTTGCTGGGTCGACCTCAACGCCTTTGCTTGAGACAATGTATCCTAGAAGCTTCCTTGAGGTTACTCCAAAGGCACATTTCTTTGGGTTGAGTCGAACATGATATTGTTCCAGTCTATCAAATATTTTCTCTAATATGTCCAGATGACCTCTTGTGAGTGATTTTGCCAGTAAGTCATCAACATAATCTTCCATTATAGTATGCATCATATCATGAAAGATGGTGGTCATTTCTCTTTGATAGGTTGCTCCTGCATTATTTAGACCAAAAGGCATTACATTCCAGTAGTATGTTCCCCATGGACATGTGAAGGCCATCTTATGTTGATCCTCTAGTGTGATCTTTATCTGGTTGTATCCTGAAAAGCCATCCTTGAGAGAAAGCACGACATATCTTGCTGTTAGGTCCACTATTATGTCGATGTTTGGTAGGGGGAAGTCATCTTTAGGACATGCCTTGTTCATATTTATGAAGTCAGTGCAGATATGAATGCCCCCATTTGGTTTTCTGACAGGCACAATATTGGATATCCAATCTACATACTCAATTGGTCTAATGAAACCAACATCCAGGAGTTTCTTAAGTTTTGCTTTGACTAGTACCACAATCTAGGGATGCATCTTGTGAAGTTTTTGTTTGACAGGCTTGGCTCCTTCTGCTATGGTGAGATGATGCATGACTAAATCAGGATCAAGACTAGGCATGTCTACATATGACCATGCAAAGTTGATTTGCCATTTTTGGAAGAATTTGACAAACTTAAGCTACTCCTCTGGAGTTAAACGAGATGCCAGATGTATGTGGTGAGGAGTTTCAGGAGTCCCCATGTTGTATTCTTTTGTTTCCTCAATGAGAATCATTGATTGTTCCTACTATGTACTAGAGGGGAGAATGTCAAACCTTTCATCCTCACGCACCTCAGAGAGGTTTTCACCATTGGATACACTCTTTCTTTTAACTTTTGTGGGATCAAACAGTGCCATGGTGTGGTTTTCACTGGAAGATCCATGTTTTATTGTTATATTTTTGAAGCTGAAAGGTTTGTCATCCACCCCAAAGTATGTTGCGCTATTAAGTTCAATGGTGAATCTAGCTTTGTGATCCTCACTTGGTATGTAATCCCGTAGTTCCAAAAAGTCAATGATTGCCTCATCATTTTGGAAGTGGTTAAGACATGGGAGATTAGATTGGTTCCATTCGATGAGTTCAAGATGGATAATGGGCATTACCTCATCGATTAGGTTAAGTTTATTAGATGTGTCAGTGAGGGTCAAGACGTTGTGGTGAAGGTCGTTGATGGTACTCTCCTTGTCAGAATCAGGCATAGGATTTGGGGGAGAAACCATGTTACTCTTGGGTGGGGGGTTTTGTCCCACAAATCGGACCACAGGTTGTGCACTTTTGATAGTCCTTGCATCTACAACCCCGTCATTAACGATGTTTTTGTTTTCGTTCTAGAAGTTAGGCTTATCACTATTGAAGCACGGGCGAGGGCCATCCTTTGGCTCATTGTATATCTTGATAAGCCCTTTTTTGACAAGATCCCTCTCACATTTTAAACCCTTGGTGATCATGTCATTGAAGGATTCCGTGTCTTTCATGTCTAGGTGAAATTCCATTTCTTCATTTAAGTTGGAAATAAATATTTCCACTAGTTCTTGTTTAGGTAACTGAAGAGAACGTCTGCTAGACATTTGATGCCATCGTTGTAGGAAAACTAAAAATAGCTCTCCTAGTTTTTGCTTAGTGTTACACAGATCGGCCATGGTGATATCACGTTCAATGTTGTATGAGTAATGTGCCAGGAATTTCTGGACTAGCTCTTCGAATGTCCTAATGTCGCTTGCTAGTTGGGAAAACCATGATGTGGTTGTCCCTCCCAAACTTTGGGGAAAGATTTGCATTAGGTATGTGTCCTCATATGCCACTTCTAGGCAAGATGAATGAAATTCTCTAACATGATCATGAGGGTCTTCTTTTCCTCGATACTTTTCGAACTTAGGTGTTTCAAACCCTCATGGAAAAAGTGTCATATGTAGATTTCTATCAAAGGGATAGGGACAAATATCATTAAGTGAAAACTGGTTTATTTTCACACCACTATGGAGTTGTTGGGCGAGATTCTTGACTTGTTGCCACAACATGTCAATGTCATTTGGAGGGGGAGAAGGTGGGGGATTTTCTTGATGAAGGTTGTATCTGATGTGATCTCGACCTCTTTCATCCTTATTACGACTTTGGCATTCTGATGCTTGCCTTAGTTGTGCAGTATCAAAACCAAAGGGTAATTTGGCTACCTCTTGGGCAAGTCTTAAAAAGTGAGCATCAAAGTTGCTCCTGAGTATTTCATCAAAAAGTTGATTAAAGAGAGGGTTGTGTTGTGCCCTTTCTATTTCTGCAAGAGTAGGAGTACTTGGATTCTCATCATTCAGGTTTCCTTCAAGGGCTTCTTGGAATTCATTGATATTTTCCTCCTCCTCTTCTTCAATTTCCAGTTGTCTAGATCTTGATCTAGTTTGAGCCATTTTGTTTACAAGTTGTTGTTGAAGTTTGGTGAAAATGATTATGAGTTAGTGATGAAATGAGAGATTAATGTGTGATGGAGTGTTTTGCCTATGGATCTCTAGCACTAAAGGTAGATGTGACCAAAGTTTTTCCTTGAATTGCTTGTTGTGTTTGGTTACCAATGTTTGATATGATAAGGTTTAGAGAGATCTGAGATGTGTTACAGACCCAACTACTTAGTAATGAGAGGATTTACTCATAGAATAGTTTTAACCCACGTAGAAATGCCTCTTAGGATGAGTTTATCCTAGATGTAGAGACACTCTAAAAAGTGATGTGTTGTGTTTGATTCAAGAAACATCGAAAGAGAACTTAGGACAAAAACCTCTTTATGTTTTGAGAGTTGGAATGGATTGATGATGTGTGAATGTGAGAATGGATGAAATGTTAACTTCAATAGAAACTTTGTTTCACAAAAGGAACAAACTCTTCCTCTTCTCTTTCAGGGGTTGGTGGTTCTTCCCTAGTTGAGTTATATGTGATGCAAATGTTTGGAAAGAAGGCAAGATTGATTTTTCCTCCCTTTTTTTTATGATAACTCAAAGCTCTATATTGAGTAAAAGCCCCGTGGTTTAATGACTCTTGATCAAACTCATTTGATTTTCCTTGAAGATATAGATGCATGTGGCATAAGAAGGTTCTATGTGAGACAAATATTTGTCTATTAAGATAGAAGAATTTCCTTCTTTTGATGAACACCTTTGAGTTCAATGGCCTTTTCTTCAAGTTGATATGCTGATGAAGATTCTTCCTTCTCAAAATGTGAAGAATGGTCATATAGTTTGATACGTCATTGTTTGCACTTTGTTTTTGATCTTTGGTATTTGAAAATGTTTGTGTTGGATGAATACTTGTTTTTGGAACTGATTTTTTATTTTTCTTTGACAAGAAATCAAAGCAAGCACACAAACACAAGAATGTTGCCTCAAAAGGCACAAATAAGAGTGGGTCTAGATTAACCCAATCTTTGGACTTTTATGACCCTTTCCTTCCAAATGTTTTTGAGTATTTTTTTCTAAAAAAAAGCCTAAAGTCGGCTCAGTTTATCATTGGTCTTAATACAAAATGAAGACACTTCAAACACTTTTTATCCCTAAGGTCAAATGGCCAGTTGCGATAATTTCAGCCCATATCTTGATATTTCTTCAACTTTGGTACTACATACCTTATGAATCTCATCGTGGAAGGTAAGGATGTGATATACTAAGTCTTGCACGAGAATAACAAATAGATGATCCCTATGATGGGGGAGTCACCACTTTTATCAGGATACAAGTAACGTTTCAAAAAGCTATGTTTCTACTCAAGGAAATATGTATGGTGAGTATCTTGGGAGAAAAACCTTCTATGCTCTTGCACTGAACTTCTCACAAATATCCTCAATCAATAGAATGGGTCAGCTACTACATAAAGGTGTTTAGTAATTTTTAATTTCTTTGGACATAAGTTCATTTTGCAGTGACTTACTTAAGAGCCTTGTAACTTGTGGTGGGGCCCATTTGTCCTTTCGACAAGTTACACTGTAGGAACAACTATACCCAAGGCTATAGCTTTCACTCACACCTAATTTCTATAGTGGCTCGAAGGATTTACCATGCGAGGTCATTCCCAAGAGTGATGTGTCTCTTGGCAGAGCTCTCTTAAAAATATAAAACTTTGAGTGTTGCTAACACTTTTCTCTTGCACCTAGGACCATGAAAGCCAAGGGAGAGGATAGTGTGTGTTAGAAGTAGGACCACTCGACAAAATTTTTGCACAAGTGTGCCAAACACAAAAGACACTTTTTATTTTTAACTCATCATTGCAATGTGATCTAACTATTTGGAGATGTTGTTCCAACAGTCATGGTGTTCTATTTATCCTTCAATGGCAAAATGTTTTATAATCTAGGAATTAAAAATCCCGGTCAATTGAATGAAGAGCACATCTTGCTTTGAAGGAAAATCGCTTTGAGCTTGAAGGAAAAGTGGCTTGTTGTTTTTTATTTTGCCCAAAACAAAGTGTGGATTCTGAATTTTAGTTTGAGTTGATGCAAGAAAAGAAAAAGTTTGTCTTGTTGAGTTTTAAACACCAAAATGAAGTTTTTGAGTTGCCTAACTTGCAAGAAAAGAAAAATTTGTTCTTATTGAGTTTTAAACACCAAAATGAAGTTTTGAGGTTGATTTTTTTTTTTTAACTTGCCATAAAAAGAAAGAACTAAATTTCTAAAATCCTAAGAAAAAATGGGGTTAGTTCAAACCCGCACAAAAAGCAAAAAGTTATACAAATCCGCATACATGGTGGGCCTCTACAAGCCTAAATTTTTTTGATTTGTCAGTTACAAGGTATTTTTTACAACTCTTTGTTACAATAGCGCTACTCTGTGTAAGAACAGAAACACTTTTTAACACGAAAGTGCAGCAGTAAGTACAAAAGCGCTAAAATAAATTATGTCACAGAGAGTCAACAACGCTAATACTAGAACAATAGAGCTACTTTATGGTCAATAGCGCTAGACTATAAACAAAAGCGCTAATTTGGGGACAATAGCACTATTGGAGGAACAATAGCACTAAAATACCAATTTGTGATAGCGCTAAAGCGTGAAAAAAAGCGCAAGAGCGTGACATGTGTGGCAATTCAAATAGTAAAAAATTAGTAGTTTAAAAATAGTTGCTCTTCGATTCACGCCAGGTTCACCAAATGATTCTCTGCAAAATGGGAGATGTTAGACAAAACCTATGGTGTTATAACACATATGAGAAACAACAAGAAACAAAGAACTGTTAGTGTTAATCAACCAGAGACTAATCTAAGCAGGCATACCAAGAGAGACACTAAAAATATAATAAAGCATTTAACTATGAAAATAAATGCAAGAAGACATCTCCAAATGCCTTCTACCATGCTTGTAGCTCCTCCTCCCTTGTTCCTCTCCTCTCCAAGTCCCAAATTAGTGTAGTCTCAACAAATTTTTGCACTATAAATGCCTTATGGAGATTCAAGATGAAAAATGATTAATCTAATGCTATGCAAGTGTGAACAAAAGCTAATATGTCAGATTATCTAATTAGCTAGTGTTGATTTTAAACCAAAAGAGTGAATATGATTGATTTATGCTAAATGCTCTCTAAAAATGACTATAATGTATATACATACAAGTTTTCAGGATTATGGCTAAGAATGCTAAATGCTTGAGGATTTGAAAATGAGGAATGTGAACTCTATTTATAGGTAAAATGGAGCAATAGAGGGTTGAGATTGAGTAATCTCAACAAGGGTCAGGATTGAATGGTTTATGATCTATGTGAGGACTTTCAACCCAATCCCAGGATGACAACATGAGATGGGTTGAGAGGGGAGGGAAGAAGCATTAAATGATTAACATGACCTGAGGGTTAACTTGGGAGGTAAAGTTAAGGTTGGGTTGAGTGAATAAATTCATTATTCAAAGAATAATGCTTTTATCCAATGGATAAACTCTTGTGCAAGAGTTAGTGAGGATAACCATGGTCAAAGCAATAAATGCTTGAGGAGACACGTGGATTACATGAGGGTTGAGTTAGGGGTCAAAGTCCCTAACCATGGGTGCAAGTGCATTTAACCATAAATGGTCATGTAAGAGCCATTAGTGGTTTAGAAAACTTTAGAGGTTAGCTTGTTGAACACATTAAGCCTTAAATTCTTTTCAAAGACTTTGAAGTCTTTGAAAAGTGACTCCAAGTTTCTTGGGAATGTGACAATAATTAGGGGATGGATTAGGATAATTAGGAAGGGGTTAGAAGAATCTAGAAGGGGTTTCTGATTGAAAGTGGGTTTGGTGGGTGAGGGAAAATAGATTTTTTATTAAAATAGAATTCATTTATTTCAACAAATAGATGCAAGTTGTATTTTTAGAAGAATGCAAGTGGGAGGGATTTAATGATTTAAATAAATGTTTTATTTAATTTATTTAAAAGAAGAAAGGGGATTAAATTGAATAAATAAGATTTATTC
Organism: Cryptomeria japonica; assembly: GCF_030272615.1. Classification (NCBI taxonomy): domain Eukaryota; kingdom Viridiplantae; phylum Streptophyta; class Pinopsida; order Cupressales; family Cupressaceae; genus Cryptomeria; species Cryptomeria japonica. Next base: position 98,013,137 of record NC_081414.1, read on the forward strand.
ATTTAATTGATTGTGAATTTGGTTTAATGAATTAATTAAAATAAATTGAATAATTTATTTAATTAATAGGAGAATCTTTGAAGATGAATTAATTAAATGTTAATTAACAATTTATTTTAATTAATAGGAGAATGTTTGAAGATGAATTAATTAAATGTTAATTTAATTAACTGATGGCTAGTGGATTTTATATCAAATAAATAGAAAATATTCATTTAATTAAAATGGACAGATTTATGTGACTACAATAGGCTTTGTTGTTTGAGGAGTATCTGAGGAATATTCCTTCATCACTCTTGGAATCAAAACTTCCTAACCCATCCATGTCCTTTTTGATTAAACATTTGCTTCCAAATACTTTGAAGTATTTGACTGAAGGCTTTCGGTCATACCATAATTCATAAGGTGTCATCCTAATGTTTGTTCTTAGCTGGGCCTGGTTCAGGGTATAGGTAGCAATATGGACAACTTCCCTCCAATATGTGTCTGGTAGATTGGCCTCATATAACATGGTTTTGGCCATCTCCTTAACTGTCTTGTTCTTCCTTTCTACCACACCATTTTGCTATGGTGTTCTTGGAGCTGAGTATTGCCTTCTAATTCCATGTTTTTCATAGTAGTCTTCAAATTCATTTGATGTGAACTCTGCACCCCGATATGATCTTAGGCATTTTAACTTACACCCAATTTCTTCATCCACCATCTTCCTAAAAATATTAAAGCTCTCAAATGCTTGTGATTTGTCTTGTAGGAATGTCACCCATGTCATTCTTGAGTAATCCTCAATAAAGAGCATAAAGTATCTTTCACCTGCAAGTGCTCTTGTCCTAGTTGGGCCATATAGATCAGTATGCACAACTTCAAGTGGTCTTGAGGTGTTGTGTTCTTTTGTCCTGAAGCTCACCTTACTTTGCTTTCCCTTCACACATTCATCACAAAAAATGTTTACCGGTTTGATAATGGGTGCAATATTCCTTACACACCCCTTTCTTCTTACTGCAACTAGGTTATCAAAGCTTATGTGACCTAATCTTTGGTGCCATATCCAATTTTCATCAGCTTGTCCTAACATGCACTGAGACTCATAGGATTGTTTCAGATTGTAAACATTTACATTTGTTCTCTTTCCTTCTTTTACAACTTGACCAGTATTGTCTTTCTTTATCTGGCAACCGATTGAGTTAAAGGTGAATTTATAACCTTTGTCACACATCTGACTCACACTCAACTATTTTTGTTTAGGCCTTCCACATAATATACATCATGTGCTTTCAATTTCCATCGATACTCCAAGCTCCTTTTCCTTTTATTTTAATGGATGAGATGTCTCCAAACCTCATAGACTGACCATTCCAGTCTTCAAGTTTGATGAATTTCCTTTTGTCACCGGTCATGTGATTTGAGTAGCCACTATCTACAACCCATAGATTTTTCCTTTCAGAATGCAAGGTAGTTTGGACTATGAGGCTTGATTCTACCTTTTCCTTTTCTTTCTCAACCCATACTGGTTTGGCTTCTTTCTTATGGTCAGATGCTTTATTATGCTCATGAACAATTATAGGTTCTAGCTCAAGACTTGTTTTCTTCTTCTTGATCTTCCTATTTTTGCACACCCTTGCTATGTGTCCAACCTCTTGACAGTTATAGCATATGACATCCTTATGAGAGGGACAATTTTTTAGATTATTGTAAGGTACCAGTTTATTTCTCCTACATTCAAAACTCTTGTGACCATATCCATTGCATTGATAAAAAACAACTTCAATATCCTGGAGTGCATTAAATGGATTCCTACTTTCATAACTCCTAGAGGGCTTGATGATTAACCTACAATCAGTTATTCTATGCCCAAATTCATTACACCAGTAATAGTAACCAAGAAAGCTTGAAACATATCGGTTAGGCTGCCCAGGTCCTCCAAAGGATTGCCTCATGGTGAGACTTCTCATCACACCATTGATTCTTGCATTTGTCCTTGGATCCTCATGTCAGTACAAGGACTGTGGCCTTTGATTTAGAGATTGTGTATACCGGTTTGTGTGGTTATTTCCAACAACATCTGCATATGTCTTTTTACCAGTATCCTTGCCCACTGTGAGTGCCTTCTTTTCTTTACTTTCGTTTAAAGAGGTGAACTTTATTTCTTTGCTGGATGTATCTTTGTTGGTTATGCTTTGACTTTCTTCAAAGCCTAGACCACTAGTGTCTTTGGATTGTTTCTATTTGCTCAACATTTGATCTAAAGCCTCAGTGTTGCCTTCAAATTTCCCCTTATTTTAATTTCTTCCTTACTTTCTTCAATCTCCCTTCTAAGCTTTACTATTTCTCCTTCCAGCTCTTGATGCTCCTTTTCCTTTCTTGTTAAGTCAGAGGATGTAGACTCACATATCCTCTTAGTTTCTTCTAGGTGCAATTTCAGGTTAGATATAACTTGACTGGACTCATCTAGAGATTGTTTCAAAAGATCTTGTTCATCTACTGCAACAATCTTGACCCTTTTGAGTTCTCTTCTTGTTTTACTCAATTCTTCAAGAGCACTGATAAGTTCACCTTCCAAATCCACTTCAGCTTCAATATCCTCCTCTTCCTCATCTTCATCAGTTGGTTCACCAAGTGCGATGAAGAGATTAACTTTTTGGTCATTCTCATGGTAATCATCTTCTGATGTATTTCCTTCATCTGTTGTGTTATCTTCAATAGTGCATAGGCTGTTCTGATTCTGGTAGCCTCTCCTTCCCTACTGGTAGGTGTTTCTTTCTCTTTCTTTGCCAGCGGATTTGTAAAACTCTCTTGACTCATCTCCATTGGTTTCTTTGTGAGGATATTTTGCTGCAAAGTGTCCAATCTTACCACAATTGAAACATTTAAGTGGTATCTTGCCTTTACATTGGCCAGATCCTCTCTTGATCTTTCTGACAAAGTTTGCTACTTCTATATCAGAGTCTTCATTGGATTCTTTGTGAGAAGCTACTTCTTTCCCCCTTTTAGTTATGTTAAATGTTGCTTCTTTTCTTGAGGAAGTATCACTGGTTGTTCTCATCTCATAGGCGATTAGTGAGCCAAATAGCTCATCCATGGTGAAGGTCTTTAGATACTTAGCTTCTTCTATGACAAATGCCATAGTATCATACTTGGGTGTTAGAGATCTAAGAACCTTTTTGACAAGGATCTTATCTGCAATCTCCTCACTGAGACCTCTGATGGGGTTCACAATTTCATCAAGTCTATGAAGATAATCTACAACCTTTTCATCATCTTTCATCTTGATACTTTCAAGTTGGCCCCTTAGTGCTTGTATTTTGGCCTCTTTGACTTTTGCATCTCCTTCAAATGACCTTTGGAGTTTATCCCAAGTCTCCTTGGTTGATACACAGTGCATGACTTTGACAAACTCATTATGAGATAACCCACTCAAGATAGCATGTTTGGCCTTGGCATTGTTCTCATACTCCTTTTTGGCATCCAGATCAGTGGGAGGAACACTAGGGATAACATATCCATTCTTGATAGACATCCACACATCAAAACCTAGGGAGGAAATATAAGTCTCCATTCTTCTACTTCAGAATGCATAGTTAGATCCATCAAATATGGGGAATTCAAAGGAAGCAGACTCATTTCTTACCATTGTGGTCAAAATTTCAAATCTACCCAAGGTATATAGATAACCGGGAACCTATGCTCTGATACCAATTGTTGAACACCAAATGTTATTGAGAGGGGGGTTGATGTTGGCAAATGCACACTCCAATGAGAAATTGTAGGTGATTGAAGGTATTGTGATTGATGGCAACCTTACAATCATATGACACCAGTAGGAAATGACACTGGAAGACTTTACACCGGCATATAGTTCACTGGCAGTGAAAAGATTGATTACCAACACCCTAAGCCGACAAGATTTTGTTTATTACTTAATGCATTTAATTGTAATATCTTTTGTAAGATGACATGGCATATTGTAAATATGACTCATGCAAGTATGAGATCTTGTAAGATCATTTTGCAAGATATAAGTAAGGACATGGTAGATGGATATGAGTGAATATTGATTTAAGGTTTATGATTATTGCAAGAGCTTAAACCGATACTGAATCTGATATAGCAGATGCTTTTTGTAGCAGTACATCACTTTGGATTTCTATAATCCACTTTTGTAAGTCAGTGAGACTTCCTTTGTAATTGAGCAGTGAGCTCTAGGCAGTGAGCCTTCCTGCATGTCCAGGCACCATCTTTTGTAGTAATATTCACTTATTGGCCAGTGAGCAAATATTGTGGGTCACAAATCCCATCGAGGTTTTTCCCACACTAGGTTTCCTCGCCATAAATATTGTGTTATGGTGTGCCCCTTGCACTTTTAGGGCTCTAACCCAAGGAGAAAAAACCCCTACAACCAATTCTTCTTGGCTATATTTATTGAAAATGAAATTCCAATACAATTAAGACTTCTTGTTGTAAATGAGTTCTACAACTCTTGATTGAATATATTTATGCCAGTTGACAGTCTTCTCTCCTCCATTGAAAATTCACACTACCGATTGTTTGATTACTATCTCTGATTCTCAACCTTTGTTGTCACTCTTTCCTGCTCTCAACCAGTCTCTCAACACACCTTTTCACTAATGGATGCTGCCTATCTTTCAACCCCCTACCAGATTAGGCTCAACTATAGGAATGTAGTTCTACCGGTTGAATCTTCTCACCGGTCTTCTTTCTTAGTCACACTTCTACACTCTTAGCAAATTCTCTCTAGTTTCTTTCCTTGCTTGCCTGCACCTCACATCACTACACTTCACTACTTCACATCATCAACCTCTATCTTTAAGCTTTTTGTCTCTTGTATATGTGTTCTCGCCATAATGTCTTTAAAAAATATGAGTGGCTAGGGTTTCCTATTTCCAACACAATCTTCATCAAATCCAATCCCACCTTCCTTGGATCAATCACTTGTCCTTGAAGGATGCACCTGCACACGGTTTCCATTATCCAATGCACCTATTATGGAAAACGGCAATTTCGAATCAGATCTTCTGTCATGAAAACCACTCGACACATAAAGTGCATCAGTTACTTCCTTTTCAAGGACTTCCTAAATCAGATTTCCTTTGACTTGAATCACGTGCCAACTGCTCCCTGATCTTCCTCTGTCATTGCTTCTTTCTCAAGCCGCAATCAATTAGAGACAATCCAATGATTTGTGGCTCCTTCATTAATGGTGATTATCTGTTTCATCAACCTTGTCGATGAGGCTTCACCAACCACAACATGCTTGCCACCTCTGCTCCACATGGCTTCACAACAATCAAGACACAGCCCACCAACACACAGTCAGTCCAGCAGACACATATTGGTGCTACCCTTTGCTGGTTGAGCTTTCTTCTTCTGTTAAATAGTAGAGAATCCTATACCAGTTGCACATCTTCACCTTTGGTGATGTGAGACAACCTTAGCACACTTCCTCCTCATCATAAACAAGCAAATATTCTTTAGATCGGCTACCATCCTTCTAACCGGTTACCATTCTTCAGACCGGTTTGTTCTTTACAGGTAGGCCTTCATTCTTTATGCTCACTCTTGTGTGAATATCCATCATGCTGGTTGACATCAATGACAACTTAGTGCCAATTGCCAACACCGGTTGACATAGGGTCTATGCCAATTCATGTTTCCCCCGTTGTCATAGATTCCCATTCTATTACCATTAGGTCTTGGACTCATGTGAGGTACTAGATTATTTTCTCCATATCTGCATTCAACTGATCTATGTCCATACATGTTGCATGTAAAGCAATCACCTTCAAATCTCTTAGATACATACCTAGTATTTATATTATGGCTTGTATTTCCATTTGGTCTATTTCCACACATATTTGCAATATGTCCAGTTTTGAGACAAACAAAGCAAATAGGTTTTAAAACTTTCTTACCGGTATGCTTGTTAGCTTTAGGAGTAGTTTTGCCCTTGTGAATGTTTCTCTTTGTTCCAGAAGACTCTCCTTTCTCAGATGTGTTAAACCCTAGTCCACAAGTATCTCCTTTCATCCTTTGAGATTGGATCTACTCATCCAACATAGAGGTAATTTTATTAAACTTCTCTAGGTTTCCATTAGTCTCAGTGAGTTCTTTGTGAAGATCTTCATTGTGTTTTTTAATTTCTCTTAGGGATGATGCCATTTCAAGATCTAGCTGCAAAGCTTATTTTTCTTCTTTTTCAGCATGCTAATGCTCATGCAAGGTTACATTCTCTTGTTTGATCTTAGCAATCTCATGATCTCTTTCTTTGATAAGGTCTTCAGCTATCCTCCTAGCTTCCAACTCTTGACTCATGCAGATAGTTAAACTTTCTAACTCTCTTCTCATATTTACCTTTTCATTGTTTATTTTTTCAACTTCATTAGCTAAAGCATCAATATTAGCTTCATCTGAAGAACTGTTGTCAGATATCTCCAATATTTGTTTAGTTGGCTCTCTCCTTTTGACTTGTGAATCCTTAAATCTGACCATCACGGTTTCAAGCTCATCCTTAGTAGCTTCAAGTACTATTTCCATCTCAAAGTAGCTCATATCCCCCATTGTGGTTGTAGGGTTTCCTTCCAAGAAATTAATCCTTAAAGAATTTAATCTCTAATACCAATTGATAGACTTCAAAATCACTGAGAGGGGGGGTGAATTAGTGATAGAAAAAACAATACTATAAATACTAACCAGTTGACATACTTAATAAGTTTGCCAATCACTATGTATGCAATCCAAAATGATATTAAAGAATCCACAAATAAAACATCCACCATAACATAAGTGTTTATATGTGGAAAACCCAAATGGGAAAAACCATGGTGAGGTGAGGCTCACAAGTTAACTATCTGCAAAAATAGATAATTGATCGGTTAAGGTCTACAAAAGTTTGCTCTACTAGGAGCGAATCCTGTTAAAGATCCCAAAGTTCTGCTAGGAGCTATACCTTGTTAAAGGTAGTACCCTATTAGGAGTAACCTCGGTAGAGGATTTTTGAATCCAACTAATGGATCACCTGGCTAGAGGATTTGTACAATGAATCTTGTTACAACCTACTTGGTTAGGGGATTTTATTGTTGTAGTGATAAGAAAACAACAAGTGTGTGATCTAATAGTAGCACAACTTGCTGGAATAGATCCTCTTCTGCTCATTCACAACTGCATCACCAACATATTCAACAATACCTTCAACTTCTACTTTGCATCATGTTACTCTCTTCATATATTTAGTTCTTGAATCTTAATGTAATTATATAGACACTAGATTTTACGCTGGCTTATAAATTGTATCACAATTTCCTAGGTGCAGTGTATCTGGACAATCAAAACATAACTCATCACAATTTACTGCCAAAATTTCGGTATAAGGATAACTCATCATGACCGGTGATAACTCATCACACAATCAATGAATACTAGTTGAAGCACTGATACCGATTAGAGTTAACCAGTTCAACATGTAATATAATTGTCCTCCACCACCTCTTTGATGGTCTCCACGGTATCTCCAAGTTGGTGTCAAGTTATTCTTGCCTATATCGGTTGTCAACATATGCCAGTTTGACACTATCTAAACCATCATAAACTAATCTTACAATATCAGTTGTGATATAATACAAGTAACTTTGAAGTAATACCGAGAGACAATGTGAACATATGTGTGTATATACATGTTCCATCAATGACAACACATGAAGTCATCTATTACAGTCATCATCAAGCCAACATGACCATCATCTCCCCCATGGGTAGAAGAAAGGTGGAGGTATCCATGTCCCATCTCTCCATCAAATCCATCAACATCGCAGGGTGGAACTTGATGGCGAGCATGGTAATCACATACCACAAACCTACCAAATGCAACAAATCTCTATCCTTTAGTCAGAGCCTTAGAATCTAACTTCTGAGGCTCTGAAAGGTGTGACCGGCAGTATGCTTGTGAATGTAGTGAAGAATCTCGAAAATAAAAAACATAAAATCATTAGAATCAATCATCGCTCATAGTCATCTAAAAAAAACATCATCACATCTATCCTATCTATTTGACACCTAATCTCATGCAACCCTCGGTCACTCTGAGCAGGGAGCAAGGTGCCCTAAGAGGAATAGTATGCCCCTTTGGGACCAAAGTGCCTTGGGAGGACTAGGATGCCCAGGTGGGACCAGAGCACCCTAGGAGGACCAAGGTGCCCTTGTGGGACAAGGGTGCCCAGGGAGGACCAGGACACCCTAGGAGACTATGGTGCCTAAACAAGGGGCATGTGCATGATCTTGGTGATGACATCATCCAACAGGAAAAAAAATGAAATTAGAAAAGTCAAAGAAGAGTCAATGAAAATTCAACTCACCTCGTCGAGTGGTTTTCTAGTCAACATGACCTGACACAGGATCTCCATCCATGTTGATCACTTGGGTCAATGTCAAGGCATGATGACTGATGTGTGGGATCATCTACACTGAATAGTGCCAAAAGTAAAAAAGTGACAAATGAAAGTGTCACTTTCATATTTATGAGGTATGCACTTTTTCGTTTTATAATTTTATGTTAAAACCCTAATTTCACACCTTTTATTTAATCTATCATAACTTGAGCTAGGGAGCTCTGATTTTCACACCGTTTATGGCGTTGGAATCATGAATTTGTCTTCTTGCTCTATATTTGTTCCCTAAAGATCTTGGATGTACAATCGAGTCTTGTTGTGAACGTGTTTCATCAAGGTCTTCATCACAATTTGCTATGGTATACGTGTTAACCTATTTCACATCACTAATAAGCAAGCCAAAATAGGGGAAATATAACTACCCATGAATTTCATCACTTTCCTTAGTAAGCCTTAGGTGATTTTGTGATCTAACATGTGGTTTTGTAGGGTGTGGTTCCTAATGTTGGCATTATGTGAGCCGGCATGAGCATTATGTGAACCAGCATGAGCCTTATGTAAACTGGCATGAAGACATAATGATATTGTATGTTGTCATTGATGTCAATATGAGACATAGTGTGAACCGGCACATGAGATAAGTGAAGAAAGAGGTACCAGCATATGTGTGAACCGGTATATGCCAAAGTGAAGTAGCACATTTGTTCAAAGTGAACTGGCATGCAGTTATGGGAACCGACACATGGAAGCAGTGTATGACTATTGGTTGGTATGGAAGCTTCCACTTCAAGGTTTCCGGTTGGAGTATCTCAAGTCTGTGTGACTCAATCGGTGATCTTTGTGTGATGAGTTAGCAGTATGATGGAGGACAGATCGTGTTGCCTCGTAAGCTCTGTGCACGTGAAGGATTTTGCATGAAGAAGACTATTCCTATCTACCTCAGGAATGTGTGAAGTCTATCAAAATGGTGATAATGCATGATGGGTTATCAACCACCATGAAAATGGTGGATAATGGATGATGGAGAATGTCTTGAGATCGACTCAAGACTGGTGCATTTAATGTAGTATGTTTTAACGATTAGGATTGAACTGTTTGAATTGCTCAACCTAATAGGTTTAGGGTTTAAGGTTTTTTTTGCTACTGACCTGTATGTTCCCTATAAGGTCGATGTTAGGTTTCTATCTGAAGTTGCTAGCAAAAGTTGTGAGTGTGTATCCAACGAAAGTGATACAAGATTCTTGCCAGACCATAGGAGAGAAGAGATACCTGCAAAGTGTATGTGCAGAAGGAAAAGAGGAGCCTAAACGGATCTGTATTAGTTTAAGTGGTGTTAATAGATCATTTTAATACCTATTGATATCTAACCACTTCAACAATTGTAAAATCCCCTAACAGGGTAGCCTTAATTAGCTTGATTCAAAATCCCTTAAATTGGGTGGTCTTAACCAGCTTGCCGTAAATCCCTTAACCAGGTAACTCAAAGCTAATGAGTTCTAAGAAGCTAGAAAAGCTTAGGAGATCCTTTCAGCTATTGAGTTCTTAAAATCCTCTAACAAGGTGACCCTACTGGGTTTAACCCTTAACCGGGTGATCCCTAACAGGATTGGTTCCTACCAGAACCTATTGTAATGTTCTTAACTAGACAAGGCTCCTAATAGAGCGGACTTCTAAAGAGTTCAAAAAGCATCTTGTGGGTATTCATCCCCACCTTGGTTTTTCCCAGTTGGGTTTCCACATGAAAAATATGTGTGTCATGTGAAATGCTTTTGTCTTGTGATGCTTTGTTTTATCTATTATGCACATGAAGGTTCTATGTTTTGTGCCTGTCTATAAAACACATTGAACTCCCTGTTGTGAAGATTTGATATTTAAAGTCTACTAGTTCATGCATGTGAATATTATGATAATGTAGTATTGAGCTAAGAGAAAAGCTTAGTGAATGACCGGTTCATGACTGATTGAGCTATACTAGATAATACCGGTTACACTTTGTTTTACTGGTATCTCTGTTTATCAACCATTGTGAGTGTTTGCTATCAAACCGGTTTTGGACTGTATTTGTGTCTGTACTGATTCACCCCCCCCTCTCAGTACCAGTTTGGTACTAGTGGTTCATCATTGAGTTATCACGTAACTGTGTACTATAGATACCGCTGGGGGCTTCGTCTGACAACTTATGGATATATACTTTTTCAAATGATGTTTACTTTCATATACTTTATCTTGGATATGCACATAGTGTCATATGACTGCTAAGGTGGGGGCTAAATGTAGCATCATAAATTGTACACCCTTGCTAGGGTGGTATGTTGGTATTATGGACAACTTCATCATATGTTACATTGGTTTTGTCATTGATGTTAACACTTATCTTTCTGGAGGCGCAGTCTTTCTTGGCAGAAGATTAATTTCATGGATCAGCAAGAAGCAGACTTGCACATCATTATCTACAACAGAAGCAGATATGTTGTAGTAGCAACTAATTGCACTCAGGTATTATGGATCAAGCAAATGTTGAAGGATATCAAGGTAAAATGCAAAGAACTGGTAGTTATTTACTGTGATAACTCAGAAGAAATAGATATATCAAAGAATCCGGTATTTCACTCCAAAACAAAGCATGCTTCTATTAAGTATAATTTTTAAAAGAAAATGTCAAAACAAATGAAGTGAGATTGGTTTATGTGAATACTAAAAAGAAAATTGCAGATATTTTTACAAAGCCTTTACCTAAGGAAACATTTGAATATCTCAAAGAGAAGCCTGGGGTAATCACCCCACTGACATAGACTTAAATGATGCAAATTGGCATCAAACCGGCAAGGACTAACATAAAAATCTTTTTCCGGTTTTGATGAAGGAGAGCTACTTCTCAGGGGGAGTAGTTAGCTGTATGTTATGTTCTGATTTTGATTCTTAATTGCTTTGGCATCTGATGTCAAAGGGGGAGAGATGTCTATGGAAAAACATTGTACTTTGAAGATTGGAGAGATGTATTTTTTTTTTGGTACAAAACTTTGTATTGATCTATTTAGGGGAGATTGTTGGCATTTTGTTTTGGCACTTAGATGTTTTTCCATCTAGTATTGCCATCAATGCCAAAGGGGGAGATTGTTGGTATTATGGATGAATTTGTCATGTGTTGCATTGGTTTTGTCATTAATGTCAACACTTATCTTTCTAGAGGTCTACATTGTTGATTTGGCACTTTGGTTATATTTTTTTTTTTTATTGAACCGACACATTGTGGTCCCGGTATGGAGATTGGCTTATGCATAGTTACTAGTATATGTTTCACCAGTAGCTCAGGAAATTGATGATGACTTGTTATCATTTGGAAATCATTCGGTTATGTCGAAGACATGGATTGGATGTTTGCATTTTGTGTTTTTCATATTGGATTGATCGGGTTCACATATTTGCCTTAACCGATAGATAGGTCTAGGTTATGAACCGACATATGATATTATGTTCCAGATCAACACAACATGATTTGGAAATGATTTATTGATTGGTTAATGTGTAAATGTATTGATGCCAACATATTGTATTGCACCAAGGCTTATTTTGTAATTGATTTAAATTTAGTATCTTTTAGGAGCCGACCTAATGATGAGGTCTTAGATTTTGTATAAATAATTGTAAGATCTTATTTGCAAGTAGTATGCATACATGTTGAGATCATTTTGAAGAGCGAAAATAAGCAGATCCTTGTGCGAATCACACATATATCATCTAAAGGTTGAAGGAAGGTTGTTAAAGGTTATGAAGGTGTTTGGTCCGCATGCTCAGAGCTTAAACCGATACTGAATCCAACATTGAAGATGCTAAATTGAAGCAGTACATTGTTATTGGATTTAACCATCTAACTGTCTAGTTAGTGTGACTCTTATTTTGTGATTGAGTAGTGATCTTTAGGAGGTTGGCCTTTCTGCATGTGCAGACCCCATTATTGTATTCACTTACTATCTACAGTAGTACATCTAATTGTGGGTAAGGTTTCCCACCATGGTTTTTCCCCTTACAAGGTTTCCACATCAAAATCTCTGTGTCATATGTTGTGGATGTTGTTTTCCTTTCTGTTTCATGTATTAAGTTATACCAGTATTAATATAACTGTTAATCTATTTTACCAGCACTGGGTTTTAAATTGGAAAATTTGTTTTGGGTTGCAATTTATTGACAACTGATTCACCCCCCCTCTCAGTTGTCCTTCCCGGTTCCTAAGATGGTACAATTCCACGCTTCATTTAGTACTCGCCTTAGTGTGTTTTGCATCTTGCATTTCTAATATCCTTTAAGAATTTAATTTATAATTTAATTAAATATAAAGTCATATTTCACCTCTTCACATGTTATAAAGTTCCAGTCCCTTTACCATAAGTGTGTCGCTTTTCATTTTATTCCTTCAATAAAATATTAAATCATAAACCTTAATTATGTCCTATCTCAATATTTAAGGCCTGATTTTTCATATCAAAACATCTTAAAATCAGTTGTAACTTTGGTATTCTCCATAATATCATCATATCTTACAACCCTGAAAATTTGGTAAAAAGTTGGTTAGACCATATGCACTTTGCACACGGTCTCCAACATTTTTCCTAAAATTTTGGGAGAATAATTCTATGATATTATAATGCTTAACCCCAAAATATTGGTAAGAAATTCAAATACTAGGCCAGACTAAAGAAGAAATTAAGATCTAGGGTTTCATACATAAGAGCTCTCTTTCTTCAATTCAAGGCCTAAGGAATGGGATCTAGGAAAAAGATTTTGGAGGAAACACAACGAGTTGTTTATGTAGTGAAAGAGTAAATCATGTGGAGTCTTCAAACAAATTCAAAAACACTTATCAATCATTCATCAAGCATTCTTTCATCATTTAGGGGCTTTCAAAGACGTATGAAAGCAATAAGAGATCACCGACTGAAGATTGGCTTGTACCTCTCCCTTGGGGTTGGGTATGGTTTGATGTTGTTTCCATGTCTTTATATGAGATTATTTACATCAATTTTTTTTACATTCATGCTTTAGATCACTTTGAATCATTGATTTAGAGCATTTATTTTGTCAATTGCAAGCAATTAGGGTTTACTCTTTAGCATTGCTCTAGATTGTTTACTTTCATCCTAGGATCTTGCACACACACAAGGTTCTTGCACACACTATTTTACTATACAAATAAATTATTTTTTGAGGTGGAAATCACCAAAATAGGGGTTTGACAAAGGAAAAACCCAATATAGCCAACCAAAACTCTATTTTTCATCTATAGGTGCAAATTCGGGATCTGAGTGTCGATGCAAGTTCCAAGATCGATAAAGCACACAGAGATTGTTCCAAAGGGAAAATATCAGACAATACCTCTGGGAAAGTTGCATGCCACCCTGGTCTTACCCAGGATAGGGGCTTGGCACCCTAGTCCTCCCTGCGTTCAGCCAAATTTGGCAGATCAATAGGTCTCATTCTTCAGAACCTAGTTTGATAAGTACAACTTCAGGTCTGCAGAATCAGGACAAAGGTATAACACCCTGGTCCCAAACATTTTGGCTCAGATTCCTGACACAAGTGCATCTTTGAATCTTCCTATTAATCTGTAGTTTTTAGCAGCATATCAGTTATTCTTTGTTCTGCATTTTCAGATTAGGGTTACTAGTGTATACTTGCATCATTCATGTCTCTCATTTGCACAAAGGGAATAGAAACTGTAAGAGGTAATCCTCAGCTCTCTCTTCCTCATAAGAAGTAGCCGAAGTGTGTTCCCTCCCAATGCTCTTTCATATTTCACGAGTGTGTATGTGAGAGTGGGATTAGGGTTTGTTCACTTAGTCTCACTTTTCCCCCTACCCATGTTTGGTAAACCCAACATGAATACAATTTGACTTTTATTGCATTGCATTGTTAGATTTAGATTTGGTATCTTTCATTTTTTATTCATAAACACAAAATTCCAAAAAAAGTGAAAAATTTGAGAAAAAAAAAAGCTTTCCTTTTATTTACTTGCATTGTGTGTTTAAATTTCATTCAATTTCCTTTCCAAATGTTAGATTTTTATTTGCAAGATGTTCATCTTTTTGATGATGTATGCAATTATGTTGATTATAAGTTTAGTAAGGATGAATTAGATGAAGCTATAGATGATTTTTTGAACCCTAATCCTTCTAAAACCCTCATTTTGCCAAAAACTAATCAACCTTGTTACTATGCCATTTAGTGGTGATGAGAAAGATAAGTTGAATAGATCCTCTCATAGGTACATTACTATAAACTCTTCCACTAGATCTAGCAACATGGTTGCCTACAATAATTCCCTTTATGAGGATGTCTCCTTTTTAATCAAAAGATAATCCTTTTAACCAATATGACCATGCCTTTTTTGATGATGCCTTGATGACTTTATGTCTTTGCCTAAATCTTAAAACACAAACAATACAACTAAAATGTTAATCAATATGATAAATGTGAATGAACATAGAAAGCTTCTTTTTGTGGTCCAAAGTGGTTATCCTTCCTCAACTTCACCTCTTCCTAATCAACATATATTCATGGTTCAAGGAGGATATGGTCATGATTCCTTTAGTACTCCTAACACTCCTATCATTACTGTGCAAGGAAGAAATCCTACTAAGAGTCCTTATAGTTATTTTAAACAACAAACTAAGGAGAGTTATCATACAATTTCCCACACTTATAATACAAGAAATAATAGGCAACCTAATCCTCCTCCAGTTATCCCAACTTCTCTTCCTGATCCTCAACTTATTCTTCCTCAAGCACCCTGTATCTCACAAACTCTTGGCAAGAAATATGATCTTATTGAACAACTCAAAGCTACTCCTGCCAAGATATCCTTTTGTGATTTGATTCAAACTTATTCAACCCATCAAGGAATGTTACAAGATGCCTTGAAATTTTTAAATGTCCCACCTACAGTGATGCCCAAGAATATGGCTTCCTTAATTGATTATATCACATCCCCTAAAGATAAAATTGTATTTACCCAAGATGAATTACCCACTAGTGAGATATAACATCAATATGATCATTAATGTTTCTGGCCTTAATGTTCATAGCATTAACTTGTTTTATAAAATCATTGTTGATATATCTCTTATGAAGCCCAATTATCTTACTATTCAAGGCTTTGATAATATTACTAAATCTTCATTAGGTATCATCACCTTGCCTGTTAAGGTATGTCACGTTACTTTACGCACACCTATCCATGTCATGTCTGGAGGTTTGACATATAACTTGTTATTAGGGAGACCTTGGATTCATTGCATGCAATTTGTCCCCTCTACATTGTATAGGCAAGTTAAATTCATTTAACACAATAAAATATATACCTTTCTAGGTGACACTAATCTCCAAGCTTGTTTGCAAACATCAACATCCAAATCCTCTTCAACTGGTTCTTCCCAATCGATCTTGGATGATTCTTCTAAATCCTCTACTCCTACTAGTGTGTTTGTTTCATCTCCTACCTCTAGTTTACTTCCCAATAATTCCTCAAGTCAACCTAAGGTTCTTGAGGAAGAGCCCTCCCAACCTAATTCTACTCCTAAGGATTCCTTATCTCAAAAGATTCTTGCAGAAGATGATTGGGGGTCCCTTGACTTTAATCTTACTTTCATAGGAGAATACAAAATTCCCCCTATAGAACCCAAGGTTAAAAAGAAGAAAGAAGAAGAAGAACCTAAAAAAGAAATCCACTTTATCTGGGTCATTGAGTAATAACTTTGTGGCATCTTCTTAGACTTTGTCTCCCTTGATTTCTGATCTAGAGGATTTTGATCCTTCATTTTATGAAAATCCTCCCTCTCTTTTAGAAATGGCTAACCTCTATGGTCCTAGTGTTCACATCTTAGCTAAGTGTTGATATAATGGTAATGTATGTGGTGTTGAAGAACAAGAGATAAAGGTTCCCTTGGAAAATAACTTTCATGATATGACATTTGGGCTTGGCTATGATCCTTTTAAGCGTACTAAAGCTTCCAAGAGACCATCTATTAGTGTTAATTTTATCTCTACCTCTCTCAATAAAATATCCAAAGTATATTGACTGTGACTCTTCTAGTGTCTTTGCTTTGGATGTTTTTCCCACTAATGATTCCTTATCTGAGTTCCTAGGAGTTTATGACAACCTTCCTCGTTATCACCATAATCATGGTTTTCACTATTGTTTAAATGCAAAATATTAATTTGGGAAAGAAATAAATGATGATGAGATAGTTAAAGAATTTCCTCACTTGAAAGATAATCCTCAACAAAGCAATCTCCTTATAAGTGACCCTATTGATATCAGGATGGATCCTTGTATTGAATGTAAAGTCAACAAGATAGGGAAATTTCTTGATGAAGAAGAACCAAAATAATATTCTGAGTTTCTACATGAATTTCCTCAAATCTTTGGATATATTCTGACATGCCTAGTATTGATCCTAAGATTGTCACTATTGGCATGATTGGTATAACTAATGATGTTGATGATATATATAAGGACTATTGGTGATGATATATTGAAGGACTTTTGGTGATGATATAGTTTATATGATGAGGAGAATGATTGCAGGGTGATGAATGACCGGTACAGTTGAGATGTTATTTGGTGACTTGATGATCAGTTATTTGTGTTGTCATTGATGGCAACTATGGCACCCTTGTTCTACTATGTTCTATCCTATTTATTCTAGTTTATTTTTTCATCTAGGTCTATTGGTGTAACCTAACTAGTAATGGATTAATCTGGTGAGATGAACTATGCAAATTAACAACAAACTAGCAAATAGGACTTTAACTAGTAAATGTGGAATAGTGTTATACTTAAGCGATTGGTACTAAAGGTTGATGAGGAATTAGGTGTTGCAATTTGAAACATGTGTTTATATTATTATAATAAGTCTTTGGCCCAAACCACATCATATTTGAATTTCTAGAAGTCATGTTTGTGATTTACTATTATATTTTCAGTAGGGTTTTAGCAGGGTTTTAGAACTGGTAACAAGATCTCTTAACCAGTGATCTTTTATGGTTTGGCAGTGAATTTCATCATGTTCATAACTTGATGGTGATGTGTCACAACCCATGTAAGAAGTTAAGATGTTATTTTGGCATGATTAAGGATGGAATTTCTTGGCAAATAGCAAAGAGCATAGGAGAATGTTTTAAGGGTTTGACTGCTTATCAGATCGATGTGCGGTGTCATGTTATGATTATTCAATGGTTGTAATTGTCTTGATATTTGTTGTATTGATCTGTATGATTATTTTCAATGATTTGTGATGATCTATGATATAAATTCATGTGAATCTTGATGTATCTAGGGTTTTGTAATTGACAAAGATGTAAAGTGTATTTAGGTCACTTTTGATGAAGTTTATTGCGTCGATGATCTGAGAAAAGAGTGTGTAGTCGAACCAGAGGTGTGTGTCTACAAGAGTGAAAAAGATTGGAACTAAAGTGGACCTAAACAAGCAAGAAGAGAGTGCTATTTCCAGATTGTTCATCTATTGTTCCCTAACAGTTGCAGCAAGTTCAAAATCACTTAATCGGGTAGGTCCTAACAGGCCTTGTTCATGTAAATCCCTTAACCCGATAGCTCAAGATCTTGAGTTTAAATCCTCTTGCAAGGTTTCTCCTAATAGGGAAAAGATCCTAATAGAGCTCATATTGTAAATCCCTTGACAGGGTGACTCCTAACAAGGTCTTCTCCTAACTGATCATTGTTGTAAAGCTCCTAACCAAGCTAGGCTCCTAACAAGGCACATTCTAAAAGAGTGCATTATTTTGTGGGTACCAATTCCCACCATGGTTTTACCCATTTGGGTTTCCACGTAAAAATATTGGTGTTCATAAGGTGATTGATTTGATTTTGTGTTGAGTTGATATATTTCTATTGTATGCATATTAATGAATACTTAAGTAAGTAGTTTAGTAAATCTAATTAGTAGATTGATTTCAATAGCTATCGGTACTGATTATGATTTATTTTGGTAAAATATTGATTAGTTTTTTTTAAGATTTAATTTTTTTGTTAATACTGATTCACCCTCCTTTCTGTATTAACTAGATCCTCTAACTAATAATTGGTATCAGAGCATTAGGTTCTCTATCTATAGAAGTTTAACCACTTGAGGTAATGATCTGGAGGAAGATGATGAAGAAGGAGGGTCCCAAGTTTACTAAGGATAATTACTGGATATGGAGTGATTGGATGAGGATATATCTTAAAGGTATGGGTACTCAGTTTTGGAAAAATGTTGTTACTAAGTATGTACCTCCTATCGGTCCCTTGACTATAGATCAACTTAAGGAGCAACAAGAAAACATCCAAGCATTGGAAGCAATTGTAAGTACCTTGTTTGATACTGAATACATTGATGTACATGGATTAGATACTGCATTTAAAGTTTGGGAGAAATTAGAACTAATCTATGGTGGTGATAAACATGTTCAAAAAGCTAATGAAGAAAGTCTTAGAAGTAAATTTGATGATATGAAAATGGTAGAGGGTGAAAATATAGCTTAGTATGCACAAAGGATTAAGAAAGTTGTAGGTGGAATTAAAAGTGTTGGAGGTAAAATTGAAGAAGACATTGTTGTAAGTAAGATGCTTAGAACTATTTTACCTGCCTATTCAATTACAATTTTTTCTATTCAAGAGTTAAGGTTAGTGAGTAGTGATAAGGTCACTGTTGATTTTCTTATTGGTAAATTGATTGCATTTGAATTGAATAGTTTTGATAACAGTGTTTCTAAGTCATTTGAAACAGGTTTTAAGGCATTTGTAATCGGCACACCTGTGAAGAAAGGAAAAGATGTTTGTCACAGTCATGATTGCAGGTCAAGTCATGGAGGTAGCAAGGTAAATGTGGATGATGAAGACAATCTGATGGATTTTGAAGCTCTTCTGGCTAAGGGACTTCCAAGAGGCACTGGTAAGTATAAAAGTAAAATACATCTTAAGTGTTTCTCTAGCAACAAGATTGGTCATATAGCTACAAATTGCCCTAACAGTGATAAAAAGGAGAAGTTTAGGAAATACAAAGGACAAGGGAAGAAATAGTGCTATGTTGCAGTTGATGAAGGAGTGACTGATGAGGAATTTGATGAAGAGGACAATGAAGAGATTGTCTTTGTTGTTGTTAAAGAATATGTGTATGATAAGAAGGCTGTTGTATCTCACATTGATAGCAGTGATGAATGGATGATTCACAGTGGTTGTTCACACCACATGGCCGATGATAAAAACAAGTTCATATCTCTTGAATAATTTGATGGTGGTGTGGTAAGATTTGGTAACAACCCACCCTATATGGTTAAAGGTAAAGGATCTATCTCTCTGAATGGTAAAAGTAATGCATATTATGTTTACTAGGTAGAAGACTTAAAACATAACTTATTGAGTGTTGGACAATTGAATGAGAAAGGATAACACCTTGAATTTAAGAATGGAGTGTGCAGGATCTTAGGATGCAAAGGTGAGTTGATTGCTAATAGAAAATAATCTAGAGGTAATTTGTTTCATTTGAATGCTAATGTGAATAATTGTTGGTGTTGGCAATATGATGAAATTGATTATGTGTTGCATTGATGTTTTGTCATTGATGTCAACACTAGCTGTTATGGTTGGTTACCGACACCGACAAACAAATTTTGGCTATAGGTAAAAGAACTTGTGTTACTGGCAGAAGGGACTATCAGTTTGATGCTACTAACATGTTTCATGTTTGGTTTGATTCTTCTAGAGTATGTTTTAGTTAGTTGGTTTTAACTTGGTGATTGGATGCTATCATACACTCTGTAAACCCTTACCGGCATGGTTTAAGGTTTTACTGGCAGAGCTTTTATTGAAGATCTTTTGACAGGATGTATAAGTGGTGTTGGTGCAGCTTCTAGATGGAATTTAGAACGTAGGAGATGATATTTGTTCATGCTTCAACTAATTGGAGACGTTGCTTTGGCATGGTGAATCTATTTGGGTTCGATACATATCTAGGTTATGGACCGGTATCATGTTACATGTTCTCTACATGTTACTGGGATGATTTATGGATTGGATAATATTGTTCTAGTCTTAAGTCGACATGGCATATCATTGTAATATGGGTTTATGTAATGATATTATTGTAATATCTTTTAGGGGGTCGACCTAAAAAAGTTTAGGCCTTAGAGTTTGTATAAATAAGAGGTAGAAACTCTTTGTAGAGTATCATGGTTATTGAAAGAGGTCATGGTCAAGGAATGTAATGTGAAAATATTGTAATATCATTCAGGCAGAGGAGTTAATCGATCATTGGTGATCGAACTGGATTTGTAAGAGGATTTAGTCCTCCATCATTGAGCTTAACCGGGACTATAATCTGGCATGGTAGATGCTATCTCTAGCATTTCATTCTTTTGGATTTTTGTCCAAACATAGTGAGGTGGTTTTAACCTCTCTATAGTCAGTGGGACTCCTTTGTAATAAGGAGTACGCTCTAGGCAGTGTGCCTTCTTGCATGCGCAGGTCCCTTATTGTATCACATAATTTTTGTAGAAGTATTATCTGACTGTGGGTAGGCTTCCCACCATGGTTTTTCCCTTTCTGGGTTTTCCATATTCAAATCATGGTGTTATGTGGTATGGTTGCATTGTGTTGATTCTCTATTTCATTCTTAAGTTTTAATGCTTGCCGGTATCTATTTCTGCTATTCTGGTATTTAAGTTTATGTGCTCTGGTTTAAGGTTATTAAGTGGTTGGATTTATATAATCTATTAAAACTAATTCACCCCCTCTCTTAGTTGTTCACCGGTTATCCTAAAAATTGGTATTAGAGCCTTGGTCCTCTTTTGTAGAAGCATAATTGCTTGAGGTAGATCCTATGGCAGCTAACACTTCAAATCTACCAGCAACTATTTTTAGAAGAGAAATTCCTAAGCTTGATGGAACAAAATATGGAATATGGAAGATCAGGATGGAGACTCGTCTTAGATGTCTTGGCAAGGATATTTGGGAGATCACAGAGAAAGGATATGCACCTTATGATCCAACAGACTTGGATAAGAATATTGACAATGATTTCAGAGCAAGAGAAGCCCTCTTGTGTGCACTCACTGATCAACAAATCATGGAATTGACTGATAAATCATATGTGAAGGTTATGTGGGATAAATTGCAAACTCTAAATGAAGGTGACACTACTATAAAAATTGCTAAACTTGAAGGTTATTGGGTAAGATATGAGAACTTGAAGATGGAAGATAATGAAAGAATTGCTGCATTTATGGAAAGAGTAAATGAGATTGTCATGGGAATTCAATGTTGTGGAGGATCTCTAAGTGAAGATGAAATAGTTTCCAAAGTCTTGAGAGCCTTACCACCAGCTTACAAGATGAAGGCTATTGCGATTAATGAATTGAAAACAATGGAAAACACTTCTATTAACAGAGATATTTTGATTGGGAAATTATCTACTTTTGAGCTTGAAGAATTTGGACCCTCTGGAGCTGCGAAATCTGAACCTGCTTTTCATGCATCATCATCTACCAGAAAGAGTGATTGGAAAGCCCTATATGCAAAAGAACTGGAAGATATGAGGAAAGAAGATGAAGAATTTGAGCAACTTGAAGCCCTATTTTCTAGAAGAGTACCTAAAGTACCGACTAGAAGTAAGTATGAAGGAAAATGACCTTTTAAATGTTTTCCATGTAACAAGATTGGTCATTTTGCTTCTAGATGTCCTGAGAGGAATTTAAGATTTGAAGAAAGAGTTAAGAAATCATTCAAGCCTAATCAAAATAGATATAGATTCAAGAAAAACAAACTATGCTACATAGCGGATGAGGAAGGAGTAAGTGATGACTCTGGGGATGAACCGATAGGAGACTTTGCTAGTGCATCCGACTCTGGAAAGGATTGGGTATTCTATGCTATGAAGGAAGATGAACTTGAACCTGTTATCATGAATGAGGAAAAGGCCTTGGTAGAAAAAGTTGAAGATAACGATCAATGGGTAATTGATAGTGGATGCTCACACCATATGATTGGAGATAAAAGAAATTTTTTGTCCGTACAGTAATATAATGGCCGTCAAGTCAGATTTGGGGATGACAAAGCATGTAGGATTAAAGGTAAAGGAACTATCTCTTTGGATAGTAGGCATAATACTGATAATGTCTACTATGTAGAAGGTTTAAAGCATAATCTTTTAAGTGTTTTTCAATTGGTGGACAAGGGTTTTCAACTTAAATTCAAGGATAGAAAATGCAAAATCATTAATAGGACTGGTTTGGAGATTGCAACTAGCACTCAAACTGGAGGTAATATCTTTCACCTGAACATTGGTGATAAGACATGTTTGATTGCTCATATTGATGAGAGTTGGTTATGGCATAAGAGGTTGTGTCATGTTAATTTTGATTGTATTGTTAAGATCAATTCAACTAAGGCAGTTAGAGATATACCTAGGATTATGAAGCCTCGTAATCTGATATGTAACGAATGTCAATTGGGAAATCAAGTTAGAACTTCTTTTAAGAGCATACAGGATAAAGCTAATGATTTACTTGATTTGATTCACACTAACTTCTGTGGTCTTGCAAGGATTAGAAACTTTCAAGGAGATAGATACTTAATGCTAATAATTGATGATTATTCTAGAATGTTGTGGGTGACTTTTCTGAGGGAGAAGTCTGAAGCTTTTGAGAAATTCAAGATCTTTAAGGAAAAAGTGGAAACAGAAACTAGATTGAAAATTAAATGTCTGAGATGAGATCAACGTGGTGAATTCACATCTCATGAGTTTAATAGTTTTTGTTTGACTAATGGGATAAGGAGACAATTATTTGCACCCCATACTCCTTAGCATAATGGAGTAGTGGAAAGGAAGAACAAAACCATTTTTGATGTTGCAAGAACTATGATGATGGAAGCCAAATTACCTCACATCTACTAGAGAAAAGTAGTAAGCATAGTAGTCTACACATTCAACAAAGTTCATATCAAAGGTGAAACCGGTAAGACTCCTTATGAATTATGGTTTGGACATACACCTACTATTAAATATTTCAGAATTTTTGGAAGTAAATGTTATATCAAAAGGGATGATTCAATTGGAAAGTTTGATCCTAGATTTGATGAAAGTATATTTCTTGGATATTCTATTCAGAGCAGAGCATATAGATGTTATAACAAAAGATTGCAGAAAATCATGGAGAGGGAAAATGTGAAAGTGGATGAGCAATGCAGAAATCAATTTGTATCATATGACAGAGAACTGATAGTGGAAATGATCATATCTGAACCAACAATGCCTCAACCAGTACTAGACATTGAGACAGTTACACCAGTACAATCAAAAAATTCAACTGTGACTGATGATCAAATCAGAGAACTTGAAATTCAACAGACACCAAGGTTTGTAAGGTTAAATCATTATGAAGATCAAATAATTGGAGACAAGAATAAGGGAGTTATGACAAGAAGGAAACTACCAAATGAAGAGGTATGTTTTATTTATCAAATTGAACCGACATCTGTTATTGAAGCTTGTAAAGATAAACATTGGTTAAAGGCTATGGAAGATGAATTAGATCAGATAGAGAAGAATGAGACTTGGACTTTAGTTCCCCGACCTAAAAATACGAATATTATTGGAACTAAATGGGTTTTTAAGAAATAAACTAAATGAGGATGGTCAAGTTATAAGAAGAAAGGATAGATTGGTTTGAAAAGGATATTTTTAGATGGAAGGAATTGATTATGGTAAGACTTTTGCACCTATAGCTAGAATTGAAGTTGTTATACTATTTATTGCCTATGCAACTTATAAGAACTATAAGGTTTATCAAATGGATGTTAAATGTGCTTTTTTGAATGGTGAACTTGAGGAAGAAGTATACATTGAAACCTGATGGTTTTTCACTGACAGATGACAAAGATATGGTTTGCAGGTTAAAGAAAGCTTTATATGGATTGAAACAGACTCCTAGAGCTTGGTATGCAAGATTGGATAAATATCTTTTGAAGCTTGGTTTTACTAAAGAAAGTGCTAACAGTAATTTGTGTTTCAAGATCATTGATGATGATATTCTCATTATTGAAGTATTTGTTTATGATATCATTTTTGGAGGTGAAGACAAATTGTGCATGGAATTCTCTAATAATATACAGAATGAATTTGAAATGTGTATGATTGGAGAAATGAGATTTTTCTTAGGTTTGCAGATTACTCAAATAGACAAAGGTATTTTTATCTGTCAAACTAAGTATCTAAGGGAGTTTTTGAATTTTTTTGCTATGGATGATTCCAAACGAGTAAGTACTCCTATGGTGACAAGTGAGAAATTATCTATCAAAGACACATCTGCATTGGTAAATTCAACAAGGTATAAGTCTATGATTGGTGGCTTGTTATATCTAACTCAGACTAGACTGGATATTATGAATGCAGTAAGTATTGTTTCAAGATATCAAAGTAATCCTAAGGAAAATCATGAATGTGCAATAAAGAGGATATTTTGGTATTTGCAAGGAACAACAAAATATGGCTTATGGTATTCTAGAGATGACAACTTCACTTTATGTGCATATATAGATTTAGATTGGGTAGGAGATACTGATGAAAGGAAGAGTACTTCTGGTGGAGCTTTCATTCTTGGAAAGAAATTGGTTTCATGGATCAACAAAAAATAGTCATGCATTTCTTTATCTACTGCAGAATCTAAATATGTTGTAGAAGCAACTAATTGTGCTTAGGTCTTGTGGATGAAGCAAATGTTGAAGGATATCAGGGTAAATTGTAGTTAACCGGTAGTTATCTATTGTGATAACTCTGCAACTATTGACATGTCCAAGAATCTGGCATTTCACTCTAAGACAACATATATCAATAAAATATCTTTTCGAAAGAGAAAGTGGAGGAGAAGGAAGTCGAATTGGTTTATGTGAACACTAAAGAGCAGATTGTAGATATATTCACTAAAATGTTGTCTAAGGAATCATTTGAGTATTTCAGAGATAGGTTAGGGGTATCTTCCCCTTCGATAGAAACTTGATTGACTGAGCAGTGCATCAGTCTGGTATGCATCATCAACTTTACTCTTTGCTTCAAATTGATGAAGTGGTGCTACTACTCAGGGGGAGTAGTCAGCTTTGAGATTCACAAATTTTTTATGTCTATGTCATATCTTTGGCATTGATGTCAAAGGGGGAGAGTTATATGTGAACAATTATATCACATGGAGAGATTCCAATTGGACTGTACTCCTTAGGGGGAGTTTTTGGGAATGTTTCAGTTTTTCATTGTTATATCTTCTATGAGAGTTGTTTGGCACTTCTTGGCACTTAGATATTTTCTTTTCACATCTAGTGTTGCCATCAATGCCAAAAGGGGAGATTGTTGGCAATATGATGGAATTGATTATGTGTTGCATTGATGTTTTGTCATTGATATCAACACTAGCTATTATGGTTGGTTATCGACATCGATAGATAGACTTTGGCTACTGGTAAAAGAACTTGTGTTACCGGCAGAAGGGACTATCAGTTTGATGCTACTGACATGTTTCATGTTCCGTTTGATGCTTCTAGAGTATGTTTTGGTCAGTTGGTTTTTACTTGGTGATTGGATGCTATCATATACTCTGTAAATCCTTATTGGCATGGTTTAAGGTTTTACTGACATAGCTTTTACTAAAGATATTTTGACAGGATGCATAAGTGGTCTTGGTGTGGCTTCTAGATGGAATTCAGGATGCAGGAGATGATCTTTGTTTGTGCTTTGGCTGATTGGAGACATTTCTTTGGCATGGTGAATCTATTTGGGTGCGATACCTATCTAGGTTATGGACTAGTATCATGTTATGTGTTCTCTACATGTTAATGGGATGATCTGTGGATTGGATAATATTTTTTTGGTCTTAAGATGACATGTCATATCATTGTAATATGGGTTTATATAATGATCTTATTGTAATATCATTTAGGTGGCTGACCTAATTGGTTAAGGCTTTAGGGTTTGTATAAATAAGAGGTAGAAACTCTTTGTAGAGTATCATGGTTATTGGAAGAGGTCATGGTAAAGGAATGTAATGCGTGAATATTGTAATATCATTTAGGCAGAAGAGTTGGTCAATTATTGGTGATCAAACTGGATTTGTAAGAGGATTTAGTCCTCTGACATTTAGCTTAACTGGGACTGTAATTTGGCATGGTAGATGCTATCTCTATTAGTTCACTCTTTTGGATTGTTGTCCAAACATTTTGAGGTAGTTTTAACCTCTCTGTAGTCAGTGAGACTCCTTTGTAATGACCAGTACGCTCTAGGTAGTGTGCCTTCCTGCATGTGCAATCCCTTTATTGTATCACATACTTTTTGTAGAAGTATTATCTGAGTGTGGGTAGGCTTCCCACCATGGTTTTTCCCTTTCTGGGTTTTCCATTTACAAATTATGGTGTAATATGGTATGGTTACATTGTGTTGATTCTTTGTTTCATTCCTAAGTTTTAATGCTTACCGGTATCTATTTTTGTTATTCTGGTATTTAAGTTTGTGTGCTCCGGTTTAAGGTTATTAAGTGGTTGGATTTGTATAATCTATTAACAATTGATTCACCCCCCTCTCAATTTTTCATTGGTTATCCTAATAGTCTGGTGGCTAAGATTGAGGATAGTTGGTTATGGTACAAAAGGTTTTGTCATGTGAACTTTTATAACTTGATAAAGGTCAGAAAATCTAGTATGGTGAGAGGTATGCCATTGCTTGTGAAACCAGACAATGTGTTGTGTAAAGAATATCAGTTGGTTAAGATGACTTCTACATCCTTTAAGAGTAAATCTTTTTCTTGTGAGAATATTCTTGATTTAGTGCACACTGACTTATGTGGTCCTATGAGGACTAGAATCTTTAATGGTGATAAGTATTTCATGTTGTTTACTTATGATTTTTCAAGGATGATGTGGGTCACTTTTATGAAAGAAATTTTTGAGGCTTTCAGTAAATTTAAGGTCTTTAAAGCCCTAGTAGAAAAGGACGAGAAGAGTCTGAAATGTGAGATCTGACCGGGGTGGTGAGTTTACTTCTGATGAGTTTGTGAAGTATTATGATGAGCAGGAAATAAAGAGGCAAATGTCTACACCTAGGACTCCACAACAAAATAGAATTGGCGAGAGAAGAAATAGGACAATTGTGGAAGTAGCTAGGACTATGTTGATACAAGGAGATGTACCAAAGATGTTTTGGAGAGATGTAGTTAGTACTATTGTTTATACATTGAACTAGGTACTTGTAAAGAAAGGTAATGATAAAACCCGTTATGAATTGTGGTATGGAAAAACTCCTAATGTCAATTACTTTAAAAATTTTGGCAGCAGATGTTTTATTAAAAGAGATGACTTTACTGGTAAATTTGATTCAAAGAATGATGAAGGAACATTTCTTGGCTATTATACCAAGAGCAAAGAATTTAAGTGTTACAATAAAAGGACAAAGAAGATATTTGAGAGTGTGATTGTTAAGGTTTATGAATTCTCTGATAAACCTAATGAGACCAACAGATCTGAGCCTACAGATGATGAAGAAAAACTTGTGTTTATTGAATCAGAAGTGTAGAAGAATTATCAATGAAACAATGTGGAAATAGGTTCTCAACCAGTAGATAGTGAAGAAGATGATGAAGAAGAAGATAAAGTTATTGCACCAGAATCAATAATAAAAAGATATGTAAGGATAAATCATTTAGAAGATGATATTATAGGTGACAAGAATGCTGGCATGCAAACTAGAAGAAAAATAAGAGAAAAATCTTGTCTGATTTCAACTGTTGAACCAAAGACAGTTAGAGAAGAATTGAAAAATGATGACTGGATTAAGGTAACAAATGAAGAACTAGATCACATTGAGAAAAACAACACATGGTCTCTTGTTCCTAGACCAGAAGACAAAAATGTTATTGGTACAAAGTGGGTCTTTACAAACAAGTTAAATGAAGATGGTGAGGTTGTGAGAAATAAGGCAAGACTTGTATGCAAATGGTATGCACAAGAAGAAGGTGAAGACTATGGTGATACCTTTACACTAGTTGCAAGACTAGAAGGTGTTAGAATTCTTCTTCCTTATGTAGTATTTAAGGGTTTTAAAGTCTATCAAATGGATGTAAAATCAATGTTTCTAAATAGTATTCTTGAAGAAGAAGTGTATATAGAACAACCAGATGGGTTTTCTTTAACAAATAAAGATATGGTATGCAAGTTACACAAGGCATTATATGGATTGAAACAAGCACCAAGAGCATAGTATGAGAGACTGCATGCACATCTAATTAAGATAGGATTCCAACGAACCAGTGAGGACAGTAATATCTATTTAAAGACTGAATGAGACAAAATCTTAATTGTAGAAGGTTTTGTTAATGACATAATATTTGGTGGAGATGATGATTTGTGTATGGATTTTTCTGATGAAATGAAGAAAGATTTTGAGATGTCACTGATTGGTGAGATAATTTTTTTCATTGGACTGTAGGTCCAACAACTAGAAGGTGGAATTTTTATATGTTAGACTAAGTATGTGAAATAAGTTTTGAAGACTTTTGGGATGGAAGATTACAAACTAGTTGGTACTCTAATGGTGACGGGTTACAAATTATCAAAAGAGGATGATTCATCTTTTGTAGATGAGAAAGAATATAGGTCTATGATTGGAAAGTTGCACTATGTTTTTCACAGTAGATTGGATGTTGAACATGTTGTCAATTTAGTTACAAGGTTTCAAAAGAGTCCTAAGGAGACACACATGGTAGTGGTAAAAAGGATATTCAGGTATCTGAAAGGAACAATTGATTATGGACTATGGTATCCTTACAAAGGTAAATTTTCTTTGAAATTTTCATAGATGCAGATTGGGCAAGAAATGATGATCGAAAAAGCATAATTGGTGGAGCTTTTCTTCTTGGTGGTAGACTAGTATCTTGGACCAGTAAAAAGAAAGCATGTGTATCACAGTCAACAACATAAGTAAAATATGTGGCTGCATCCATGAATTGTACATAGGCTATTTGGGTGAGACATGTTTTGGAAGGTTTTAAGCAATATATGACTGAACTGGTGATTATTTATTGTGACAACACTGGTGCTATAAATATTTCTAAGAATTTGGTGTTACATGCAAGGACTAAATATATTGAGTTGAAATATCACTTTTTGGGGGAGAGAGTACAAGAGAAGCAAGTGAGAATGGAACATGTGTCTAGCAAAGAGAAGTTTGCAAATATATTCACTAAACCTTTATCTAAGGAAACCTTTGAATATCTCATAAGTAAATTAGGGGTTAGACCCCTACACAAGATCAAATAAGATGTAGGTGATGAATCAATCCAGTGGACTTATTGAATATTTTTCACTTTGGATTGATGATATGTGGGCTACTTCTTAGGGGGGGCAACTAAGATAAGGTTAGCAAAGATGATGACAGAAGATGCATTAGCTCATTTGGCATTGCTATCAAAGAGGGAGAAGTAATATGACCAGAAGAAGAATTGTAACAGACGGGTGGAGAAGATGAAATGCAAAAGAGGAGAAGAAACATGTGAAGATCATATCAGTGCAACATGATGAGTGTTTGGTGTTGTCATCATTTGATAATTATAGTTGAATATTTTGGTGTTCCCATCAATGCCAAAGGGGGAGAATGTTCACATGATTCACATAACTGATGATATTTATGGTATATATAAGAGCTATTGGTGATGATATATTGAAGGACTGTTGGTGATTATATAGTTGATATGATGAGGAGAATGATGGTATGGTGATGAATAACCAATATAGTTGAGATGTTTATTGGTGACTTGATGATCAGTTATTTATGTTGTCATTGATGGCAACTATGGCAACCTTGTTCTACTATGTTCTATCTTATTTATTCTCATTTAATTTGTCATCTAGGTTTATTGGTGTAACCTAACTGGTAAGGGATTAAGTTGGTGAGATGAACTATGTGATGGTATGATGAAATAATAAGTATCTGGTAGAATACTGAGAGGGGAGGGGGGGGTGAATTAGTATATTGAAAAACTAACACAAAGTTCCCAACATCAAATTTAACCATACAAAGTAAACATGTCTCAGTCAAGATCAATATTCATAAGAATATTTGACATTAACCGGTTTACCTGTTATGATAGCTTAATAGTAAACAACTTCAATCTTTTAAACATCAACAATGCTTAATCATCACTCAACATATTCATCTCTCAATACTTCCAGTTAACATGCCTTATCAGAAGTTAACCAAATCAACAAATAAGATCATAACCACAAAAGCATTCACAACTTGACACAAATGTTTATACACAAAAAACCCAAATAGGTAAAAACCACGGTGAGATGAGACTCACAAGGATAGCTATCTGAACTCTTATGAAGTTTGCACTGTTAGGAGCCAAGCCTATTAAAGCTTTACAATAAGTCATGTTAGGAACTAATTCCAGTTAGGAATCACCCAGTTAAAGGATTTACAAATATGCCTTGATGAAAAGCACAATACCCTGTTAGGAGTAACCTCTCTAGAGGATTTAAGAATCCAAGCTAATGGACCACCTTGTTAGAGGATTTAATGAGTAACCAAGCTTGTTAGAGCTTACCCAGTTAAAGGATTTAACTTCTGTTGTAATTGTTAGAAAATAATAGGTTTTCTTGATCTGTTTAAGTAGCACTACATTTACTTGATAAGATCCCTTTAAGCTTCAATCTTCCTTCACTCAAATTGAAGATCCATTCATTGGTTAGGCAACTACACAGTCAACAAGTTTCTACCAATCTTGCCAACACTTTTTACAAACAACTTCATCGACCTTAAATACAAATTAATTAGGTCGGTAACACAACAAAAACCTAATTTTCATCATAAAGATTACAAACAAGTCGGTACAATCTTGACTATTAGAAATCATGACAATCTCTTCACATTCTTCAAGAAAATTCCAACCGCTCCATGATCGCCGCTTGATCGGACTATAACTCATCATGTGCTATGCATTAGATGCAATCCAATTTTCTCCTTCCCTAGAAAATAAAAAAATGTGCCAAAATTGTTTGAACTTATCCTCATACAATGATCACACGTGTCTCCATCATTACCACTCATCAAATAATAAACCAACAAACTTGATTGGTTAGGGTTTAACAACTGATAGGGTTTACCGGTTACAATGCATAGAAAATTTTAACCCTTTACACCGGTTTACTGGTTCAACTCACAAACTTAACATACTAGTTTACTACATCTTCCACAAGGCTCTTCTTACCAGTTACCAGCCAATATCAAAAACAACAATATCAGCAATAACATGAATACTATTACCGATTCAATTGACATCAATGATAACATATCATTAATGCAATCTCTTTTGCAAAATACCAACAAACTTCAAATGCCAACACTATGCAGATTGATAGTAAACTGGCAAATAGGACTTTAATCGGTAACATCAAATAGTGTTATACTTAAGTGATTTCTACTAAAGGTTGATGAGGAATTAGGTGTTGTGATTTGAATCATGTGTTTATATTATTGTAGTAAGTTTTTGACCAAAATTGCATCATATTTGAGTGTTCGGAAGTCATGTTTGTGAATTACCGGTATATTTTCAGTAAGGTTTTAGCAAGGTTTTAGAACCGGTAACACGATCTCTTAACTGGTGATGCTTTATGGTTTGGCGGTGAATTTCATCATGTTCATAAATTGATGGTAATGTGTCATAACCCATGTGAGAAGTTAAGATGTTGTTTTGGTGCGATTAAGGATGGAATTTGTTGGAAAACAATGAAGAGCATAGGAGAATGTTTTAAGGGTTTGACTACTTATCAAATCAATGTGCGATATCGCGTTATGATCATTCAACGATTATGATTATCTTAATATTGGTTGTAATTGTTGAAATGTGGTGATTGATCAGGAAAGTACTGTACACTCAGCACGTATCCTTGCCAGGGTCTAGGGCCGGGCTGGGCCCCGGGCAGGGGTTCAGGGGCGGGAGCCCCCGAGAAATTTTTTTTTGCCATTTTTCGTTGATGAAAACCGACATTGTAATAAAACCCTAAAAAGGCTGACTTTGTTTGTTGCCCTAAAAATGCATGTTATAAGCGGCTGGGATGCTTAAGGCATTGTAAGGTTGATGTACTATTTTTGCTGGATAATAAGAAAGATTGGATGGCTGTGTATGGTGGACGTAACCCGTTCTAGGTGAACCACGTTAAATCTCTATGTTATCTATGTCTTGTTTTATTTCTTTATCTTTTATATTTAAATCTGCATATAATTGTTAGTTCATATTTGCTTCGGATTTTCTTGAAACCCTAACAATTGGTATCAGAGCGAGGTTTTCTGTAAATTGGCAGGACTTTCAGATTTGAGTGGGAGCAATGGAGGATTCCAAATTCAAGGTCAAAAAGTTTAACGGCCAGAAATATCAGTTATGGAAAATGCAGATGGGGGATTACCTATATCAAAAGGATTTGTGGCAGCCATTGGAAGGAAAGGCAAAGAAAGCGACCATAATGTCAGATGAAGAGTGGGACATTTTAGATAGGAAGGCACTGGGATCCATTCAATTGTGCCTTGCACTGTCCGTAGCATTCAATATAACAGAAGCAAAAATGGCTATAGATTTGATGGCAACATTGGCTAAGTTGTATGAGAAACCCTCGGCTTCGAATAAGGTATTTCTTATGAAGCGTTTGTTTAATTTGAAAATGAGTGAGGGAGGATCTGTAGCAGAGCACTTAAATGAATTTAATACAATTACCAGTCAATTGTCTTCAGTAAAAATTACCTTTGTAGAAGAGGTTAGGGCTCTCTTGATTTTATGTTCTTTGCCAGAAAGCTGGAATAGCTTGGTTATGGCTATAAGTAACTCTGTCTCTAGTAAAAATACTTTGGTATTTGATGATATTGTTGGTGTTATCCTAAGCGAGGGAATGGGAAGGAAAAGCATAGGTGAGACTCCAACATCATCAGGTAGTGTTTTGAATGTGGAGAACAGAGGAAGATCAAAGGAAAGAGGAAAAGGCCCTGGGAATGAGAAGTCATGAGGGAAGTCAAAGAAAGGACGCTCTCAATCTAGAGGAAAGAAAGATTGTTGGTACTGCGGAAAGCCTAGTCATCTAAAGAAAGACTATTGGTCTCAAAAAAACAAAGAAGGAGACAAAAATGAAAATGACTGTAAGGAAGCTAATATTGCAAGCAATACTTTACAAGATGCTTTAATCTTATGTTTGGATAATGTTAATGATTCCTGGGTAATAGATCATGGGGCTTCATTTCATGCTACACCCCATAGAAAATATTTTCTAGATTATGTTCAAGGTGATTTTGGACAGGTATATTTGGGTGATGATGAGCCCTGTCAAATTGTTGGAAGAGGAAAGATAAAGATCAAGTTGTAGAATGGTAATGACTGGTTTCTGCAGGAGGTAAGACATGTTCCTAATTTAAGAAGAAATTTAATTTCTGTAGGGCAACTAGGTACTGAAGGTTGCATAGTTACCCTTTCAAATAGTATGTGGAAGGTCACTAAAGGATCATTAGTAGTAGCTAAAGGTGCGAAGGTAGGCACATTATATCTATGTACTGGTAACACTTACTCTACCTTAGCTGCTACAGATAAAGTTACTGCAGGGACAACAACAATAAATGTTGCAAGAATAGATTCGATAATGTGACACCATAGGCTTGGGCACATGAGTGAGAAAGGGATGAAAATCCTTCACTCCCAAAATCTATTGCCAGGACTAAAGAAGATTGATTTAGAGTTCTGTGAAAACTATGTTTATGGTAAACAAAAAAGAGTCAGATTTCTCAAGGTTGGGAAAGAGAAGAAGAGTGAGAAGTTAGAGCTTGTACATTCAGATGTATGGGGACCGGCTCAGGTATCATTTCTTGGTGGCTCTTGTTATTATGTTATTTTTATTGATGACTCAACCAGAAAAACATGGGTATATTTCCTAAAACAAAAATTAGATGTTTTTGAAATTTTTAAGAAATGGAAAGCTTTGGTTGAGAATGAGACAGGAAAAAAGTTGAAGTGTCTCAGATCGGATAATGGAGGTGAGTATTGCAGCAAAGCATTTGAAGATTATTGTTCCTTAAATGGGATTTGAAAGCAGAAGACAGTTCCAGGAACTCCATAGGAAAATGGTGTGTCAGAGAGAATGAATAGGACCATCATGGAACGTGCGAGGAGCATGAGATTGCATGCTGGATTGCCCTTACATTTTTGGGCAGATGCTATACATACTGCTATCTATTTGATAAATAGAGGACCTTCAACCCCTTTGGATGGTGGTATTCTAGAGGAGGCATGGACTAGTAAAAAGGTAAATTATTCTTTTCTAAAAACTTTTGGTTGTGAAACTTTTGGTTGTGAAGCTTTTGTCCATGTTGATAAAGAAAACAGAACCAAGCTTGATGCTAAATCACAGAAATGTACCTTCATTGGATATGGGATAGATGAATATGGCTATCGGTTATGGGATTTTGAAAATAAGAAAATAATTAGAAGTAGAGATGTTATATTCAATGAGAAGGTTATGTATAAAGAACAGATGCAAGAAAAGAAGCATGAACAGGACAAACAAGAATATATGGTGTTGGATGAGATTCCTGAAAATGAAATGCCACATATACCTGATGCTCTGCAACAACAGATTGTCCCACAAACTCTTGTAAGTGTTAGACGTTCTATGAGGACAAGTAGACCCCCTGAAAGATTTTCTCATTCTTTGTATTCTATTTTATTAATAGATTCTGGTGAACCATAAGAATATGAAGAAGCAATGCAAGTAGATGCTAAACAATAGTGGGAGCTAGGCATGAAAGAGGAGATGGACTCCTTGATGAAAAATAAGACTTGGGACTTAGTCCCTTTACCTGCAGAAAAAAGAGCCTTGCCTAACAAATGGGTTTATCGGCTGAAGGAGGAGGAAGGAGGTCAGAAAAGATATAAGGCCAAACTTGTGGTAAAAGGTTTTGCACAGAAAAAAGCGTATAGATTATGATGAAATATTTTCTCTAGTTGTAAAAATGACTTCAATTAGAACTATACTTAATCTTATGGTTGCAGATGATTTACATCTTGAACAATTAGATGTCAAAACAATTTTTCTCCATGGATATTTAGAGGAGGAAATTTAAATGTTGCAACCACATGGATATGAGGTCAAAGGTAAGGAGAACTTGGTGTGCAGGTTGAAGAAAAATCTATATGGCCTAAAGCAAGCACCCTGACAATGGTATTTAAAATTTGATAGTTTCATGGTTGAACACGATTATCATAGATGTCATTCTGATCATTGTGTATATTTTAAGAGATTTGATAATGGCAGTTATATTATCCTGTTGCTTTATGTTGATGAGATGCTTGTTGTTGGGTCTAACATGAAACATATAAATGATCTTAAATAGAAATTAGCCAGGTCATTTGCTATGAAGGATTTGGGTGCAGCTAAGAAAATTCTTGGTATGAGGATTACACGAGACAGGAAAAATAGAACCTTGAATTTGTCCCAAAGTGAGTATATAAAGAAGGTGTTGAAAAGATTTAACATGCAGGATGCAAAAGCAGTTAGTACACCTTTGGCTAATCATTTCAAATTGACTAAGGAGATGTGCCCAAAGGCATAGGAAGAGGTTAATAAAATGTCTAACATCTCATATTCATCAGCTGTTGGTAGTCTGATGTATGCAATGGTATGCACAAGGCTAGATATTGCACATGGAGTGGGAGTTGGGAACAGGTTTATGAGTAATCCAGGTATGGAACATTGGAATGTTGTGAAATGGATTCTTCAGTATTTGAAAGGAACTACTACGAAGGCATTATGTTTTAAAGGATCTAATGCTGCTCTAAGTGGATTTGTTGACTCTAATCTGGCGGGTGATATTGATTCACGAAGGAGTACTGTAGGGTATGTTTTTACTATAGGGGGAACTGCAATCAGTTGGATTTCTAGGCTGCAAAAGGTTGTTACACTTTCAACCACTAAAACTCAGTATGTTGCTGCTACAGAAGCCAGCAAGGAGATGATTTGGTTGCAATGTTTTCTGGAGGAATTGGGTCAGACACAAGATGATAGCCCATTGTATACTGATAGCCAGAGTGCCATTCATCTTGCAAAGAACTCTGCTTTTCATTCAAGGACAAAGCACATTCAGCTCAGGTACCACTTCATCCAGACTGTTTTGGAGGAGGGTCAGTTACGGCTTGAGA
Source organism: Cryptomeria japonica (assembly GCF_030272615.1). NCBI lineage: Eukaryota > Viridiplantae > Streptophyta > Pinopsida > Cupressales > Cupressaceae > Cryptomeria > Cryptomeria japonica. The sequence continues at coordinate 98,049,790 of NC_081414.1, forward strand.
AGATTCACACAAGTGAGAATCCTGCCAATATGTTCACAATGGTAGTTCCACAGGAGAAGCTGATTTCTTTATCAGTTTCTGTTGGTCTTCTTGATTGATAATTGTGGAATTTATACCAGTCGAGTCCTAGTGTTTTATCCAGTGGATGCTACATGTATAGTGGTGTCATGTAGTATCAGTCTCCAAGTGGGAGATTGTTCGGTGTGGAGCCTGATCAGTCTCCAAGTGGGAGATTGTTTGGTGTGGAGCCTGATCAGTCTCCAAGTGGGAGATTGTTGAAATGTGGTGACTGATCAGCAAAGTACTGTACACTTAGCACGTATCCTCGCCAGGGTCTGGGGCTGGGCCAGGAGCCCCCGAGAAATTTTTTTGCCATTTTTCGTTGATGAAAACTGACATTGTAATAAAACCCTAAAAAAGCTGTCTTTGTTTGTTGCCCTAAAAACACATGTTATAAGCGGTTGGGATGCTTAAGGCATTGTAAGGTTGATGTACTATTTTTGCTAGATAATAAGAAAGATTGGATGGTTGTGTATGGTGTACATAACCCATTCTAGGTGAACCACGTTAAATCTTTGTGTTATCTATGTCTTGTTTTATTTCTTTATCTTTTGTATTTAAATCTGCATATAATTGTTAGTTCATATTTGCTTCGGATCTGCTTGAAACCCTAACAGTAATGATCTATATGATGATGTGTAATGATCTATGATGATCTATGATGTAAATTCATTTGAATTTTTATGTATCTACGGTTTTGTAATTGAAAAAGATGTAAAGTGTATTTAGGCCAGTTTTGATGAAGTTTATTGTGTCAGTGATCTGAGGAAAGAGTGTGTAGCCAAACCAAAGGTGTGTGTCTGCAAGAGTGAAGTAGATTGGATCTGAAGTGGATCTGAACAAGCAAGCAGAGAGTTCTATTTCTATATCGTTCATTTTTTATTCCCTAATAATTGTAGCAGGTTTAAAATCCCTTAATCGGGTAGGTCCTAACAGGCCTTGTTCATGTAAATCCCTTAACTAGGTAGCTCAACAACTTGAGTTTAAATCCTCTTGTGAGGTTGCTCCTAATAGGGAAAATCTTATAATAGAGATCATATTGTAAATCCCTTGATCGGGTGACTCGTAACAAGGTCTGCTCCTAATCAAGCATTGTTGTAAAGCTCCTATTTGGGCTAGTCTCCTAACAGGGAACATTCAAAAAGAGTGCATTATTTTGTGGGTACCAATTCCCACTGTGGTTTTTCCCATTTGTGTTTCCATGCAAAAATCTTGGTGTTCATATGATGATTGATTTTCTTTTATGTTGAGTTGATATATTTCTATTGTATGCATATTAATGAGCACTTAAATGAGTAGTTTGGTAAATATGATTAGCAAATTGATTTCAGTGGCTACCAGTACTAATTATGATTTGTTGTGGTGAAGTATTGATGGATTTGGTTTAAGATTTCAACTTTTTGTTAATAATGATTCACCCACCCTCTCAATATTAATTGGATCCTTGAAATAATAGTCACTCATAGCATTGTCTTAGTTCCTGATGCTAAACCTGTGAAACAAAAGATTCGAAAGATGAACTCTAAAGTAGCATTACTTTTTAAGGCTAAGATTGAAAATTTATTGGATGTTAGATTCATCTATCCTATCGATTCTTCCCCATGGATTTCAAACATTGTGGCAATGGCTAAATCTGATAACAAGATTAGAATGTGTATGGATTTTTGAGATCTTAATAAAGTCTCTTTGAAGGATGATTTCCCTCTCTCGAATATTGATATGATAGTGGATTTGGTAGTAGGTAATGCTTTAATATCCTTCATGGATGGTTTCTCAAGATATAATCAAATTTTTATTAATACTCAAGATCAATTTAAAACCGCTTTCACCACTCCTTGGGGCACATTTTGTTGGGTTATGATACTATTTGGATTGAAAAATATAGGCACTACCTATCAACATGCTATAACCCTTTACATGCATAAAATCTTAGAAGATTACATTGATGACATCTTAGCTAAATCCATTCTTTGTATAGATCATGTTAAGATCCTTCGTCAAGTCCTTGAATGAATTCATAAGAACAACATGTGCTTGAATCCTTGAAAGTGTGTTTGTGATGTGGATAATGGTAAACTAATAGGATTCATAGTCTCACATCATGGAATTGAGGTGGATACAAAAAAGATAGATGCCATTGTTAACATGCCACCTCCTAAAAATGTTTCCCAACTAAAAAGTTTACAAGGAAAGATTTAGGCTATTTGTAGGTTCATTTCTTAGCTTGTAGATCATACCTTTCCTTTTACTCAATTACTTAAATTGAATATCACCTTTCAATGGAAAGAGGATTGTCATCAAGAATTTGAGGACTTAAAAACCTATTTGGCCAATCCTCCTATTCTTCAACTCGCTAACCATTCTAAACCCTTTCTGCTATACACAACTGCTTCCCTTCATGTTCTTGAATCCTTATTGGTACAACATGGTAAGGATGCTAGAGAATGTATGGTTTATTATATAAGTTGCACTCTACTTGATTACAAAGCCCGGTATTCTGTGATAGAAAGGTAGTGCCTTGCTTTATTCTTTGCAACCCAAAAATTAAGGCATTACCTTTTGAATGTTGAAGTCCATGTTATCATTAAATTTGACCCTCTCAAACATCTTTTTTTCTAAAACTGATATTTCAGGAAGCTTAGCCAAATGGGTTATGATGTTGACCAAGTTTGACCTTAAGTTTGTCTTGCAAAAGGCAATAAAGGATCAAGGGTTGACAAACCACTTAGTTGAGGCTCCGTCACCCTTCTCCCAACCTAACCCAAAGTCTTTCCCTAATGAATGCATTTTCTCTAATGAGATTGATGATATTAGGGAATTATATTTTGATGGCTCTAGGTGTTGTACAAGATCGGGGGAATTATATTTAGAATTAACATCCTTCATTTAAAGAGTCTCAAAATATCTTCAAAGTATCTGGAGCTTACCAAACAAACTTTATCAATCCCCTTGTATCTTGTTTGGAGGATTTCCCAAGTTTCTTTGGCATATTTAGTTGCTACTATTCTAGGATAAATTGCCTCTATCAAGGTTCCTTTGATCAAACTCAAGGCCTTTGTATCTTTCCTTATTGTATCTCTCACTTAGTTCTTTTGGTTATTTGTGAGGGCTACAAACTAAGTCGGGTAACATGTATCCACAAATCCATTGATCACAAGCTCCCATAAATCATTTGCAACCATGATGGTCTTCATATTTTTTGCCTAAACATCATAAATTTGTCCATTAAAGGATGGTGGTTATTGCCAAATCTTTCCTTCATCTCCAACCATGTCTCTAACAAAGATCATAATTTTGCAAAAAGAGAATCGAAATGCAAGAATACCCTGAGGATAAGTAAAATATATGAAGATGAGAAAATGTTAAGAAGGTTAGATGCATAAAAAAATAGAAAATACTAATAAATAAATCAAAATAGAAAATAACCTCTTATACCTTCCCCTTTCTCCTCCGATTGAACTTGAAGTGGAGTACACCCTTGGTGTCCACTTGATTTTCTCCTTGAATGAAGATCGTGGATTGCTCTCCACTACATAACAAGATTTTATTGGATTGGATGATTGAGTGATGAATAGATACTACTTAGATGGGGGATGAATTTGACTTTATGATGATGTGGTTGATGGATTCTAGCACTTAAATGGGTATCATAAGATTGCATGAAAGGTGGATGATTTATGAGGAAATGAGACTCCAATTTATAGAATGAAGGAGGCCAAAATATAAGGCCAAGATTAATTTGGAATAGAGGACTAGGATTGAGAGAAAGAGTGGGATAGGATTGAGAGGACAAAGTGGAAGAACCAAGACATTTCTTGTCTCGACACTTTTCAAGATTCATGGGAAAGAGCTCCCAAGTACATTGGGAAGAGAAAAAGGAATACAAAATTCCTTGGGGGAAAGGAGGAGGAATTAAAAATTCCAAAATAAGGGAGGCATGGGAAGACTAAATGAGAAAAGGAATTAAAAATTTCTTGTGAAGAGAAGGCATCAGAAGATTCAAACAATTTTAATTTCCTTGAAAGGACTAAAGTGGGTGTATTTAAGATTGGAGGATGAGATGGGAAAGCTATTTATGGAAAAGGGTTGACTCATCCCGAATCAAGGTAATTAGGGATGTGAATATGATTAAGGGGATTGATTAGGTAGCTTAATGGAGGATTATAGTGCAAGTGGGCAAGTTAGGAGGATGTGACATGAGTGGAGGAATATAAAATTGGGGGAAATGATAAGCATGATTAGGGAGTGATTAATTAGGCTAGATGAAGATTAGAGAAAGTGATTTTTAGGAATTACATAGTTAAGTAATTAAAATTAATGAACTGATGGATGTTTAGAAGAAATAAAATGATGAAGGCAACTTTGCAAGAATGGGGAATAACGTTAATTATAGGACTATAGTGATAAAATTAATTAAATTTGATTTAATCAATTTAAAGAAGAAAGGGAACAACACAATTTAATTAATTAATTATGTGGATAGGTTTAAATTAATTAAATATTGATTTAATTAATTTAATATGTCTACAAGATAAACCCTATATTGTTCAAGAGCCTTCACAAATTTCAAATACCTAAAATCACATCAATCATACTAAACTTGAACAATCTAGAGACATTTTCTTTTCTTGTATTATTCTTAGTCTGATGAACTTGAAAAGAACTGAGAGGGGGGTAAATAGGTGACACCAAAAACCAAACTACTTTAAACACTAACCGGTAGATTGTTAGGACCCAAAGGCAACTGAGAGGGGGGATGAATTAGTTGTCTATCAATTTCAATCCAAATATAACTTAATCAAACTTGATACTTAATACCGGTAAATAAAACTTAACATCAGTAAACAGATTAACAGTTAATAACAATACCAGTGAAACTTAATGCATGAAACAAAAAGAGAAACAATATCCACAACACATAACATAGAGATTTGTACGTGGAAACCCTGTAAGGGGAAAAACCACTGTGGGAAACCTTACCCACAATCAGATGATACTGTTGCAGATAGTATGTGTATACAAATGGGTTTTGTACATGCATAAAGGCTAGCTGCCTAGAGCTCACTACTCAACCACAAGAATGAGAGTCTCAGTAACTACAATTGGATGATTAAATCTAATGATAATGTACTGCTCAAAATAGCATCTCCAATGTTGCATTCAGTACTAGTTAAGCTCTGACTATCTCCTTCAAACCTTCCTTGAATCTTCAAATGATGTTTGTGTGAGTAGCTCTGCTTATATCCGCATGTACCAAATATCACAACCTTACCATACCATATTACATACCATGCATTAAACTCCCAAATGAGATCTTACATATATACCAAAACCTAAGACTAAATGTGTAGGTCAGCTCACTAAGAATATTACAATAAAATCAATTACAAGTAAGTCAAGATGCAATGCATCATGTCGGCTCAACAACAATACCATTTAATTAAACCATCTATATAATGTGTCATGCTGATCTGGAATAGATAGTGCATGCCAGTCCATAACCTAGACCAATTTGCCGATAACAACAAATATGTCAACCCGATTAGACCAATAGAAAAATCTCCAAAACCAAGTGTCCAAACCATGTCTTCGACATAACCAAATGATCTCCAGATGATAACAAGTCATCCTCACTGCCAGTGAATGATATAACCTACTGGTGAACCAAATACCAGCGACTGTGCATAAGTCATTGAACTTGCCAGTGAACATAACCAAAGATCTCCAGAAGGATAAGTGTTGATAAGTGTTGACATCAATGACAAAACCAATGCAACATATCCATAATACCAACAATATCCCCCTTTGGAATTGATGGCAACACAAGATGGAAAAACCATCTAAGTGCCAAAGCAAAAATGCCAAAAACCAAAAACCAACAATCTCTAGAAAAGATATAAAATACCAGAAATCAAAATACAAATGCAGAGAGAAGAAATCTCTCCCCCAATGAATAATCTCTCCCCAAAGGATAATATTTTTATGTTTTTCCATAGATATCTCTCCCCCTTTGACATCAAATGCCAAAGCAATACAAATACCAGATACAACTAGTTCATAGAACCAATTACAAATACCAACTATTGTAACCAAATTATCCAACTACTCCCCCTGAGAAGTAGCTCTCCTTCATCAAAGTTGGAAAAATATTTCTCTATAAATTCTGTTGGTTTGATGCCAGGCATCAACTGTCTAAGTCTCTACCAGTGAGGGTATAACCCCAAGCTATTCTAAGAGATATTCAAAAGTTTCCTTAGGCAAAGGCTTAGTAAAGATGTCTGCAATTTGTTCTTTAGTATTCACATAAACCAATCTCACTTCTTTTTCTTCAACATTCTCTTTCAAAAAAATTTATTTGATAGAAACATGTTTAGTTTTAGAGTGAAATACTGGATTCTTAGATATATCAATTGCTTCTAAATTATCACAATAGATGATTATAGGTTCTTTGCATTTTACCTTTATTTCCTTCAAAATTTGCTTAATCCATAACACCTGAGTACAATTAGTTGCTGCTGCAACATATCTTGATTCTGCTGTTGATAATGATGTACAACTCTATTTCTTGATTAACCATGAAATCAATCTGCTACCAAGAAAGAATGCCCCGTAGGTGGTGCTCTTTCTGTCATCTACATCTCTTACCTAATTAGCATCGATGTATGCACATAAATCAAAATTTTCATCTTTAGGATACCATAAACCAAGATTTGTTCTGCCTTGTAAATACCAGAAAATCCTTCTCATTGTTGATTCATGATTTTCTCTAGGATTACTCTGAAATATTGAAACAATACACACTGAATTCATTATATCAGGTCTTGTTTGTATCAAATATAGTAAACTTCCAATCATAGATTTGTATCTTGTTGGATTAATAGGAGCTGAATCATCCTTCAATGATAGTTTATTAGTTGTAGTCATAGCAATACTTACCAGTTTAGAGTTTTCCATACCAAATTTCTTCAGTAATTCCTTCAAGTACTTTGATTGACATAAGAATATACCTTTATCAGTCTATGAAATTTGCAATCCTAAAAAGAATTTTATCTCCCCAATCATAGACATTTCAAATTCTTTCTGCATCTTATTAGAAAAGTCTACACAATCCATCTTCTCCTCCAAAAATGATGTCATCAACAAAAACTTCAATAACCAAAATTTCTTCATTAGTCACTTTGAAATATAAGTTGTTGTTAGCATTACCTTTTGTGTAACCAAGCTTCATAAGATATTTGTCCAATCTAGCATACCAAGCTCAAGGATCTTGCTTCAATCCATATAAAGCTTTCCTTAATCTGCAAACCATATCTTTATCATTTGTCAATGACAATCCATCACGTTGTTCAATGTAAACTTCCTCTTCAAGATAACCATTCAAAAATGCACATTTAACATCCATTTGATATACTTTATAGTTCTTGTGTGCTACAAATGCAAGAAATAATCTAACTGCCTCAATTCTAGCTATCGGTGCAAATCTTTCATTGTAATCAATTCCCTCTTTTTGTGAATAGCCTTTACACACTAATCTTGCTTTGTTTCTGATTACCTTACCATCTTCATTAAGTTTATTTGTGAATACCCATTTAGTTCCAATTACATTCTTATTTTTAGGTTGAGGAACCAATGTCCATGTATTGTTCTTTTCAATTTGTTCCAATTCATCTTCCATAGCTTTAATCCAATGTTTATCTTCACATGCCTCAATAACAGATGCTGGTTCAATTTGAGAAATTAAACATACCTCTTCATTTTCCAGTCTTCCTCTTGTCATAACTCCTTGATATTTATTCCCAATTATCTGACTTTCAGAGTGATTCAATCTTACATACCTGGGTGTGTTCACTTGTTGTTGTTCTTTAGTCACTGTAGAATTCTCTGATGATGCTGGTGTGACTAAATCAACATTATGTACCAGTGCACTCTGTATAGGTTCATTTGTGATTATCTCAACTGTCGGTTCAGGATCCATAGACCTTTAATTTCTTCTAAAGTGTTCATCTATCCTCACATTTGCACTTTCAATAATTTTCTGCAATCTTTTATTAAAACATCTGTATGCTTTGCTCTTAGATGAATAACCAAGAAATATTCCTTCATCACTTCTAGGATCAAATTTACCAATATACTCATCTCTCCTAATGTAACATTTGCTTCCAAATATTTTGAAGTACTTAAGAGTAGGAATATTACCAAACCCCAATTCATAGGGTGTCTTACCAATTTCACCTTTGATGTGAACTCTATTGAAAGTATAAACCATTGTATTCACTACTTCTCTCCAATACACATGAGGTAGATTTGCTTATGATATCATGCTTCTAGCTACATCCAGAATAGTTCTATTCTTCCTTTCTACAACTCCATTTTGCTGAGGTGTCCGAGGTGCTGATAATTGTCTTCTAATTCCATTCACTTCACAAAATGTATTGAACTCCTTAGATGTAAATTCACCTCCTTGATCTGATCTTAAACATTTGATTTTCTTACTAGTTTCATTCTCTACAAGAGCCTTGAATAATTTAAATTTCCCAAAAGCTTTTGATTTCTCCTTGAGAAATGTAACACAACACATTCTAGAATAATCATCAATGATTAGCATAAAGTATCTATCTCCTTGTAGACTTCTTGTTCTTGTCGGACCACATAAGTCAGTATGAATTAAATCAAGAACATCATTGGTTTTCTCACAAATAATCTTGAAAGTTGTTCTAACTTGCTTTCCCATTTGACATTCCTTACGTACCAGATTATGAGGTTTTACAATCTTAGGTAAATCCCTTACTGCCTTAGATGAACTAATCTTTACAATGCAATCAAAATTTACATGATAGAGTCTTTTATGCCATAACCAACTTTCATCAATGTGTTCAATGAAGCATGTCTTTTCATTGTTATTCAAATGAAAGATATTACCTCTAGTATGATTACCAGTTGCAATCTCCAAACCAGTTCTATTCATGATTTTGCATCTACCATTGTTGAATTGTAACTGAAAACCTTTTTCAACTAATTGACCAACACTCAAAAGATTATGCTTCAAACCTTGAACATACTAAACATTGTTAGTATTGTGCTTGCCATCAAAAGATACAGTTCCTTTTCCTCTTATCAAACAAGCTTTGTCATCTCAAAATATCACTAGACCTCCATTGTATTCCTGAAAAGATAAGAATTTACTTTTATCACCAGTCATATGATGTGAACATCTGGAATCTAATCCATTCATCCTTTTCTTCAATTTTAGTTGCCAGGGCCTACTCTACCAGTGGAATAGTAGGTGTCGGTTGATCATCTATTATTGCAAAAAAAGCCCATCCATTGTCTCCTAGTTCTTCATCAGAATCATCAGTAACTCCTTCATTAACATAATAACATGATTTGTCTCTATTCTTCTTAAATCTGTATCTCTGATATTTAGGGTTAGGCTTATATGTTCTTTTAGCTTCTTCTCTCAATCTTGCATGTCTCTCAAGACATCTAGATGCCATATGACCAATTTTATTGCAGTTTAAAACATTTTAAAGGTGCTTTACCTTCATACTTACTTCCAATGGGACCTTTAGGCATTTTCCTTGCAAATAGTGCTTCAAGCTCTTCATATTCCTTCCTGATGTCTTCAAGTTATCTTGCATAGAGTGCTTTCCAATCAGATTTATTAGCTGATGATGAGGATGTTGCAGATGATGATGCTTTGAAAGATAAATCTATCTTAATTGTAGCAATAGGACCAAATTCCTCAAGCTCAAATGTTGAAAGTTTTCCAACCAAGGTATCTCTAGATACTGATGTATTAGGCATAGTTCTTAACTCATTAATAGAAATTACTTTAATTTTGTATGTCGGTGGCAATTCTCTTAAAACTTTAGAAATAATTTCATCTTCACTTAAGGAACCTCAACAACATCATATTCCCAAAACAATTTCATTAACCCTTTCCATAAATGCAAAAATTCTTTCATCTTCTTCCATTTTCAAATTTTCATACCCGACCCGGAAGCATTCAAGTTTTGCAATTTTGATAGTGGAATCACCTTCATTCAATGTCTCCAATTTATCCCAAATAGCTTTAGCAGTAGATTAGTTTGATAATCCCATGATTTGCTGATCTGACAAGGTGCTCAAAAGTGCTTCTCTTGCTTTGCAATCATTCTCTTGATCTTTAGCCAATGTAGGTGGATTAGGTTCACTCTGTGTAGGACCAACATAACCATTCTGTGTAACATCCCATATGTCTTTTCGAATGCAATTCAGATGTGTCTCCATTCTGATCTTCCATATACCATAGCTGGTTCCATCAAGTTTTAGACTGTCCTTCCTAAAATAGTTAGTTGCCATAGAATTTCCTCAAGTTGTTAAACTTCTGCAAAAAGAGGACTTATCTCTGATACCAATTATTAGGACTCGAAGGCAACTGAGAGGGAGAGGTGAATCAGTTGTCTATTAATTTCAACCCAAATATAACTTAATCAAACTTGATACTTAATACTGGTAAACCAAACTTAATGTCGGTAAACAAATTAACACTTAATAACAATATCGGTGAAACTTAATGCATGAAACAGAAAGAGAAACAACATCCACAACACGTAACACAAAGATTTTTACGTGGAAACCCTATAAGGGGAAAAACCATGGTGGGAAACCTTATCCACAATCAAATGATACTACTACAGATAGTATATGTATACAAATGGGGTCTGCACATGCATAAAGGCTAGTTGCCTAGATCTCACTGCTCAATCACAAGAATGGGAGTCTCACTAACTACAATTGGATGATTAAATCCAATGATAATGTACTGCTCAAAATACCATCTCCAGTGCTAGATTTAGTACCAGTTAAGCTCTAATTATCTCCTTCAAACCTTCCTTGAATATTCAAATGATATCTGCATGAGTAGCTTTGCTTATATTTGCATGAACCGAATATCACAACCTTACCATACCATATTACATACCATACATTACTCTCACAAATGAGATCTTACATATATACCAAAACCTAAGACCAAATGTGTAGGTTGGCTCACTAAGAATATTACAATAAAATCAATTACAAGTAAGTCAAGATGCAATGCATCATGTTGTCTTAACAACAATACCAATTAATTAAACCATCTCTATAATGTGTCGTGCTGATCTGGAATAGATAGTGCATGTCGATCCATAACCTAGACCAATTTGTCGGTAACAACAAATATGTCAACTCGATTAGACCAATAGCCAAATCTCCAAAACCAAGTGTCCAAACCATGTTTTTGACATAACCAAGTGATCTCCAGATGATAACAAGTTATCCTGAGTGCCAGTGTACGATATAACCTGTCGGTGAACCAAATACCGATGATTGTGCATAAGTCACTAAACTTGTTGGTGAACATAATCAAAGATCTCTAGAAGGATAAGTGTTGATAAGTGTTGAAATCAATGAAAAAACCAATGCAACATATCCTTAATACCAGCATAGATGAACTTAACAAAGCTTTTAAACACAATGCATGTAATCCAAAATGATATAACAACATCCACAAAAAGTAAAGCATCCACCATAACACAAGTGTTTGTATGTGGAAAACCCAAATAGGTAAAATCCATGGTGAGATGAAACTGACAAGTTAACTATCTGCAGCAATAGATAACTGACCGGTTAAGGTCTACAAAGTGCTCTACTAGGAGAAAATATTGTTAGAGATCCCAAAGCTTGATTAGAAGCTTATACCCTATTAGGAGTAATCTCGGTGGAGGATTTTAGAATCCAAACTAATGAATGGATCACCCTGTTAAAGGATTTATACATTGAAGCTTGTTAGAGCTTACCCGGTTAGGGGATTTTATTCTGTTGTAATGGTTAGAAAATAACAAGAATGGTTTATTTGTTCTAAGTAGCACAATACTTGCTTGATTAGATCCTTCTAAGCATATTAAACACTGCTCTTCTACATATTCTGCAACTTAACTTCTCTCAACATAACGCTTTCACTTATCATATATCACACATAACATAATTCACTGTGATGTCAATATATAGACCTTATGATTTCATGTCGGCCTTAAGAAATAATAACACAATTTCCTAGGTGCAGTGTATCTAGACAAATAACCATAACTCATCACAAAAATTCCTGCCAAGCAGTCAGTGTTGGTAACTCATCACAAAAATCAACAAATACCGGTTGCAACAATTAATACTAGTTTGAATAAAACATACGAACCATTGTCCTTGAATCTTTGCTTGATCTCCATCTTGATCTTTATCTTGTTGTCAAATTAGTATAACCACAGGTTGTCTCTTATGCACATACCGGTTAACACAGAGCACCGGTTAGAGATTAACCACTAACTATACCAGTTGACAATGTAAACAATTGAAGTTACACCGATAGTCAAATATAATCATATGTGTGTGTGAGTGTTTCATCAATTACAACAAATGATGAATACATTAAAATCATCATCAAGCCAACATAGTCCACTCCAAGTCAATTACAAAGAGAGTAAACAACCGTACAAAAAAATTTAAAAAATGCATGGTGAAATACTCCAACTTGACATATTTAAGTCAAAAGTAGAATTTTATATTTTCAAAAGACAAAAACACTTGTAGATATATATTATCCAAAAATATTGTATTTTTTCTATTTATGCTATAGCTTATAAAATAATTATAATTAGTGAATTACAACGATATGCAGAAAATTAGGTATTAATCATTAAACAATCCTAAAAACATACAAGATGAGATGGTTATATGGAAAGCAAATCAAGAATTAACAATACAAACTCGACCTTCCCAATGGTGTCTCATCTTCCTGTAATTCCAAGGATTTTGTAGATCTTTTTGATGTGGCTCTCAGCAATAGCATGATGAACAAAATGACTACTTGAAATATGAGTAGCTACATGATGCAAACTAAATATATGATTGATATGGTATGTGATGATATGCTAAAATGCTATGTTAATTGCTAATTGCTAAGATGTAGATTTCAATATGATAAAAGTGCATAATTAAGCTACGATGAAGGGGGATGATTTATTGAAATGAGATGAATTAATAGATTTTCCAAGGGCAAGGTTGAGGTGGCAGGATTCGAGAGATTCAATCTGGAAATATCAAGGGATGAAAATGGAGACGTTGGAGAGGAGGTTGAGATAGGATAGTTGTCATCCCTTAGGGAGGCAAGTGTCAAATATTTCTCAACAAATTCCAACAAGTAGGAAAGTGCAAGGGGATAAAGGACATGTGGCAAGAGTGCTATGTGTCCTCAAGAGGGAATATTCAACCCATAGGAGGTTCGGATGAGGAGGTTGAAGAAGATAGGGTTAGTTAACCCTTGGTTAGATTAGAATATGGTTAGGATAGGTGGTTAAGATTAGGATCCATGCACTCATTTGAATTAAAAATTCAAATTAAATGATAGGGGATAATTAAATTTAACAAATAATTAACTTTATTTCTTTAATTATCGAAATAGAAGAAATGAGTTATGATGGGGGAGAATTAATTAATTGAGATTAATTAATTCAAGGGATTATTTAAGTAAACTATATATATAAATCCTTAGATTTATTTACAATTAGAAGAATAAAAAGGCTAATTAATTAAATCACTTCGTATTTAATTAAATATCTCTAGACCAATTTTAGGTGTATACATTTTGCCCCTCTTTGAAGCGATGTGTGGTGATGCATTGATTCAAAGAAAATTCTGCTTGATGATGCTGATACAATTTGATTTGTTTCCCCAGATGCTCATTGCCAAATAGCATTATGAGGATGCCCCCCCCAGGAAATAAATCGAATAAATTTTTTAATTTTTAGGGTTTTTGCGATTTTTAAAAAATTTAGTTTTTTTGGATTTTTTATGATTTTTTGAATTTTTAGATTTTTTAATTTTTCCAATTTCATCTGTCGATAAAAATTGGAATAATGTACCTTTCCATGTGATTAAATTGATTTTTGAAAAATATGGGAAAAAATAACATCACACTTAATTAACCTTTTAATCCCCTTTTAAGGTAAAAGTGAAAATCATTTAACCATTCATTGCTATTCGCATTTTCATACTATGATGTTTTTTATAGCTCTAAGACAACATGGTGATCTATAAGTGAAACCATAAATTTGAGCATGTGCAACAATATCGATAGCCTCTAGAGTACGGTCCTCTGGTATGTAGATCAGGAAACCCTTGTTTTGTAGGATGTTTTCAAATTTTTAGCATGCTTTTTAGATTCTTACATGCATTTGTTTTGTTTTATAATTTCAAAGTTTTGTTTTAGCATTTTTAGTTAAGGTTGTAGCATTTCTTGTCATTTAGTTGTTTTAGTTTGTGGTCTAGCATTTTAGGTCTATGTTTTGGCATTTTAAAGTTTTTTAGTGTTCTAGGTCTGTCCTCTAGCATTCAAGGTAGGTTTTTTAGCGCTCATCATGATTTTAGCACTTGGAGTCTAAGTTTTAGTGCTTTTGGTCTATCTTTTAGTGTTTCCAGTTGTTCTAGTGCTATGAGTCTATGATTTAGTGCTTCAAGTCTGATTTTTAGCATTTTTGGTTATTTTAGCGCTTTGATTACGTAGATTGGTGTTTCATTTTTTGAGCACTGTATGTCACTGGTTTAGCATTTGGATTAGGTAGTTTATCATTTTTATGTCAGATTGATTAAAATGTGATTTTTCATTCTCCTATTTGATTGATTTTGATTAGTCTCAATTACCATGATGTTAATAGGTCGATAGGATAGATAAGAATTACCTCATGATGACTGAGAGTCAATGAAGAAATCTCAACGAGATTGATGAAATATCACTTGAACTGATTAGGTTGATAGATTGATTGACAAATGGATTGATAATTCAAAAACTGATGTAATGATTTGATGTAATTATAGGAGAACCTAGGTGTTCTTCAATCTCGGGAGAGATTCTCAAAGACATGGAAGTTGATACTGTACCTTACACAAGCCAAGATAGATACTATTGAGAGATGAAAATTATCTTTATTGATTGATATGCCCTGATATACAATCAACCGAAGTTTGTGGACCACTTTGGCTGAGAGATGGTATAGTGAGCATAATACCTTTCACCTACCTACTGGTGAGATGACAGTGACATTGGAGGATGTTTATAGGATTTTACAGATTCCTGTCATTGGAGACATTATTTTCTATGACTTGGCCAAGCAAGGTGGGACAACTTCTTTGAAGAGGATATTCCACAATGACCATATTTTTTGCTATGACATCCCATGGCAAGAGATACTTGATTTGTCATATGCTCCACTTCCTTCTATTCTTGCCATATTCGTTGGAGGATCTCCTTATCCTAATCATAGGTCAAAGGGATTATTAGTTGGTTAGGGATGCTTTCTAGAGAAGATGATCACACAGGGCACATGGTTCTTCTAGGGTTCTTGTATGCTCACCCACTTATATCATGACCTATATAGGGTGGTCTATCTTGGAGCTACTAGTATGTCGATAGGTGTTACACTATTATAGATTTAGGCTTGGGAGAACCTGGCCATTACACATACATTGGAAGATATGGTTCATCGAGATAGGAGACCTTATATTTATGGTTATATGGGTGTGGTTGTCCAACAAAAGCTAGGCAAAATTAAGTACTGGCAATAGGTACTAGATGACTTGGATACAATTATTTTGGGGTTGTACCAAGATTGTGAGCCATGGGAAGAGGATGGGCTCAAGATAGCTTATGTTTTTTCTTCACAGTACCTTATTGGATTACCTCCATATGTTATTGAGCACTTTATTATTACATGAGTGTTGAGGCAGTATGGTAGAGTACAAGGTCCTCTGCTGGACATAACTCACTATGCACAAAGATGATAAGATGTGGCTGATTAGGGCCTACCATTTCATGTGATGTAGCATATGTAGAGTAGTTGTCAATTGGGGGGCATGATTGGGATTACTTGTTGGGAACTATTGATGTAGGGATGACTAGCGAGTATGTGTAGTACTTTATTACTCACCCCTTCCCTCGATTGTCATGTTTTGATGAGCCTATCCCAACACTTGACGATAAGGAGGGGCAACCACCTCACAAGGATGTGAGATAGAGGAGGGATGGAATTGAAGGTAGAGAAAGTGGAGGGGGAGGTGGCAGATATGGGGGAGGCAATGATGTAGGACAAGAAGGTGGTGATGGTGGAGGTGGAGATGGAGATGGTAGCTCGGTAGCTATAGTAGGTACAAGAGGGGCCACTAGTCCAAGGCCTCATGGAGAGCTACCTCTTGACTAGGAGGAATAGGTAGTTTGATAGAGGAGGTCTGGTGGATATGAGGGACAGGTGCAGTAGGCACCACCGTCACAGGCACCCTAGGTAGAGGCACCCAAGGAGGCACCACAGTATCCTAGACACATATAGATTAGAGTGTCATCCCACCAATAAGAGGCATAGATTAGAGACCTAGAGTGTTTAGTGAAGTAGCTATAGGGGCAGGTTAGATAGTTACAAGCCCAATTGGCACAAGTGAAGACTTTAATAGTAGAGCGAGATGTGATTCATAGATACGGTCAGACTAAGGAGTTGGTATAGACACTACAATAGACAACCACTAAGGGACTAACTAGAGATACTCTGAGGGATCTTGCATACCACTTTAGCCAAGAAGATTACTACAGGGGTCTTTACTTTCACATTGTGCCCACAAAGAGATGAGAAGAGTCATATGTATACAGTATTGGATTGTTGGCATTGACAAAACCAGTCAATCTAGAGAACCGATATATGTGCTAAAGATTTGTCATTGATGCCCAACACTTACTAGTGAAGACACTAACCAATAAAGTGGTATAGGTAGAGTGGTGTTGGTTTTTAGTAAGAAAAAGTGATGACTTACATTACATGGAAACAACATTGGTATTGAATGATCAAAGCTTCAATCAGCTTAAGGAAAGATAGACTAAGTCAACCAGTCTATCATTCAGGAAGATCGGTCACCTTGATGATGATGATTGGTCACTTTGAAGATGGTGAAGTCAAAAGAGGTGACTCATGCAAGAAAGATTGAAGTTATGTGCAAATCAGTAACTCATTGGCAAACAGGTAAAGAGATGTGATGCTAGCACAACAAATTGGCAATTCAAGGATGAAGCGGTAATGTAGAAGTGCAGTGACATACCAGTACACCAGTATGATAGAAGGAAGATAGGTGATTGTTAGGTCCCAGAGACAACTGAGAGGGGGGGTGAATCAGTTGTCTAATAAATTCAAACCAAAATCAACTTAACCAAAACTTAATGCTTAATACCGATAAACCAAAATTTATGCCGGTAGACAGTTTATCAGTTAATTGCAGTACCGGTAAAGATTAATGCATGAAACAGAAAGACAATAACATCCACAACACATAACACAAATATTTGTACGTGGAAACCTTGTAAGGAGAAAACCCACGATGGGAAACCTTACCAACAATCAGATGATACTACTGCAGATAGTATGTGTGTACAATGTAGAGTCTGTACATGTAGAAAGGCCAACTGCCTAGAGTTCACTGCTCAATCACAAAATAGGAGTCACACTGACTACAATTGGATGGTTAAATCCAATGATAATGTACTACTCAAAATAGCATCTTCATATGCTGGATTCAGTACTGGTTTAGCTCTAATATGCCTTCTTCAAACCTTCCTTCAATCTTGAATGATGTCTGCATGTATAGCTCTGCTTATATTTGCATATACCTTATTACAATCCTTTTTCTAATCCTATCTTCTCCTATATCAATCTCATAAATGAGATCTTACATTTATACCATAACCTAAGACCAATTGAGTAGGTCGGCTCACTAAGAGATATTACAATAAAATCAATTACAACTGAATCAATATCTAATGCATCATGTCGGCTCAATGCATTTACAATAATAACAAATCATCTTCATGATGTGTCGTGCTGATCTAGAATAGATATGCTTGTTGGTGCATAACCTAGACCTATTTGCCAATAACAACAAATATGCAAACCCGAATAGATCAATGAACAAATCATCATAACAAAGTTTCCAAACAATATCTTCAACATAATCAAGTAGTCTTCAAGTCATTCCAAGTGCCGGTGAACAATATATCCTGTTGGTGAACCAAATACCGATGACTGTGCATAAGTCACTGACTTTCCGGTGAACATAAGCAAATCTCCAAGTGCTGAAAAGTGTTGAAAAGTGTTGACATCAATGACAAAACCATATCAACATATCCAAAATACCAACAATCTCCCCCTTTGGCATTTATGGCAACACAAGATGGAAAAAGAATCAAAGTGCCAAAACATAAATGCCAAACACCAAAAACTAACAATCTCCCAAAAAGATCATTAACCAGAAATCAAAATACAGATATAGAGAGTAATCAATCTCTCCCAAAATAACAATCTCTCCCTCAAAGGATAATATGTTTTTCCATATCAATCTCTCCCCCTTTGACATCAAATGCCAAAGCAATACAAAAACCAAATTTAAATACAAAATACCAGCTCATTACAAAATACCAACTACTCCCCCTGAGAAGTAGCTCTCCTCATCAAAGCTAGAACAAAAGATTTCTCTATTAATTCGGTTGGTTGATGACAAACATCAACTGTCTAAGTCTCTACCAGTGGGGGTATGACCCCAAGATGCTCTCTGAGATATTCAAAAGTCTCCTTAGGAAAAGGCTTAGTAAAAATATCTGCAATCTGCTCTTTATTATTCACATAAACCAATTTCACTTCTTTTGCTTCAACATTTTCTTTCAGAAAATTTAATTTGATAGAAACATGTTTAGTTTTTTAGTGAAGTACCAAATTCTTAGATATATCAATTGCTGCCATATTATCATAGTAAATTGTTATAGGTTCCTTGAATTTTACCTTTATGTCCTTCAACATTTGCTTAATCCATAATACCTGTGTGCAATTAGTTGCTGCTGCAACATATTCTGATTCTGCTGTTGATAAAGATGTGCAACTTTGTTTCTTGCTCAACCAAGAAATTAATCTGCGACCAGGAAAAAATGCTCCACCAGTGGTGCTTTTACTGTCATCTACATCTCTTGCCCAATTTGCATCTGTGTATGCACATAAATCAAAGTTTTCATCTCTAGGATACCATAAGCCAAGATTTGTAGTGCCTTGTAAGTACTAGAAAATCCTTTTTACTGTTGATTCATGCTTTTCTTTGGGATTAGTCTAAAATATTGAAACAATACATACTACATTAATAATATTAGGTCTTGTTTGTGTCAAATACAGTAAACCTCCTATCATAGACTTATATCTAGTCGGATTAACAAGTGTTGATTCATCCTTCAATGATAATTTATCTGTTGTAGTCATAGGTGTGCTTACCAGTTTAGAGTTCTACATGCCAAATTTATTTAGTAATTCCTTCGAATACTTAGATTGACTTAAGAGTGAAATCTACAATCCTAAAAAGAATTTTATCTCCCCAATCATAGACATTTCAAATTCTTCCTGCATCATTTTAGAAAAATCTTTACATAATCCATCTTCTCCTCCAAAGATTATATCTATTGGGAAATGCACACTCCAATGAGAAATTGTAGGTGATTGAAGGTATTGTCATTGATGGCAACCTTGCAATCCTATGGCATCAGTAGGCACCAGCACCGATAGACTCTACACTGACAGATAGTTCACTGACAGCGACAAAGATGATTATCGGCACCCTGGCAGATACGATTTTATTTTTGCATATTGTATTTAATTGTAATATCCTTTTGTAAGCTAAAATGGCATATTGTAATAAGACTCATATATAAGTATGAGATCTTGTAGATCATTTTGTAAGAGATACACATAGAGTGAAATAATGAGCGAATATTAAGGCAGATTTTGGAGTAAGGTTTATGGTTGTTGTATGAGCTTAAACCGATACTGAACCTGGCATAGTAGATGCTTTTTGTAATAGTTCATCACATTGGATTTCCATAATCCATTTTTGTAAGTCAGTGAGACTTCCTTTTGTAATTGAGCAGTGAGTTCTAGGCAGTGAGCCTTCCTACATGTGTAGGCACCACCTATTGTGAGTAATATTCATTTATTGGCTAGTGAGTGAATATTTTGGGTCACAAATCCCACCAAGGTTTTTCCCACATCTGGTTTCCTCACCAAAAATCTTGTGTTATGGTGTGCTTTCTATGTTGTGTTTATTGTTCTTATTTATTGCTTTAATTCTTGTTTACCAGTACACTATTTTGGAATGCAATTTATTTGATAAGATCAGAAAATCTGTTAACCAGCAAGATACTAATTCACCCCCCCCCTCTTAGTATCTTTGGGAATCCTAACAATTGGTATCAGAGCTTGGTCCTCTATTTTCAAAAGCCTAACACCTTGAGGAAGATTCTAGCACTGGTACAAATGGAAAACTTGAGAAAGCAATTGGAAACAACTCTTTCAGATTATGATGCAGAAAAGTTGAAGAAAATGAAACTTGAAGATGATCTGAAGACTGCACAGGAATTTCATTCAAGGACTTCAAGAGAATCTCACTATTGCTAGGAACAAAAGAAGAGAACTTTCTGAGAAAATGCAGAGTGATAATGATGAAAAGGAAACTCTTAATGACCTTGTGAACAAGTTAAGACAAGAAAATAGTGCTATGAGGAATGAGATGCAAGATATGACTATGAGGTTTTGTAAAGACATTGAAGATAGAAAGAAGAATGAAGATGACTTGATTAGAAGACTAAATGATGCTGGAAATGAAAATACAAGACTTAGTCATGAAAATGATATGTTGAAAATAGATTTGACGCACACACAAAATGATAGAATTGAACTTATGAGACAGAAGGGAATCTTGGAAAATGAGTTGGTGACTGCAAATCAACACAAAGAGAAATTCAAGAAAATTTTAGAGGAACTTGATAACATGTTGAACCTGATGGAGATACTAATGGACTTGGCTTTGAAGTTGGTGAAATCTCCAGTACTACAAACAATCATGATCACAGTAAATCGGTAAGATAACCTAATGCTTACAAATTTAATGGGAAATGCTTTAACTATAACAAGTATGGTCATAGAGAAAATCAGTGTAGATCTAGAAACTATCAGAACACTAATGCACCCACCGGTCAATGTTCTAAATGCAACAAAATTGGTCATAATTCAGAAAATTGTAGAATGAATGTAAGATGTTACATTTGTGGAAGATTTGGAGACTTATCTAGTCAATGCGGAACACATACTAGCATAGGATATGGAAAAGCTATTCAGAAAAATAATGTGACTTGCTATGCTTGTAACAAGATTGGACACATTGCAAAATTTTGTAGAAGTAAGGCATCACCGACAAATAACAAAGGACCCAGTTTGAAAGGTAAAGAGAAGGTTGAAGAGGTAAAGCAAGAATTTTCAAAACAATGGATTAGAAAGATAGATCAGAATGTTAATGAGACTATTCCTTCATCGATAGAACAAAGTATCACTCCACCAGTAGGAGATTCTTCATCTAACTGAAAAGAAATATTTTGGGGGTATGGAAACAAATTGAAAAACATGCTAGTTTACCCTCAGTTGATGGTAAGAAGATGAAATGCTTCTTTACCGACAGATGTGTTAAGTTTCACTTAACTGACAAGCATTTATTGTGGTAGTTGAAGGAAATAACATTATAAAGAAAGTGTTTTTCACTCTTTTTCACTCACCCAGCATTCAAATTTCCTAAGAGCGTGAAAAACCCAAGCGAAGGCATCCACAGCGAGAAGTGAAGAAAAATCCTTCAAGCATTCAAACCTAAGGCAAATTAAGGTATTTATCAAATGGCTTCCTCCTCTGCACCTAAATTCATTGCAAACCCTACTGTAATTGAAGTGGTTAAATGCCCTGGCCTGTATTTAAGATCATACCCGAAGTAACGAAGCAGGATGATACCCTAGGTGCATTCTCTAAAATACCCAAAGGAGTTGCATATGCAGAAGACCCTAGGATATACATACATTGTCATATTGAAGAACTTAGTGCTGATGAAATAATGAACATGTATAGGACTATTATTTGTGATAAAAATGGTATTATGAAACCGGAACACAAGATAATTGAAACCCTAGGTTTTGTAGAAATACTTAGCATTCCTAATTTCCCTAAGGAAGTTGTGAGGATTGTTCTAAGTAGAGTTCATGGGGAGTTCTTTTGGCTTGATTCCATCCACAAGATCACAAGAGAAGTAGTTAGGATAGTAATTGGTTTACCTTCCATCGGTAGTAGGCCTGACAAAACTAAAAAGGTTCCAAACAACACTGTAATGACCCTAACCAGTGCAACCCATGACAACAGATCCTTAAGAGTCAATGATGTGAAGGATATTAATGTCAGATTCATTAGCATGATTCTAGGATACAAGACTACACATGCTAACAGATTAAAATCTCTTTCTAGTTTATGTATCAAGAGTGCTTATGACATGGTGAATAGTAATACAAAGATTAATATATGTGAATGGCTAAAGGATGAATTAATTGATAACCTAAAGAAAATCAAGGGTGATAAGAAAGGTACTTTTAGATTTGGAAATCTACTTGTGTGCCTGATGCTATACATCACTAAGGAAGTTCTCGGTATAGGTAGAAAAGAATTTGGTTTTGACATACCGGTAGGTAAACAACTACTGGATATCCTTATCCGCATGGGAGATGACAGCGAAAACAATGTAATTGAATACTTCTAAGCATTTAAGGCTAGAATGAAGACTAGGGAAAGGTTATCTGAGAGCATAGTTGACAAATACCAGAAAGAAATATGCTTTGTTATTAAGAAAGATGAAATCTGGATGGAAGCAGTGGTTCCAAGAACTGTTTGGGTAATAGAAATGGGATATGAGGTAGATGAAAACATTATTGAGACATATGCTAAAGCCCTACTCAAAGCCCCTAGAGAACCTGAAGAAGAAGTATTTGGAAATGCGGAAACCATTGAGAGAAATGTACACACACTGAAACGAAGGAAGAAAAGAGAACAAACTATCAGAAAAGCAACAAAACAGGCAAAAGAGATCAAGGAAGACATATTGAATATCACTGGTATCAAAGAAAGTGACTTGGAAGGGATACAACCGGAAGCCCATCTTTCACCAGTTGGAACTTCTTCTGACAGTGAAATACTAGCAGAGTTTAAAAGGGTAGAAAAAAAAAGAAAACCTTCACCGACACCCTCTCCTACACCAAAGAGAACTAGACAGAAACAATAGGTAGTAAGGCTTCCAGCAAAGAAAATGACACCAAGGAAGAAGAAGGAAAAACAAGTTATCCCTCCTTTAGACAATCTTCTAAATGAAATAACAGATGAAGGAAACCTGTCTAATGTTAGCAAATTGTATGATACTTTTACTAATGAAGAAAAGAAAAGCATAGAGAATAGTATCATTCTACACTTAGATATCTACAAGAAATTTTTGATAGAAGTTGTAGATGATTTACCGAGTGACTTGTATAGGAGACTTGATGCAAAAAGATTAGCTATCATAGAATTGGACAAGAAGATAAAGATAGAAAAATTGCTTGCAGTTCATCCAGTGAAAATAGAAGAAGAAATTGATGAATTGATAAGTGAGGCAAATAGGATAGTTTTCTCTAGTGGTCACCGACAGGTAGGTCTGATGGCTGGCAGAGTGAATGAGATCTCTAAAGAGACAACAAACAAATGGCATATCTTCTTTGTAGAGAAAGAGAAACAAGAAGAGCTCAAACGACCCAAAAATTTTAGAGTCTACCAAAAGGATAAGGATAAAGGTAAAGGCAAGGTAGGTGGACCACCAAACATAAGAGTAATAGACATTTTGCCCCCACATCTTTCTAATAATCCATTGGTTGAAACTATTGACACACTGACAATTGATAATGTTGAGAGTATGGAAACAACACATGAGGACACCAATCCTGATTTTGAAGTTTTATATACTATGAACATTGATACACAAGAGGTAAATATTGTGGTTGATAAGGAAACCACTGGTGAGAAGAAAGATGTGGCAACTGAGCCACCGACTGAGAATATTGTAGTTGAAACACATGTTGAGCATACAGTTGGAAACATTGAGATTGGGGTTGAAACACAAACTGAACAATCAGTTGATCCCCTGGCTTCTGGAATGGTGACTGGTACCACTGATGCACACATTGAGAAACCAACTAAGGTACACACTGAGAAACAGGAAGAGAAAAAGGTTGAGGTAAATGTTCAAACTAAGACAGTGCCACTGACAACTGTTGAGAAACTCAAGCCTTTGCTAGTTGAAATGCAGACTCAAACTGACCTACCAAAGGTCAACACAAGCAAAGAGGTTACTATCACTGGTGGAATGCAGATTGTTAAGGTAGTTGGACAATCATCTGGTTCTTCCTTAACAAAATTCAGACCAACACATGTGACAAAGGTACTTTTGGATTCCATCAAGAAAATAACAGATTGCAATGCACTTGCATACAAGGCTATTGATGAAACAATTCCTTATAAAATTGATTAAACCCAAGTGAAATATGGACAATAAAGATTCTTTGAGCCAATTAGACACATTCTCTAAGTATATCATCGACAACCTATTAACATTTGATCAAATTAATGAGGAAACATTTAGTGAGAAAATGAATAAAGAAAAAGATAAATTCTTTGATGAGATAATAAAGAAGTGAATGTGACACATTGATACCCTATTACCGGCACTTAGCAAAACAATAATGGAGTTTAAAGAGTTGTACATGGATACATGTAAGACCAAAATTTTGACAATAGACATAGATAAGGAGATCAACATAGAACAAAAAGAAATAAATGATATTGCTGATAATCTCATCGGTTCATCAGAACCCATATCGGTTATAGAGCAGGAAATAGCAGGCTTTGAAGAGAAAATGAAAAATTTGAAAAAGAGAAGGAAAGAATAAAGTACAAGGCAAAGGAACTCAAATGCAGACTTGGTCTTACACTTGACATCCTCATCTCTTTGAGAAAAGAGATCTTAGAGACACTTTTTCTAGGACTAAAGACATCGGTACAATTCAAAGGATTGAAGCAGCATTGAAGGATAGTGAAAGGTTCACTTAGAGCCTAAATTTTGCATTGGCAGATCTATATCAGATTGTAACCAACCGGTTACAAGGTTCCAGCTGAGAACTACACTTAGTTGACATTTTTGACAACCTTTGTCATTGATGTCAAAGGGGGAGTAGTAGAGAAGGAAAATTTCAATGACAGAAGAGATCATCTGCTCAGGGGGAGAACATAGTTTTGGCACAGTTTTTGGTAAGATTTTTGGACTTCAAATTTTGGATATATTTTTGAATTTTTCTCATGAGTGTTGCCATCAATGCCAAAGGGGAAGATTGTTGGCAAATACACACTCCAATGAGAAATTGTAGGTGATTTAAGGTATTGTCATTGATGGCAACCTTGCAATCCTATAGCACCGACAAGCACCGGCACCAACAGACTCTACACTGGCAGATAGTTCACCGGTAGTGACAAAGATGATTACCGACACCCTGGCCGACAGGATTTTGTTTATTGCATATTGTATTTAATTGTAATATCCTTTTATAAGATGATATGGCATATTGTAATAAGACTCATATATAAGTATGAGATCTTGTACATCATTTTGTAAGAGATACACATAGGATGAAATAATGAGCGAATATTAAGGCAGATTTTGGAGTAAGGTTTATGGTTGTTGTATGAGCTTAAAACGATATTGAACTTGGCATAGCAGATGATTTTTATAGCTGTAGCATCCTAAAATTGCGACACTTGCAATTTTGACTGCATTTCGGTCTTCACGATGGCGACGCAACACGCAACTTGAATGGAGACCCCAAAACTCGCTCACGACACTGAAAACTGCATTTTTCAAGCACCCTGGCCTGAACCTCCTTGCACCCTGATGTCCCGAGAGGTGGGACCAGAGCGCCCAGCGCCCTGGTCCCTCAGGACCAGGGTGCCTAGTGCCCTGGTCTTCCAGGACCATGGTGCCCAGCGCCCTGGTCCCTGGGTCCTATTTTGGGCCCGGTTTCCTAAGTGATATCGGGTCTTTTTGATTGCAATTTGGAAATATACTTCCCTGGTCGGCCTAAGGTCAGGAAAATCAGTCTATCAGCCCTAAACGACAAGTATATAAACTACATTTTTCTCTCTCATTTGAGATGAGGAGGATATGTGTACAAAGCGTGGAAATTATACTCAAGCATTCAAGCATTCAAGCATTCAAGCAATTGATCATTCCAAGTCTCCATTCAAGGCTAAGTGTTGCATTCAAGACAAGGATTCAACCATTGAAGAGGAGATCACATACTACATGCTACAACATACAACATACAACATCTAAACCTTCGCACATAAGGATACAAACATCCTTAGAACAAGGTATTAGTACTTGTTTTACAATCATTTACATTTACAGCTCTTGCTCATTTCTTGGTTAATTCCAAAACCGGGGTTTGACCTAAAGGCAAACCCCTAATCCCTAACCCCCCAATCGTCTTCACTTTTCTGTGTGTAGGTTGCAGGTACGCGGCTGAAATTGAAGATCTGGAATCCTTGTGTAGAGACGAACAGATCCCCCTTCGTTTCGCGGATTTTTCGGAGGATCGTGGTGCCGGGCGCCATCGTCCCGACAACTTTTGCCCAAATTTGCAGGACAGCGCCGTATCAACATTTTACTGCTAATTCCAGGTCCGCAGCTTCATCCTATAACCTAAACTCAGTTTATAAGCGAATCTTTATGACTTTCTATGCATCCTTAGCTTAATTTCCTTAATCAACATTCTTTACAAAAAAGGGTAGCCTTGCTTTCCTAACCCTTGAAATTCATTTAGCATCCAATCTTACATCGTGTGGGATTGAATCTTATGAGTTTCAACCCCTCTTTTGAATGTAAAGTCTTCCCCCTAAGTGAAAACCCATCGAATCCTAGCGAACCTCCCTTCTCTCTCCTTGGAGTTAGAAGAGGGGAGACCAACTAGGGTTCGATCGTGATTTTCCGCTTTACATTTTGGTGAACCCAACGTGAACATCCTTTCTGATTTTTCATGCTTAGATCTGAAAAAAATTGATTACATTTCCATGTTTGATCTTTTGCAAAGTTTTAGAGGTGATTGCATTAAAACCCTAAATTTTCTTTTTAATAATTAAACTTGCGAAATGTCTAAATGTTAATGCTTGTTTCAGATCTATCCTTCTATTACAAATTATCAATTCATATTTGTGCTTTAATTCTAAAGATTAAGTGGTTAAAAGTCAAAACCCTAATTTTTGAAACCCTCTTGATTCAACCTTTGTCCGACAATTTGACCGATCAAAACATCTCCAAATCAGCTGTAACTTTGGATTCTGCAATAAAATCACAATATCTTTCATCCCTGAAAATTTGGAAAAAAGTTGCGAGGACCGTGTTGCACTCCGAGCGCCATCGTCCCCGACATTTTTTCCAAAATTTCGGGAGCGAGATCTTGCTGTATTTTCCTGCTAAAATCCAGAATTTTGGCTGATTTTGTCAATTATA
Source organism: Cryptomeria japonica (assembly GCF_030272615.1). Taxonomy (NCBI): domain Eukaryota; kingdom Viridiplantae; phylum Streptophyta; class Pinopsida; order Cupressales; family Cupressaceae; genus Cryptomeria; species Cryptomeria japonica. Next base: position 98,077,381 of record NC_081414.1, read on the forward strand.
ACACTTTCAAAATTACAGTCAAAGTTGGTCTTGTGATTGCTTGGTCTAAGGCTCCTAATCATTCAAAAATTATCGAAACTGAAATTTTGTGTCAAAATTGTGTTCTTACTGTCTTAGATCTGAAAATTGTATTTGCATTCCTTCGAAATTTCAGTGCTTTATTCAAATATTTGCATTTTGTGACTTTTGAAATTAAGTGCCTAATTACAACAACTTTGATTTCCGCTTTCAAAATTGAATTTTGCGTGAAATTGAATCAATTTTTAAATTTCAAAATTTGCATTGCTCTTGACATTCCCTCTAAAATCATAAAATTCAAAATTTCAGTCTCCCTCTCTTTTTCAAAATTCAAATTTTGCATTTTTCGACAATCTTGATAGGGTTCAATTTTGAATTTGCAACTTTAATTTGGCCTATCTACAGATCGTGAAATCCCTCAATTTTTTCAGATTAGCTCTAAAATCATCATACCTTTCATCCCTGCAAATTTCAAAAAAAGTTGCAAGGACCGTGTTGCACTCCGAGCACCACGGTCCCGAACATTTTTTCTGAAATTTCGGGAGACTGTTGTGATTGCATTTAACAGCTTAAATCTGGAAGATTGGCTGGTTTTACTGAAAATTGCTACCTCTAAAATCAAAATCTTCTCTCTCTCTCTAGTGCATGAGTTTTACAACAATAAGCCCTACTTACACTATTCTCGTTAGACGAAGCCGTAGAATTAAGTCTTTCCGAGGTTTAACTACTGAGGAGATGGAACCTAATTTGAGTAGTCTTTTTAACGAGGACATGGGTAATTCCTCTAATCCTCCTAATGATGAAGAAGCTCTCCATGAAGTTTCTGTTGAACAACTTTCCAAATTGGATAACCAATTTGACGATTTTCACCAATGGATGTCTCATGAGTATCCCGATAGTCAAGCTCTTCCTTTAATTGAGGGTCTAAAACGTATGCTTCAAAGTGATAAGAATGGAATTGATATTTTGCGTGGTATTTCACACATTGTGAATTCGAACGTGATTCCTATGAAGAGTTGTGCTGAATCTTTAGGTTATACACAACCTCCTACACAAGTCAATCATTCTATTCCTTTGACCACTTCTATTGCTAGTTTACCTACCTTTACATCAAACATCATGGCTACCTCTATACAAGACTTTCCTCCTGTGATTACCAGTCATGGGGGCAATCCTCCTTCTTCAATTAACCCTATTCCTTCATTCAATCCGACTTCTTCATTCATTCCTTCAATAAGTGTTCCTATTACATCTTCACAAATGAACATGATGCAAGGGGGCAATTCATTTAACCATTCCATTCCTCCTTGTAGTGTTCCTCCTATCCAATCATCCCCTATGGTTGACTATCATAGGGTCCCACCACCTTACTCTTTACCACCTTTCAATAACATCACACCTCCATCTCAATCTAACACACCTAATATGAACTCTTCGACTGAAGCTACCATTAATAATCTTGCACAAATTGTCTCTTCTTTACAGCAACAAATTGCCTCTATGAATCAATCTAAGTTTAGTGTGCCCACATTTGATGTTGCGAGCCCACTTTCTCTTGACATTGTTCGAGCTATTCCTCCTAAGCATGTTGAAATCCCGCATTTGGAACTTTATAATGGTAAAGGAGATCCTCTAACACATGTTAAAACTTTTCAAACAATATGTATTGATTTTGCTTATGACCAAAGGTTGCTTGCAAAACTATTTACTAGAACATTAAGAGACAAAGCCCTACAATGGTATTGCTCGTTGCCTTCTTATTCTATTACTTCTTTCGAACAACTTGCAAATGCTTTCATTCAACAATTTCAAAACAATATTAGTCCTAAAGTTACTTTGATTGATTTAATGCATTGTAAACAAGGTGTTAAAGAAAAAGTGACTGATTTCATTGGTAGATATAAGCATTTGTATGCTCAAATTTCTTTTCCAGTGCCTGATAATGATATTCAAAGAATCTTTATTTCTAATTTGCAAAAAGATATTCGAGACAAACTCCTGTTTTCTGAGTTTACTTCTTTCCAACAGTTGTGCGCCACTCTTCACAATTATCAACTGACTGTGAGTCAAATGGAACAATCACATCCTATGGCTCCGAGTGATAAGGGTGATAGCAGTCAACAACCATTTGGGAAGTTTAAACCGAACAGAGATTCCATCAAATTCAATGAAAACATCATCAACAACAATGTGAATGCAGCATCAGGTGTGCCTCCTATTTCTAAATTTTTCAAGAAAGAAAGAAAGTATACTCCTTTGAATGAATCATTGCATAGTATTATGAATAAGTTATTGGAACAAAATGTGCTTACCCTTCCTCCTATAAGACAAATTGATCCTGCAAAGATTACTTCACCTTATTTTGATCACAAAGCTTTTTGTCATTTTCATCGTCAGCCTGGTCATGATACTGAAAAATGCTTTTCTTTAAAGGCTAAAATTCAGGATTTGATTGATAATAATACTATTTCTATTTCTGGAGTGAATGATAAAGGCAACACATCTGTAGCTCCTCCTAACCAAAATCTTCAGATTTTTACTGATCCATTACCTTCTCATACCTCTAATGCGATTGAGGCTAATGATTCCTCTTTCTCATCTGATGGTCTTGTGTCTATGACTCCGAATGTGATTAACTTTGTAGAGCAGCAAGAAAACCCTAAAGAATCTTCCATCACATTTGATTCTAGTGAAACCATTAGGGCACCTGATGGTCCTTTATACATAGTTGCAAAAGTCAAGAATATGCCTTGCCGTGGAGTGCTTATTGATCCTTCGTGCATGGTTAATGTTATTACTGAAGAATTTCTTTTTACTTTGCAATTGAATCAAGTGATCTATGACAAAATAGATGTGATTGTGAAATTATTTGATGCATTTTCTTCTCCTGCAATTGGTTCTATTACATTGCCTATTGAGGTCCATAACAAATCCCTTGATGTGAACTTTGCTATTATTCCTTCTTCCGAACAATTTCATGTGAAGCTTGGCTATCCTTGGCTATCTTCCATGAAAGCTATTGCTTTTCCTATTCATAAGTGTTTGAAATTTCCCCATAATGGTGAAGTTGTTACTGTCAATCATAGTCTCTTTAAACCAGCTGAAAGAACCTCTAGTGTTCCTCTTGATTACTTTTGGCCTAAACAATTCCAATCTCTTCCTCTGCGAAGTGATCATCTTTTCAAATCTTATCAAAAGTGGAAAACAGATATGATCCTATCTCTAAGTGAACCTAGAGCACCTAAACTTGACATTCCTATCATTCTTGAGAAGGAAATTCTTCCTTTGAAAGACAAAACTAATGTCCTTCCTCAAGAAGATTCCCAACCCATCCCTATGAATGTGACTATGTCTATACCTAATAAACTTCCTAAGAGTAGACCTATACCTCCTCATCATGATGGACTTGGTCTTCTCCCTAAACCAAATATTCCTCCTTTATATGGAGCAGTTCCTCCTCCTGCCTTCTATAGAGAGAAGAGACCTTCTTCTTCTCCTATTATCCAGCCTAAGAGACCACAACCTAAACACCCAAGTGATAAGGATGAGAACATTCCTCCTCCTCTACCTTCTACACTTCCTACTAAGACTAGACGTAATCATTCTGCACGGGAACGTCGACGAAAGCGTCGTCTTAGGGCTCAAGCAGCTGCTTCTCAAACTTTACAATCTCCAAAAACACCTTCAACAAGCATTATTCCATTTTCTCCTCAGCCGGATATTGAGCCTAAATCTCCTAAACATAAGATGCATGATGGTCTTGATCCTGTGCGAGTTAAAGATCCTATTTTTATAAATCTTGATGATGATATAGATGAAAATATTACTCCTCTTGCTTCTGATAGTGAATATGAACTTGTTGATGTTGATAACCATTTATCTAATGAATTTTCTAAAGCACTTATCCTAGCTCCTAGACAAGAACAATGTGGCTTGGAACATGAACATAGCCCTTGTTTGGATCTTGTGATAGCTCCATCTGCTGTGTTGGATGTTCCTCCTCTAGCGTGTTCCCTGCCTTCCCGAAACATTGATCAGCAAGATCGGGGGGTAGATGACATGCTAGACTAGTTACATTAGCATAGCAGACTCTCTCCCCCTCTCTTTTGTTACTTCTTCTATATGTTATTTTCATTCTTCTATTTGTCGTCCTTAGTGTTGTCTACTTGAGGATGATCCAAAGCATTGAGATCTCTCAATCTCTCTCATGTTGACTCAACAGACACATGTGTTCCCTTCTTCTAGGTGACCTTCCTTGATTGGGGAATGAAGAACAATTATGCATACATCCATATGATATATACATGACTTATCATACAGCATACTGACCCCGAGGAAAGTGAAGTCACCTCGTGCTTTGTGTTTCGTGTCTATTATCCTTGGGTTTATCTCACACTTGGGGGCTAAATCTTTGCGATAACGTGCTCCTTTTTCCTTTCTCATTTCTTATGTGTATCACTACGTTAAAACAATCACCCCCGTTGAGGCGTGTGCGATCGCTTTAACGTAGGGGGGCATACACCTTGTCTATCCTTTCAAAGATACTTGAAAATTTCTTGGCAAACTTAGCTTTGTCTTGAAGATTTTTGGTATTTCTTTTGCATGACTCATAGTGAGGGAACCTTACTACTGACAGTCATGGTTCTTCCTCGTGATCTTCCCTTTTACTTTGTCAATCGAAGTTGTAAGATCCTTAGTCCACTGGGGGCTTGGTGTATCTTGCCTCCTTGACGTGGTGAAAGTCTTTCAACATTGTTTCCTTGTACTTTACTGGAAGTATGAGCATACATACTCCCGCTAAAGTGGGGGCTAAATGTAGCGTCCTAAAATTGCGACACTTGCAATTTCGACTGCATTTCGGTCTTCACGATGGCGACGCAACACGCAACCTGAATGGAGACCCCAAAACTCGCTCACGACACTGAAAACTGCATTTTTCAAGCACCTTGGCCTGAACCTCCTTGCACCTTGATGTCCCGGAAGGTGGGACCAGAGCGCCTAGCACCCTGGTCCCTCAGGACCAGGGCGCCCAGTGCCCTGGTCTTCCAGGACCATGGCGCCCAGCGCCCTGGTCCCTGGGTCCTATTTTGGGCCCGGTTTCCTAAGTGATATCGGGTCTTTTTGATTGCAATTTGGAAATATACTTCCCTGGTCGGCCTAAGGTTTGGGAAAATCAGTCTATCAGCCCTAAATGACAAGTATATAAACTACATTTTTCTCTCTCATTTGAGATGAGGAGGATATGTGTACAAAGCGTGGAAATTATACTCAAGCATTCAAGCATTCAAGCATTCAAGCATTCAAGCATTCAAGCAATTGATCATTCCAAGTCTCCATTCAAGGCTAAGTGTTGCATTCAAGACAAGGATTCAACCATTGAAGAGGAGATCACATACTACATGCTACAACATACAACATACAACATCTAAACCTTCACACATAAGGATACAAACATCCTTAGAACAAGGTATTAGTACTTGTTTTACAATCATTTACATTTACAGCTCTTGCTCATTTCTTGGTTAATTCCAAAACCGGGGTTTGACCTAAAGCCAAACCCCTAATCCCTAACCCCCCAATCATCTTCGCTTTTCTATGTGTAGGTTGCAGGTACGCGACTGAAATTGAAGATCTGGAATCCTTGTGCAGAGACAAACAGATCCCCCTTTGTTTCTCGGATTTTTCGGAGGACCGTGGCGCCGGGCGCCATCGTCCCGACAACTTTTGCCCAAATTTGCAGGACAGCGCCGTATCGACATTTTACTGCTAATTCTAGGTCCGCAGCTTCATCCTATAACCTAAACTCAGTTTATAAGCGAATCTTTATGACTTTCTATGCATCCTTAGCTTAATTTCCTTAATCAACATTCTTTACAAAAGAGGGTAGCCTTGCTTTCCTAACCCTTGAAATTCATTTAGCATCCAATCTTACATCGTGTGGGATTGAATCTTATGAGTTTCAACCCCTCTTTTGAATGTAAAGTCTTCCCCCTAAGTGAAAACCCATCGAATCCTAGCGAACCTCCCTTCTCTCTCCTTGGAGTTAGAAGAGGGGAGACCAACTAGGGTTCGACCGCGATTTTCCGCTTTACAATAGCAGTACATCACATTTGATTTTCATAATCCATTTTTGTAAGTCAATGATACTTCCTTTTGTAATTGAGCAATGAGCTCTAGGCAGTGAGCCTTCCTACATGTGCAAGCACCACCTATTGTAAGTAATATTCATTTATTGGCTAGTGAGTGAATATTGTGGGTCACAAATCCCATCGAGGTTTTTCCCACACTGGGTTTCCTTGCCAAAAATATTGTGTTATGGTGTGCTTTCTATGTTGTGTTTATTGTTCTTATTTACTACATTAATTCTTGTTTACCGGTACACTATTTTGGAATGCGATTTATTTGATAAGGTCAGAAAATATGTTAATCGACAAGATACTAATTCACCTCCCCCCCCTCTCAGTATCTTTGGGAATCCTAACAATATCATCAACCGAAACTTCTATAACCAAGATGTCATCATTAGTCACTTTGTAATATAAGTTGTTGTCAGCATCACCTTTAGTGAAACCAATCTTCAAAAGATATTTATCCAATCTAGTATACCAAGCTCTAGGAGCTTGCTTTAGCCCATACAAAGCTTTCCTTAACCTGCAAACCATATCTTTGTTATCTGTCAATGAAAATCCATTAGGTTGTTCAATATGAACTTCTTCAAGATCACCATTCAGAAATGTACATTTAATATCCATTTGATATACTTTGTAGTTCTTGTGTGTTGTAAAAGCTAAGAATAATCTAACTGCCTCAATTCTAGCTACCAATGCAAAGGTTTCATTATAGTCAACTCCTTTTGTGAATATCCCTTACACACTAGTCTTTCTTTATTTCTGATTACCTTACCATCTTCATTAAGTTTGTTTCTAAATACCCATTTAGTTCCAATTACATTTTTGTCTTTAGGCCGGGGAACTAATTTCCATGTGTTATTCTTTTTAATTTGTTCCAATTCATCTTCCATAGCTTTAATATAGTGTTTATCTTCACATGCCTCATTAATTGATGCTGGTTCAATTTGAGAAATAAGACATACCTCTTCATTTTCCAGTCTTTCTCTAGTCATAACACCTTGATACTTGTTCCCTATTATCTGATCTTTAGAGTGGTTCAATCTTACATACCAGGATGTCTTTGCTTCCTATTGTTCCTCAATCACTATGGAATTTTTAGATGATGTCAGTATGAATGGAACACTATTTTGTACCGGTGTACTCATTGTAGGTTCATTTGATATTATTTATGTTTCCAGTTCAGAGTCCATGTACCTTGAATTTCCTCTAAACTGGTCATCAATCTTCACATTTGCACTCTCAACAATTTTTTGTAATCTCTTGTTAAAACATCTATATGCCTTGCTCTTAGATGAATAACCAAGAAATATTCCTTCATCACTTCTAGGATCAAATTTTCCAATATACTCATCTCTTCTAATATAGCATTTACTTCCAAATATTCTGAAATATTTAAGAGTAGAAGTATTACCAAACCATAGTTCATGAGGGGTCTTACCGGTTTCACTTTTGATGTGAAATTTGTTGAATGTGTAAACCGCTGTACTCACTGCTTCTCTCGAATATACATGAGGTAGATTTTCTTCTGATAACATACTTCTAGCTGCATCCAAAATAGTTATGTTTTTCCTTTCCACAACTCCATTCTGCTGGGGTGTCTGGGGTGCTGATAACTATCTTCTGATTCCATTCACTTCATAGAATGTATTAAATTCCTTAGATGTGAATTCACCTCCTTGATCTGATCTCAGACATTTAATTTTCTTACCGATTTCATTCTCTACCATCACCTTGAATAGCTTGAATTTCCCAAGTGCTTCTGATTTCTCCCTGAGAAAAGTAACCCAACACATTCTAGAATAGTCATCAATGATTAGCATAAAATACCTATCTCGTAAACTTCTAGTTCTTGTTGGACCACATAAATCAGTATGAATTAAGTCAAGAACATTATTGGATTTTTCTGGAATACTCTTAAAAGATGGTCTAACTTGTTTTCCAAATTGACATTCCTTACATACCGGATTGTGAGGTTTAACAATCTTAGGTAAATCCCTTACTGCCTTAGTTGTACTGATTTTCACAATGCAATCAAAATTTACATGACAAAGTGTCTTATGCCATAACCAACTTTCATCAATATGTGCAATCAAGCATGTCTTTTCACTATTGTTCAAATGAAAGATATTACATCTAGTCTGATTACCAGTTGCAATTTCCAAACCAGTTATATTCATGATTTTGCATTTTCCATTCTTGAATTGTAACTGAAATCCTTTTTCAACTAATTGACCAACACTCAAAAGATTATGCTTCAAACCTTCAACATAGTAAACATTATTAGTATTGTGCTTACCATCAAAAGATATAGTTCCTTTTCCTTTGATCAAACAAGCTTTATCATCTCCAAATCTCACTAGACCTCCATTGTATTCTTGAAAGGTTAAGAATTTACTTTTATCACCAATCATATGATGTGAACATCCTAATTCAATGATCCATTCATCCTTATCTTCAATTTTAGTTGCCAGGGCCTATCATGCACTGTGTATCAGCCAAGGAGACTTGGGATAAAGTACAAAGGTTGTTTGAAGGAGATACAAAAGTCAAAGAGGCCAAGCTACAAGCTCTAAGGGGCCAACTTGAAAGTATCAAAATGAAAGATGATGAAAAGGTTGTAGATTATCTTCACAGACTTGATAAAACTATGAACACCATCAGAGGTCTCGGTGAGGAGATTGTAGATGAGATCCTTGTCAAAAAGATTCTTAGATCTCTCATACCCAAGTATGATACTAAGGTGTCTACCATAGAAGAAGCTAAGGATCTAAAGACCTTCACCATGGATGAGCTATTTGGATCACTAACTGCCTATGAGATGAGAACAACCGGTGATACTTCCTCAAGAAAAGAAGTAGCATTTAACATCACTAAAAGGGGGAAATAAGTAGCTTCTCACAAAGAATGCAATGAAGACTCTAATATAGAAGTAGAAATTTTTTTCAGAAAGCTCAAGTGAGGATCTAGCCGATGTAAAGGAAAGCTACCACTTAAATGTTTCAACTGTGGTAAGATTGGACACTTTGCAGAAAAATGATCTCACAAAGAAACTAGTGGAGATGAGTCAAGAGAGTTCTGCAAATCCGCTGGCAAAGAAAGAGAAATAAACACCTACCAGCAGGGAAGGAGAGGCTATCGGAATCAGAACAACCTATGCACTATTGAAGATAATAATACAGATGAAGGACATACATTAGAAGATGACACTTGGTGAACCAACTGATGAAGATGAGGAAGAGGAGGATATTGAAGCTGAAGTGGATTCGGAAGGTGAACTTATCAGCACTCTTGAAGAATTGAATAAAACAAGAAGAGAACTCAAAAGGGTCAAGATTGTTCCAGTAGATGAACAAGATCTTTTGAAACAATCTCTGGATGAGTCGGGTCAAGTTATATCTAACCTTAAATTGCAGCTACAAGAAACTAAGAGGATATGTGAAGCTACATCTTCTGACTTAACAAGAAAGGAAAAGGAGCATCAAGAGCTAGAAGCATAAATAGTTAGAAAGGAGATTGAAGAAACTAAGGAAGAAATAAAAATAAGGGGTGAATTTGAAGACAAAACTGAGGCTTTAGATCAAATGTTGAGCAAACAGAAACAATCCAAAGACACCGGTGGTCTAGGATTTGAAGAAGGTGAAATATCAACCAACAAAGATACATTCGGAAAAGAAATAAAGTTTACCTTTTTAAACGAAAGTGAAGAAAACAAGGCATTCACAATGGTCAAGGATACTGGTAAAAATACATATGCAGATGATGTTGGAAATCACCACACAAATCAGTATACACAATCTATGAATCGAAGGCCACACTCCTTGTACTGACATGAAGATCAAAGGACAAATGCAAGAATCAATGGTGTGAAGAGAAGTCCCCCCATGAGGCAGTCCTTTGGAGGACATGGGCAGCCTAACCAGTATGTTTCAAGATTTCATGGTTACTATTACTGGTGTAACAAATTTGGGCATAGAATAAATGACCATAGGTTAATCATCAAGCCCTCTAGGAGTTATGAAAGTAGGAATCCATTTAATGCACTTTGGGATATTGAAGTTGTTTGTTATTAGTGCAATGGATATGGTCACAAGAGTTTTGAATGTAGGAGAAATAAACCAGTACCTCACAATAATTTAAAGGAGTCTCCCTCTCATAAGGATGTGATATGATATAACAGTCAAGAGGCTGGACACATATCAAGGGTGTGCAAAAACAAGAAGATCAAGCAGAAGAAAACAAGTCCTGAGCTAGAATCAATAACTGAACATGAGCATAATAAAGTAATCGACCATAAGAAAGAAACCAAACCAGTATGGGTTGAGAAAGAAAAGGAAAAGGCAGAATCAAGCCTCATAGTGCAGACTTCCTTGCATGCTGAAAGGAAAAATCTATGGGTTGTAGATAGTGGTTGCTTAAATCACATGACTAGTGACAAAAGGAAATTCATCAAACTTGAAGACTAGAATGGTGGTTCTGTGAGGTGTGGAGACAACTCATCCATCAAAATAAAGGGGAAAGGAACTCTGAGTATCGATGGAAAATTGAAAGCACATGATGTATATTATGTAGAAGGCCTAAAGCACAATCTACTGAGTGTGAGTCAGATGTGTGACAAAGGTTATAAATTCACCTTTAACTCAACTAGTTGCCAGATAAAGAAACACAATATCGGTCAAGTTGTGGCAGAAGGAAAGAGAACAAATGGAAATGTTTACAATCTGAAAGAATGCTATGAGTCTTAATGCATGTTAGGACAAGCTGATGAAACTTGGCTATGGAACCTAAGATTAGGTCACATAAGCTTTGATAACCTAGTTGCAGTAAGAAGAAAGGGGTGTGTAAGGAATATTCAACCCATTATCAAATTGGTAAACATTTTTTGTGATGAATGTGTGAAGGGAAAGCAAACTAAGGTGAGCTTGAGGAAAAAAGAACACAACACCTCAAGACCACTTAAAGTTGTCCATACTGATCTATGTGGCCCAACTAGGACAAGAGAACTTGCTGGTGAAAGATACTTTATGCTCTTTATTGATGATTACTCAAGAATGACATGGGTGACATTCCTACAATACAAATCACAAGAATTTGAGAGGTTCAATATTCTTAGGAAAATGTTGGAGAAAGAAAGTGGGTATAAGTTAAAATGCCTAAGATTAGACCAGAGTGGAGAGTTCACATCAAATGAATTTGAAGACTTCTATGAAAAACATGGAATTAGATTGCAATACTCAGCTCCAAGAATACCATAGCAAAATGGTGTGGTAGAAAGGAAGAACAGGAGAGTTAAGGAGATGGCCAGAACCATGTTAAATGAGGCCAATCTACTAGACACATATTGGAGGGAAGTTGTCCATACTGCTACGTATACCCTGAACTGGGCCCAACTAAGAACAAACAACAGGATGATACCTTATGAATTATGGTATGACCAGAAGCCTTCAGTCAAATGCTTCCAAGTATTTGGAAGAAAATATTTTTTCAAAAAGGACATGGATGGTTTAGGAAGTTTTGATTCTAGGAGTGATGAAGGAATCTTCCTTGGATACTCCTTAAACAACAAAGCCTACAAATGCGACAACAACAAACTGAGAAGAGTTATTGAAAGTGTACATGTAAAAGTTTATGAGGACATGCACAAAGGATGTCATCCATAGGCCAACCGACATGATGACACCGAAGATAAAGATGATGAATCTCAGCCAGACATTGAACTAGAAGAAGAAGCATCCAAGAGAGGTCCAAACTAGTATGTGCAGTTAAACCACCCAAAAGAGAAAATTCTAGGAAAAAAGAGTGATGGTGCACAGACTAGAAGAAGACTTGCCCGGACTGATGCACAAGTCAACTTCTACCTCATGAGTGAAGTTGAACCTAAAACATTCAATGAGACCAATAAAAGACAAGAATGGATGGACTCTATGGAAGAAGAACTACAACAAATTGAGAAAAAAAATACTTGGGAGTTGGTTCCTAGACCAGAGGACAAGAACATCATTCGTACTAAATGGATCTACCAGAACAAGATGACTAAAGAACGTAAGATAGTCAAACATAAAGCTAGACTTGTATGCAAAGGTTACTCTCAAATAGAAGGGATTGACTTTGAAGAAACATTTGTACCGGTAGCTAGGCTAGAAGCAATTAGAATGTTTTTGTCTTTCTCAGCCTACAAGGGATACAAAGTATATCAAATGGATGTAAAATTTGCCTTCCTAAATGGAAATTTAGAGGAAAAAGTGTACATGGAGCAACCAGAAGGGTTTTTGCTGCATAATGATGAGACATTTGTTTGCCGGTTAAAAAAGATCTTTATATGGCTTAAAGTAGGCTCCTAGAGCTTGGTATTCAAGACTAGATCAGTATCTGAAGGAGCAGGGATTCAAAAAGGGAAGTGCTAATAGAAATTTGTAAACAAAGAAAGATGGGAACTACATGATAATTGTGGTTGTGTATGTAGATGACATCATCATTGGAGGCAACAAGGACACCCTCTGCAAAGAATTTTTTGATCAGATGCAAGAAGAATTTGAGATGTCAATGCTTGGTGAATTGACTTACTTCCTTGGTTTGCAGATACTACAACAAGAGAAAGGAAGCTTATCTCTCAAATAAAGTATCAAAAGGAAATGTTGAAGAAATTTCAACTAGAAGATTGTAAACCAATAAGTACCCCCATGGTGACCCGTAGCAAATTGAGCAAAAATGATGAATCACCGGTGGTGGATCAAACCTTGTACCAATATATGATAGGCAGTCTACTATATCTAACTGCTTCAAGACCAGGTATAGTTCAGGTAGTGTGCATGGTGGCTAGATTTCAAGTTGCACCAAAGCACTCACATATGAATGTAGTGAGTTGAATGTTTAGATACCTACAAGGGACCCTCAACTATGGATTATGGTATCCCAAACAAGGAGATTTTATCTTGGAAGCATACACTGATGCTAATTGGGTTGGCTGCATTGATGATAGAAAGAGCATAAGTGGGGGTGCTTTCTTTTTAGGTGACTAGTTAGTCTCATGGCACTGTAAGAAGCAAGACTCAATATCTCTCTCTATAGTTGAAGCAGAATACATTGTTGTTTCTCCATGCTGCTCTCGACTTCTTTGGATGAAGCAGACCCTCAAAGACATTCAAGTGGACATCACTAAACCTATTCTCATCCGGTGTGATAATTCAAGTGCAATCAATATAGCAAACAATCCAGTGATGCATTCCAAAATAAACCACATATCAATCAAATATGATTTCCTCGGAGTGAGTTGAAGAACAAGAGGTAGGGATAGATTATGGTCCTACTGGTGGACAAGTGGCAGACATCTTAACCAGACCATTACCGATAAGTACTTTTGAGTACCTTTGACACAAGTTAGGAGTGGTGTCATTTTTATAGGAAGGCTTTATGTGGCTCAGGGGGAGTTTGGTATGGATCTAAGGGGGAGTGCACAGTACCCTTTGTCATTGTGTACAAGGGGGAGAAAATGCACCGGTATGGAGTGTCTTGCTAAAAATTGACATTAATGCCAAAGGGGGAGATTGTTGGCATTTGGCACTAAGTTGTCATTGATGTCAACTATCATGATGGATATTCACACAAGAGTGAGCATAAAGAATGAAGACCTACAAGTAAAGAACAAACTGGTTTGAAGGATGGTAACCAGTTAGAAGGATGGTAGCCCATCTAAAGAATAGTTTCTTGTTTATGATGAGGAGGAAGTGTGCTAAGGTTGTCTCACACCACCAAAGGTGAAGATGTGCAACCGGTATAGGATGCTCTACTGATTAACAGAAGAAGAAAGATCAACCATAAAAGGGTAGCACTAATATGTGTATGCTGGACTGACTATGTGTTGGTGGGCCATGTCTTCATTGTTTTGAAGCCATGTGGAGTAGAGGTGGAAAGCATATTGTGGTTGGTGAAGCCTCATCGACAGGGTCGATGAAATAGATAATCACCATTAATGAAGGAGACACAAATCATAGGATTGTCTCTCACTGATTGTGGCTCAAGAAAAAAGGAATGACAAAGGAAGATCAGGGAGCAGTTGGTGCCTGATTCAAGGCAAAGGAAATCCAATTCATGAAGTCATTAAAAAGGAAATAATTAATGCACTTTATGTGTCAACTGGTTGTCATGACAAAAGATCTGATTCAAAATTGCCATTTTACAGAATAGGTGCATTGGATAATGGAAACCGTATGCAGGTGCATCCTTCAAGGACAAGTGATTGATCCAAGGCAGGTGGGATTGGGTCTGATGAAGATTGTGTTGGAAACAAGAAACCCTAGCCACTCAGATTTTTGAAAGACGTTCTATCAAGAAAACATATACAAGAGAAAGAAAGCTCAAAGACAGAGGTTGATGATGCGAAGTAGTGAAGTGTAGTGATGTGAGGTGCAAGAAAGCAAGGAAAGAAACTGGAGAGAATTTTCTAAGAGTCTAGCAGTGTGACTAAGCAAGCAGAATGGTGAGAAGATTCAACTGGTAGAACTACATTCCTACAGTTGAGCCTAAACTGGTAGGGGTTCAAAAGATAGGCAACATCCATTAGTGAAAAGGTGTGTTGAGAGACTAGTTGAGAGAAGGAGAGAGTGACAACAGAGGCCGAGAATCAAAGATAGTAATCACACAATCAGTAGTGTGAATTTTTAGTGGAGGAGAGAAGATTGTCAAGTGGTAGAAATATATTCGCTCAAGAGTTGCAGAACTCATTTGCAACAACAAGTCTTAATTGTATTGGAATTGCATTTTCAATAAATATAGCCAAGATGAACTTGGTGCAGGGGTTGGTGCTTCTTGGGTTGGTGCCATAAAAATGTAGGGGGTTAGTGCTCCTTGGGTTGGTTCCCAAAATCTTTGTAAGTCAGTGTTTTACCTATGAGGCTGGATTGGAGCAGTAGTCTCCAGTAGCTTTTCTCACTGAGGTTTTTCCCATATTGGGTTTTCCTCATAAATTTGGTGTTGTGTGAATGTTTTCCTTGACCTTCTCTCTAGCATTACTGGTATGATTGTTTAAAAGTTAAGTGAACAATTGATAATTTGAGGTTAGATAAAAAACAATAGAAGTCTAGAAACCACTGATTCACCCCCCCTCTCAGTGACATTCGATGTTCAACAATCGATTTAGTCTATTTCAGATGGAAAAGGTAACCAATGTCATTTGCACCATCTGTAACAATTATGGTCATGTAGCTATGAATTGTACAAGGAGAACTAGAAGATGTAATGCAGGACCTTGGAGATCATCAAGAATGGTCTTATATCATTGTCATAAACTAGGACACATGGCAAAGTTTTGCAGAACCAGAAAGAACAAACCGGTCAATCATTCTGTAGATCAGAAAGACAAGTAGAAGGTAAATGGTAAGGAAACTAGGGAAGAGATGAACCGAATCTAAAAAAAGAAGAGTGATGATGTGCCTGTAGAGGAACCTAATCCTTCACCCAGTGTGGAGAATCCTACACCAGTGAATTGAGCCTTTCAAAAGCGCTAAGGGGAGCATATTTGTCAATCTACTTCCGGACCCCTTGAAAGATGAATGGTAAGAGAATTTTCATTTTGACTTATTATGTGTGAAATCTTGATATCTTTTGTCAATCGGTTTTTTGAAAGTTTATCATTTGGTTTTACACCTATTAAAATTGTATGCATTGTTAAGTAGTGTATTAGGGTTTGTAACCCTAGTAGTCAAGCATTTAATGCAATAGGAAAAAGGGATAAAATAAAGTTTTACTATGTTATTTTTACCCTAAATGCATTCGAAGAGAATTCTTTAGCACTTGCAGAGCAAAGAGAAAATTACTAGCTTATCCTAGATGAATTTGTGTTGTGAATTGCATAATTGAAGCTGATTCAAAGATAAGTGAAGGTTGAATTGGTGTGCATTTGATTAACCAATCAGTAACTGAGGCGACGTGTGGGAATTAAGGTATTTCTCTATAAATCAATTTTAGAAACAATTTTATCAGAATGGCTTCATCATCAAATCAAATAGAAAGGTTAATGATCACTTTAGAACCTATGAAGGTTGTAGAATCAAAACAAATTGTGTCTTACAATGCATTATCGCAAGTTCCTGAAGGTGTCATTGTAAAATGAGATTTGTCTAGCTATATTGATTGTAAAATTGAAGATTTGGGATCTTTGTCTATCTATTCTCAATTCAAATCCCTGTGTAATAAGAATGGTCAGATCAAACCCGAGCTTATTAGGGTTTATGAGAAGGGTTTTCATAATGCAACTTATTTTCTTGAGGATTTTAAAGAGGAACACATTAGAATCATTCTTAGTCATGTTCATGGTGAAAATATGTATCTGGAAAGGACACACACTATAACCAAAGAAGCTATACATGATGTGAGTGGTTTTTGGTCAACCAGTGAAGTTCCCAAGCTGAGGCAAATTTCTAAAGAGAGACAATACCACTTTAACCTCGTCTACCTCTGATGGGTGTGCATTTTCTATTAATAATATCGAGGACCCATCAATTAAACTAGCTACTATGGTTATAGGCTACCAGATATTCTATTCTAGTAGGATGAATAGTGTGCTATCTGTAGTAGTGCATATAACCTATAAAATAATTGCTGAGAATACATATTATGACCTATGTAAGGAGTCAATTGATGCTGAACCTATAGTGAATTAAGAAAGACAATAGTCAAAAATTCAAATTTGGTCAATTATTGATTGGTCTATTATTTTACTTTTAGAATTTCCTACTGGGAATTGGTGACATTGAATGGTCTAAAGACCTACCGATAACTGCTTAGATCAAGAATATAATTAAGGGTATTGAGAACACTTTTTCTATAGCAATGAACAGGTACTTCAATGAATTTTAGAAGAAAATGAGTATGAGGGTAAGGCTAACTGAAGATCTAGTGAGAAACTTTTCTAAAGGCATCATCTTCACAGTCACCATTGATTTCTATCTAATGGAAGTTATCGAACCCAAAGAGGAAGAAATGGAAGACATGAGCTAGAAGTCAATTATTACTTACTGATTGGTTATGCCAATAACCCATTGGCATCTCCACTAGACAAGAAGAAGAAAAGACTAGATACTATTGAGGAGCAAACTGCAAAAGCTAAAACCAATAGTGCTCAAACTAGTAGTGGTAAAGGGAAGAAGAAAAAGGTTGAGCCAACGCCTCTGGTGTCAACCAATACAAGAGTTACACGAAGTGTCCAAGTGAAAAAGGAATCGATACCTAAAGTATACATTAATAGGTAGCTTACAAGCAAGAAGAGAGGTAGACAACTGATTCTCCCAGCTGAATCTGATGACATTGAATCTAAGGAGGAATGAAAGAAAGTGAAGGCAACTGGTACGAAGGCCAAACCAGTTGAAGCTAATTCTCAGGCTATTCCTGTTAAATCTTTATCATACAAACCTATGTCTAATTTTGAGAGAACCGTGAAGACATTAGGAAGGAATAGATTTGATAATGTCAAAGAATGTTTTGATTCATTTGATGAAGATCAGAAGGAACACATTATTCAATAGGTAATCAACCATTTGTTTCATTACAATCGATTACCACATGATCTTGAGAAAGATATTTCTGATTCTTTATATTATATTCTTTTGAATAAATGGGAAGAAGCTATGGAGAAAGAAAAAGAAATCATTGATGATGTATTTATTCAATATTTTCCCAATTTATCTAAAGATGAGTTAAATGCATTGCTTGATACTTATAAAACTCAATTTTATTTTAAATCAAGAAGATTAAGATTAATAAGTGGAAAGATGCAATCTGTTGAAGTGGAAACTCATCAGATAGCAAGGAATATTCAAACAATGTATGTGCAGTCCCAATGGGCCAATGAGCAAGATACTATGGAGAGATCAAAGATGAATGAGGAGGTAATAGTGCAACCTCATATTGTCTATCCTACCAAGAACGATGACACTACTACCCATCCAGTAATTTTTGTTGATGATATACAAGATACCATTGATTTATCTAGAAATATCATTGAACCAGATAAGCAACCACCAATTATATCATTGGTGCAAGTAGTGGAAAATCCAGTTATACAACCAAGAGTGGACATTACACCTCCACCGATAAAAGATCAACAAAAGGCAGCTCAACTTCCACCAGTTTCTCAGGCTACCTAGGAGAAAACCATTGGTAAAATTGTTGATAAGTCATCTAAATAGGATAAGGAGAAAGAGGAAGAGAAAAATGAAAAGGAGAAATCTACTGAAGCTGAAAAGGCATTAGTCAAACAATAAAATAATGATGATGATAACTCATTAGGCATCAAAGGGCCTATCGATGTTGATAATATGAGTGCATTAGAGTTAATGGAGATTGCAATGGTCATGCAATGCAGAGCTCAAAAGAAGAGGCTTAAGGAACAAAGAATGGAAGCTGAAACCATTCAAAATGTTGTAGACATTCTGTCAAGCCTTCTATCGAAAACTGCTATAGGGAACTTGTCAACTCCCATTGGAAAGCTTGGCCAATTGGTTGTTGATGCCTCTAACAAACTAAAGTCCCTTGAGGAAGCATTGCGGACCTTTATAGAGAAAAACTACATGAAGAAGAGAGGAGAATAGATAATGAAGGATATTGATACAAGAAGAAATGCCTTATCCCTAAATAAAGATTTGTTAAGAAAAGTTATTGAGATAGGAGGAAAAATTGTTGCATTCACATCCAATGTTTCATTCTTTTATACTAATCTAACTCAAAGACGAACAAAGATCGAGCAAGAAATGGAAAAGATATGTAATGCCTACATATCTTTATAGGATTCTGCCTTAATTTTTGGTAAGATGGTTGATGATTTTCAAAATCGGTTAGATTTGTATGATTTTTTAATATAAAAAAAGACAATGATCCCTAAAGGATTTGAAGAATTTACTCAAACCAAAAGTGGACATCTTACAAAGAGCCTACAAGAATGCAGAAGAAATTTTGGCCACTCTAGAGATGTGTACAATTGATGCAATGGAAGAATTTTGTACACTGGTCATGACTACAATAGAGATCACTGAAACCTTGCTGGAGACATGGGAAAATGACTTTTCTCAATTGAAGCATACTTTTAGTGATATTTTTCTGAGAATTGCAATGAATACTCCATAATTCAAACTTTCAAGTTTTTGTATATGTAAACCTTTGATGCAAATTTTGCTATATATGTATATATTTTAATTTTCAATTTGGCATTGTTGTCAAAGGGGGAGTAGAAATATGTATGTGTTGTGAAAATTTTGTACATATTAAGGGGGAGTATGTATTGTGATATGTTTGGTATATTTTTTTTTGTAAGCACACTTAGCTATATAGTTTGAAAATTTCCTAAGTGTTGCCATCAATACCAAAGGGGGAGATTGTTGGCTTGATGATGATTGTAATAGATGACTTCATGTGTTGTCATTGATGGAACACGTATACACACACATATGTTCACATTGTCTACCGGTATTACTTCAAAGTTACTTGTATTATATCACAACCAGTATTGGAAGATTAGTTTATGATGGTTTAGAGAGTGTCAAACTAGTATATGTTGAAAACTAGCATAGGTAGGAATAACTTGACACCAACTTGAAGATACAACATAGACCATCAAAGAGGTGATAGAGGACAATTAGATTACATGTTGAATTGGTTAAATCTAACTGGTATCAATGCTTCAACTGGTATTCATTGATTGTGTGATGAGTTATCCTTATACCAACATTTTGGCAGTAAATTGTGATGAGTTATGTTTTGATTGTCCAGATACATTGCACTTAGGAAATTGTGATACAATTTCTAAGCCAACATGAAATCTAGCATCTATATAATGACATTATGATTCAAGAACTAAATATATGAAGAGAGTAACATGATGCAAAGTAGAAGTTGAAGGTATTGTTGAATATGTTGGTGATGTAGTTGTGAACGAGCAGAAGATGATCTATTCAAGCAAGTTGTGCTACTATTAGATCACACACCTATTCTTTTCTTATCACTACAACAATAAAATCCCCTAACCATAAGCTCTAACAAGATTGACTGTACAAATCCTCTAACTAGGTAAACAATTAGTTTGGATTCATAAACACTCTACCAAGGTTACTCCTAACAGGGTAGTACCTTTAATAGGGTATAGCTCCTAGCAGAGCTTTGGGATCTTTAACAAGATTCACTCCTAGAAGAGCAAACTTTTGTAGACCTGAACTTGTCAATTATCTATTTCTACCGATAGTTAAATTGTGAGTCTCATCTCACTGTGGTTTTTCTCATTTGGGTTTTCCACGTATAAACACTTGTGTTATGGTGGATGTTATACTTGTTGTGGATGCTTTAATATCATTTTGGATTGCATACATAGTGATTGGCAAACTTATTAAGTATCTGAATCGGTTAGTATTTAAAGTAGTATTGTTTTTTCTATCACTGATTCAACCCCACCTCTCAGTGCTTTTGAAGTGTATCAGGTCACACTCGAGGATGTATACTACACACTTCATCTTCGCATCAGAGGAGAGACAATGAGATAACAAGTTGAATGCACCACTACCGATTATAGGAGGGAGCAGATTAACTGCATCAGGAGAGAGATGCTTGGTGAGATCAGGGGCTACATTATGATCAGTTGGCTTTTGCATCCCACTTGTGAGGTTCTGCTAGTGAGATGACTGATGATTGCTACCATTGCATTAGTTGTGTGCGCTAATGGGTGCGATACTCACATGCATGGAGGTCTTGCTTACACAGTTAGGGCTATGGAGAGACATCAAAGGGTATTCTCTTAGGGGTGGAGTGTGTTGGTGTTGGCATGATGATGATTTTGGTATCTAATGACTTATGTTTTGTCATTGATGGCATAGATATGTTTTTAATTTCATAGTTAAGATAAAAAGATATAATAGTAAGTCATGTTTATTGTTAACTGGTATCTTATGTATGAAGAAGTCTAACTAGTATGAGGATGTATAAACTGGTATATGTAGACAACCGATATATGCAGTTAAGATAATTGGTTTTGATCAGTTACACTATTACTGATTTCGAGATGCAACAAAGAGAGACAAGGAGGCACAAGGAGACAATCGATCTGTGAGTCTGATGCAGTCAACACTCAACCGGTATTAGTGTTCCAATTGGTTTCCTAGTTTGTGTAATGAGTTGTCACTAGTCATGATGTGTTACCACCAACCGACATTTATGGCGGTAATTTGTGATGTGTTAAGGAAGTTTGTCTAGATTCATTGAACCTAGGAAATTGTGTTGAGGTTTAGGAGCTAACATGAAATCTAATGTCTATAAAAAGACATTGTGATGAGTTATTTTCATATAGGAGATGCGAGTTATGTTATGAGTTAGAGCTGATGCGATTTGTTGAAGGAGTTGCAGAGTATGTAGATGATGCAGTAATGAGTGAACAGAAAAGCATCTAAACAAGTAGAATGTGCTATTCCTAGATCATACCACATGTTATTTTCTAATCAATACAACAATTTAAATCCCCTAACCGGATAAGCTCTAACAATATTCATTGTAGAAATCCTCTAACAAGTGATTCATTAACTTGGATCTAAATCCTCCACCGAGGTTACCTTTAACGAGGTATAGCTCCTAATAGGGCTTGTGACCTTTAACAAGATCTTCTCCTAACAAAGCATTTGTAGACCTTAACCGACCAGTTACCTATTTTTGTAGATAGTTAACTTGTGAGTTCCATCTCCCCATGGTTTCCCACGTATAAATACTTGTGTCATGGTGAATGTTTTACTTGTAGTGAATTATTTTATAACACTTTGGATTGCATGCAAAGTCATAAGTAAACTAGTTAAATGTTTTTACCGGTCTCGGATTAAAGTGTTAATGTTTTTGCTATCACTGATTCATCCCTCCTCTCAGTGCTTTATAAGTTTATCAATTGGTATTGTGTCGACTTGAATTTCATCCTCGAAATGTTACCTACAACAAGTTAGTTTCACAAAATACCAATGGAAATGCTACAAGAAATCCAAACTCAACCAATGAAACTACATGAAATACATATGAAATAAAATATTAATATTACCTTCATGACTTATCTCTCATTATGTCCTAACTCCACTATTCCTAGTTGCAGATGGTGTGCTCTCAAACAATGCACTGATGGCTTCTAAGATGGCATATGAAGAATGGACTGATAACTTGTAGTTAACTGATGCTATGGTATGCAAATACTACATGGTTATGCTAAAATGATTATGCTAAATGATAATTGCTATTTGCTTCAAAAACTCACGGATGCATATGATCAATTTGAAGACTAACTCTCTCTCAACTGAAGCTCTTGATTTTATAGACTTTGAGAGGATTAGATGATGTGGCTCAGATCAACGGTCATGATCCAATCTACAGATTTGAATGGCTATGAGCAAAGATGAAGGTTGAGAGAAAGGGGGAAGGAGAAGACAAGTGTCACTCATCTCACCTTGACTGGGTTGTTGACTGAGAGAATCTAGGGATGGTTGGAGGAAATTTAGGCATGATAGGACAAGTGGACTCAAGTCCTTCCTAAGATGTAGGGGGTGTTGGAGAGAATATAGGAAATGGTTATGAAATATGTGTACGTACACAATTTTCATTAAGTTTGGAGGTTGGAGATAAATGATGAATTAATATTAAGAAATATTAATTTCCTTAGCCACATGTTTGATGAGTTGGCAAAGGGAAGATGAAGTGGCGATGGAAGAATGAGCTGGATAAGGGATTAAATGATTTTGAGAATTATTTAATATTTGAGACTATAGAATAGGAGAATAACCATTAAATATTGGATATTAATTGTTTGGAGGAGATAATTAAATATTAGATACTTAATTAATTAGAGGAATAAAATAGATGAATTAATTAATTAAATATTAATTAATAGAAAGACATGAAAATGAATTAAATAAATTAATCTTTTCAAATTAACTATTTAATAGAAGAATAAATATTAGATAAATATTAAATAAATATAGAATATTTATTTAATTGCTCATAGCCAATTTTGGGTATATATATTTTGCCCCTCTTTGAAATAATGTGAAAACAACATTGTTTCAAAGATTAAATCAAGTCTCAATAATGCCTGATAGAGATTGAAAATCCTGATTGTGTGCCCCCTCAGGAGATTGATCGTGAAATTGTCAAAAATTCTGGTTTGAATGATTAATCTCATGATAATAAAAAATTAGTCAATTACATTCATTTGGAAAAAAATAAAAAATTAAATTGCCCCATTGAAATTAACTACATTGCAAAATAGTAAATATAAAATTAACCAAGGCTAATTTTAACTTCATTGTTATCCTTGTCAGCTTTTTGGAGAAAATATTCTTGCCGAGGTGGCGAAATGGTGATTCCGGTGGAGTGTCACCAATTTGAGCAAGTTCGGTGTTACCAACGACCTATCGAGTATGGATATCCGGTAGGTATCTTATCCTAAGCCTTGTTTTCAAGTTTTCATTCAAATTTTCATGTTTTAGGCACGTTTCTGAATTTTTTGAATTTTTTTTGAATTTTTTCGGCGTTAGGTTTGCGCAAATGCAATTTGTTTTAGTGCATATGTAGTTAGGATTAGCGCAAATGAATAGATTAGTGCATATGCTCTTTGTGTTAGCGCATATGTTAAAATGTTAGCGCTTATGCATAGTGTTGGTGTAAATAATTATTCATCTTGGATATTATTACACTTAAGTTTACTTAGGAAATGCATTTCATAGTAGTTTGGGTATGAGACACTTGGGTGTTTGTGCCACATTGGGATAGTGTGTGTAGGAGAATTTCCACCTTTTATGGTGTGATCTTGTTGTTACACTCCACATTTAGTGGGTGATCCACCTCATGTGGAATATTATATTGTTTCTCCTACCTACCCAGACCTATTTCCTACCTACCCTTGTTTCTTATTGAGCCACATGTCATGTTTGTGTGCTCACATATCCATAAGCCTTGCCTATATAAGTAGGCTCATCTACATTGTTTGTATGGGAAATCAATCTATATCTTGTAATGATCCAGTTGATCATATTTTGCATCTTGATAGAATACAGTTTATTCCTATCATCTATTTTGTTCTCTCTTATTTGTGCTTTCCATTGCCTCTTGATCTTGGTAAAATCTCACACATAGGATAGCGCAAATGCATCGTTTGTTAGCACTTTTGCTAGAAAAGGTAGCGCTTTTGCATGGGTTAGCACGTATGCTTGTAGTTTTAGCGCATTTGTTCAAAAAGATAGTGCATATGCACTAGGTTAGCACAAATGCCTTTAGATTTAGCGCATTTGCTGTAGTTTAGCACAAATGCTCAATAGGATAGCACTTTTGCTCAAATTTGATGTTTTTGATAAGTGCAAAGGCTAAAACTCACTTTGATGATTAGATTTAACATGTTTAATAAGCATTGATGATGAAATAGGGTTTTGATTTAGCGATTGTGTGATTGATAGATAACTTTGATTAGCTTGATTGATAGATAACTTTGATTAGCTTGATTGATAGAGTAGCTCTAATTAGCTTGATTGATAGAGTAGCTCTAATTAGCTTGATTGATAGAGTAGCTTTGATTAGCTTGATTGATAGAGTATCTTTGATTAGCTTGATTGATAGATTAGCTCTAAGAAACCGATTTAGTTTCTAATGTAAGAGCTTAGCAAAGTTTTTGAGTAAACTCAATGATTGATAAAAAACCATGATTGATAGGTTTTAAAATGTTTTGATAGCATAAGTTGCTTCAATTTGAATTGATTGATAGATAGATTTGATGATTCAGTTTTGATTTGATAGATAGCGTAGTTTGCTTCAGTTTGATTTGATAGATAGATAGCGTAGTTTGCTTCAGTTTGATTTGATAGATAGATAGATTTGATTATTCAGTTTTTATTTGATTGATAGATAGATTTGATTATTCAGTTTTGATTTGATTGATTTCTCTTGACAAAATAGGAGAAACTTGATGTTCTCTAGTGTCGAGAGAAATTACTTGCAGTGCGTCATTTAGTTTCGGAGTTGACCCAAGCTAAGATTAGACATATAGATGCCTGTGGTTTATGCCATTTATTGTATATGCTTGAGATTACGCATAATAGAGGATTATTGATGGCGTTGGTTGAGAGATGGCACAATGAGCATAACACTTTCCACCTGTCAACGGGTGAGATTAGTGTGACTCTTGAGGATGTCTATAGGATTTTGCATATCCCAGTGACTAGCAAGCTTGTGTAGTATGATTATCAGGATCGGGTTGGGACAGAGGCTTGCAGAGTTGTGTTTACTGATGATAACATTGGTAGAGGATAGATCAGATGGGTTGATATGGTGATGTATTATGAGGCTCTTCCTGTTATTCTTGTTGGTTTGATTGGAGGATTTATATGTCCTGAGAGGAGATCACGAGGTTTTTCGGTTGGATGGGGTGAGATTCTCCTGAGTATGATGCAGCATTGTACTCGATATGCTTGGGGTGTTTGCATGCTGACACATTTATATCATGATCTTCACTAGGTAGTGTATGATGAGAGTGTGAGTTTATCTACTGGATGCACTTTATTGCAGATCTGGTGTTGGGAGCACATTGCTGTTACTCGACCTATCCATCACAGAGTTCATGGAGAGAGGCAACCATATGTATATTTTTATGCAGGTATCCTTACTCAACATAAGCTGGGTAAGATGGAGTATTGGCATTGGGTGCTTGATTCATTGGACAACATCACTTAGAGACCATATCTTGATTGTGAGCCATGGATGGATGATGCACAAACATTACCATTCATCATGCAGAGTAAATATCTCATTGGTCAGACACCTTTTATTGTTGAGTGACAGTTGATTGGTCAAATTTTGAGACAGTTTGGTATCATCCAGCCTATGCCTACTGGTGTAATGATATATGCTCGATGGTATAGAGATAGACAAGATTGGGGACCATCGTTGTCATTTGAGATTTCTCATGCAGAGTTTGTTGCTACTCTAAGAGTGGCTTATGATATGAGATTACACATTCTTGATCCTAGGGTTACTACAGAGTATGCTCAGTATATACGAGCTCATCCATTTCCTTGCATTGTTGATCTAGCAGATCCTCCTCCTAGCTGAGGAGATGATTAGGATGACTCAGATGATCTAGTTTCTAGGAGACGCAGATGGAGATGAGAGCTTAGAGCTACTCATGAGGCTAGGGGAGGTGGAGATGATGGTGGGGATGGAGGTGGTGGTAGGAGACCTACACGGAGGGGAGGTCGATTGA
This sequence comes from Cryptomeria japonica, assembly GCF_030272615.1. Classification (NCBI taxonomy): domain Eukaryota; kingdom Viridiplantae; phylum Streptophyta; class Pinopsida; order Cupressales; family Cupressaceae; genus Cryptomeria; species Cryptomeria japonica. The sequence continues at coordinate 98,103,778 of NC_081414.1, forward strand.
GAGTCTGTGGAGGACCATTTGGACCGGCTAGCAGGATTGAGAGACCACATCCTATGGGTGGGAGAGATGTTGGACGGATTGGGAGAGAGCATGGCAGGACTAGTATAAGATCACCGAGAGGGTTGCCATTGACAGGAGGTAGGGTGACTGGACTGGATGGGGGTTGTGGGAGAGGCATTGATTTTGGATAGATTCAGCCAGATCCTCGAGTTATTGCAGTGCATGGTGGAGATGATTAGGATCCTGAGGATCATGTTCCCCTAACTAGATGACGGGTGTGGAGAGTTACTTGGACCGAGATTCCAGCAGTTGGATAGGTTGGTGCAGAGGGGATTGGGATTCATGCACCACAGTAGGATGTACCAAATCAGGTTGCACCAGTGCATGATATGCTAGATGTGGTTATACCAGAGCATGATATGCTAGGGCAGGATACTATTGACAGTCTGAGAGCATAAATTGATCAACTTCGAGCATAGGTATAGACTCTTATTATTGAGCGGGATATAGTTGTTAGGAGACAAAAGGATACTTAGGGTCTTCTTGATCATATTCAATAGGTTGGATAAGGTACTCTCTCGGTGGATACTATTAGAGCACAAGTTTAGGCCAGGAAGGAGACTTCCCACTAGTGACGATGATATGAGGAGGTAGTTGTAGAGAGCCAGAGAGCAGGTAGTTATCATACCACCGTGTTGATGGATACTAGCAGTGGTGGGGTCATGGGACCTCCTCAGAGGAGTGGGGAGCATGGGAGATAGGCATCTGGAGGATCTTCTCGCCCATAGCCACAGAGATGGATAGAGTTAGGTGGTAGTGGTACAGGACAGCCTTGACTTGATTTGCATTAGATGAGGCATTTGCATTGTTTTTTCGATATCATTGTATACTTGGACTTTTATTGTTTTATGATGATCTATATACAAATATGGAATCTATATGATGATGATGATTTATATGCATGTTACTCTATGTGATGATCATACTTTATGCTTTGATGATCTATATGCATGTTATTCTATGTGATGATCATATGGATGCAATGATTATATGTTTTTGTTTTGATTTTTTATTTTTATGATCTTGGATGCAAATGAAAATGATTACTTTAACTTAAATGATATGAATGTAATGATCTATATGGAATGCAAATTAATGATTGATTTGCTTTTGATTTATGATTATGTAAATGCAAATGATCTATATGAAATATTTTTGAGTTTTTATGTAATGTTTATGATGATTATGAATCTAAGTGCAAAGATGCAACTAAATGATCGTTATAAAATGATAATGCAAATAATAATGATGACACACTACATGATAAATGAAATGCACACTATTAAATGCAAACTAATGCAATGATCAAATGTAACTAAATGAAATGAATGATGATTAAAATGATTCTAAGAAATGAATGCACCTATAATGATTAAATGCAAATTGTTTTTGTTTGTCCAAGTATACTCAATCTTTATTTATGACCGTTGATCTGTTTAATGAAATGATATGCTTATAATGCAACTAACAAATGAATGCTTATAATGGAGATGAATAATGAGCTAATCCAAAATCATCTAACTAAAAATTGTACTGCCATTCTTCATATGCGATCTTGTAATAGTGCTTGATTTCATCATTGAGCTTTTAAAATGTTGTAAGCAAATACAAGAAACTTGACATAATGATTCAAGATGACCTAAGTATTCCTTACATGGATTTTGATATAGAAAGTTAATACAAGCAACTTGATATAATGGATCAAGTTGACCTGAGTATTTGCTTGCAGAATAGACAAGGAGTATCTCCTTTCATGCATGACTTGGAACGTCCTCCTTGATATTTTGTTGATCATATCCTGAGACAAGTTCATACCATAGTAAGAGATAAACAACAGACAACAATCAAAGAAAATAATCATGCCCCATCATAGCTTCTCTAGTCATGGACATCCTTGAGTTGCATAGAGTACATGATTAGCAATAAATCAAGATATAAACACTAAACCTTGTATGTCATTCACATGTTCTAATGGTCATTAACTGATATAATCATCTTAATGAATGATCTTTGATAATCCTTTATTACTTGTTGATTGATTCTTCAGTTTCTGAGTTTCATGATTCAGTTTGTTGATGAAATGCCTTGATTGATTTGTTGCTTTGTTGCTTGTTAGCTGTTTCAAAATCCTGGGTGTTTTTGGTTTTTCTAAGTTTTTCAAATGTTTTTGGATTTTCAAAGATTCAAAAGATCACCTTAGCAAAAGGAATTAGGATTTTGCCCCTAGTGGAAACACAAATTTATTATGGATGTATGAATTGATCAAGATCCAAACCATGATGAGATACAAATGCAAATTGATAGATTCTGATAAAATCTAAGATAGTGACAATGACAAATATGTCAAAGATTGATAATTGTTGGTAAGCTCCATATTTCCTACTAATGGTTTAGAGCAATGGATGCGAAAGATGGAATGGATGAGATAGGATAGATGGAAGTGATAGGATGGAGTGGATTGGTGCACAAAGTGATCTCATAGATGGAAGAACTCACTTTTTAGATAGCACCTATTTACCAAGTTTTCACCATCTAAATTTATTGCATTTTTCTCATATTTTGATTTTTTTTGTCTTTTATGATTTTTTTATTTTTTAGAGATGAAGCATGTCCTGCCATCAATTGATAAAGATAAGACTACCCAGAACAAAATCCAGCAGTCATACTGATCTATGTCATTGTTTTGATTTGTTCAATGATTGATAAGAATGTCTGGTTTCAAAGAGTGAGTACCTCGTGTAAGACCGATCTGTTTGGTTTCGAGTGTACCTATCCTTGTATAAGACATGTTGATGTTGATAGATGGATTAATTAACTAGACATGTGATCAGTTTGATTGTAGACTTTGAGAGTTTTTCTGTTGTTGATATGATTTGATGGATGAATTGATTAACAAGACATGTGATCAGTTTGATTGTAGACTTCGATAGTTTTCCTATTGTTGATTTGATGGATGGGTCATGTTGTCATGCTTTGATTTTCAATTTTGTGCTTTTGATATTTTTGATTTTTGGTTTTTGAGACATTTTTTATTTTTTAATTTTTTAATTTTTTTTTAGTTTTTGGATTAGAAGAAAGATGTATTTGGTTGCCCCAATGTATAGCAAGACAAGGAATGGATGAATTGTTGAGCTGAAGATGAATGGGTGAAAGATGGAGGTATCTTATGAGGAGACACATCAAGAGATTTTTTTTTTGAAATCATGTTTTTGTCCTTAGTTTTGATCAAGATCAAGGATGGAAAAGGGGATATGGATAGGAGAAACAAGACCATAGATAGTGATAGATGATGGAAGAAATGAATAGTTAGGATAGATGGTATAGATTAGCATGAAGCAAGATCATAGATAGCACTGGATGAACTTAGATAGAATAATGGATACTGGAGGAAGGATAATGGGAGATGTGGTATGAAGAATATAGTGGATGAAACTTTGACCCCAAGTATAGAAGTCTCCATTTGTAAAGAGGTGATATGTAAGATTGTCATAGTATTTAGCACCACCTGAATAAATGTTCCTGAACTTTTCAATGATAGAGACCCAACCCACACTTAGAACCTCTGATAAATTCAACCAAACATATCTAGAAACTAGGAAGTAGACTCAAAAGGGAAGAAGAATCCCAAATTGGATCAAGGTACTTAGTCTTTGATTACCCATGTGTGTGCAATTGGGTTCATTCTGGCTCATTTGATCATTGTAATCTTTAGAATCCAACGTGGCTAGCTACATGAGTTACCTTGACTTCAAAAGCATCCTGGATAGAGCCTCGTTGCTAGCAAGAATCCATAGCTCCAATGAGGTTATCATTGTAATATCACAAATATTGCTCCATTGTCAGCCAGGCGTCCATAGCCCCGATGGATTTACTTGCATTTTCCCATAGCCAAGCTTTTGAGATTTGATTTTTTTCTTTTCTTTTCTTTTCTAGATATTTCTTTTCTTGATCATGCTTTGGATATTTTGATATTGTCTTTTTCTTTTCTTATTTTGATTTCATTGGCTTGTAAGTAATGAAACTTTCATGGGTCTGATAATTACAGTGGCACTGAAGCAAGATTTTAGATTTTTCACTAGCCATGTCTTTGACTAAGAGATCACAATGATTTAGAGCAATTGATTAAGTGTATGAGATGTAGTAATCAAAAGATGTCGGTACCAAGATACAATAAGTGGTTCTTTTCTGGATTGAGTGTGTATCCCAACCAAAAGATAATGTTGAAGAGGAATAACCTCTGATTTTGAAGTGTATCATGAATAGATATATAGGAAAAGGACTGGAAATGAGATTCGAGCATGGGCAAGCATGTGACAAAATGACACAAATGCCTATTTCATAGATGATGAATTTATGCAAAGGATTGAATGAAAGGGATTGAAGGATAGAAAAGAGTGTTGGCATTTTTGATGTTTATGTTGTGATTGTCATTCATGGACACACACTTGTATTGAGATCCCCTTTATATGTATGAGCTCATGCTCAATCGGTATTTGTTCCAATTGGTATGTTGTATTCTCATCTTTAGACTAGTGGTGATTTTGCAGAATGTGTTTCCCGATCTGAAGCGGCATGTCGACCCCAAGTGGTTCGCAGATCACAAGCGATACGAGGAAGCAAAGCGACACAACACATTCTTACCAGTCTTCATTTTTGTCAAACTGGCAACTAGCATTTTGTATGAACTGGTAACACTCTATGATGAGTTACCAACCAGCATTTTGTGATGAGTTACAAATCCACCAATTGTTTGGTGGTGCCGACACATTGACGGTGATTCTTGTGTCATGTTACTGAGTATGTCTAGATTCACTGAACCTAGGAAATTGTAATGTAATCCTATTGGACCGACATGAAATCAGATTCCTCAAAAGGACATCATGTCTAGGTTTTTTAAGTTGTTGAGGAAGTTGTGAATAGGTTTGATGTTGAGCTAGGGTTTAAGGTGGAAGTGGAGAGTGATCTTACGAGAGAAGATCAATTTGTAGCTGTGAGAGATATAGGAGACTGAAGTAATGCTAGAATGCATTAGCTGTGAGCAATACTGGATCTAACCAAGCAATTTGTGCTAGTAGATAGATCAAACACTTATTGATTACTCACATTTTTGACAAGTCTGTAGCCCTTAACGAGGTAGGCCTCAAAGCCTTTGTAAAATCCTCTAACAAGGTGGTTCACACATGTGAATCTAAAATCCTCTAACAAGGTAGTCTTTAATCGGACTTATCTCCTAACAGAGATTGAGACTCCTAACAGGATCTGTTCTGGTGAAGAACATTGTAAGACCTTAACCGGTCTAGTTTCTATTCTGTAGATAGTGACTTGTGAGTTCCATCTCACCGTGATTTTTCCCAGTTGGGTTTCCACGTCAAATATCTTGTGTTATGGTTGTATTTCTTTTGTGGGTGAATGGTTTATTCGCATTTTGGTTTGTATGTGTGATAACTGGTTTGATTGTCAGACTGCTTTACCGGTTTATCTCTAGACTTTGTAAGTGTTTTAGTGCAAAGATTTTTGGCATACTAATTCACCCCCCCCCCCCTCTTAGTATTCATCAAAGAGGTGTTGGATAATAGATAGAATGTTTGAATATTTGTTCAAGGATAAATGGAAATGCATTCAATATGAGTGTTGATACACAACTTGAGAAGTGATGAAGATATGGAGGATAATTGAATTTTGGGACATAAGAACCCAAAATAGATAAAGGAAATGATGGAAGAATAGTTTTGAAAAGATGTTTAGATAGATGTTTAAAACAAGTTCAAAGATGCGCTCCTTTGTTGATTTTTCTTATGGATCATTTGAGGTGATGGAATGGTGGAGGGAGGGAAGTAAGGACCCAAGATGGATGGAAGGGATAGAGAGTTTGACTTTGGAATGGAAGGACCTAATATGGGTTTGGAGGATGAAGAGTTTGAATTTTGAACAAAAGGAGCTAAAATGGATTTGGAGGATGAAGAGTTTGAATTTGGAATGAAAGGACCTAAAATGGATTTGGAGGATGAATATTTTTAATTTCAAATGAAAGGACCTAAAATGGATTTGGAGGATGAAGAGTTTGAATTTTGAATGAAAGGACCTAAAATTGATTTGGAGGATAAAGAGTTTTCTTGATCTTGATCTTGACTTGGAGTAGGATCATTTGAGTTTGTCTTTTTCACTTGAGTTTGTCTTTTTCACTTGAATTAGATTACTGAAGGAGATGGAAGGGATATCATGCTCTTGCTTAGGAGGTGGGTGTTGAATGGGACTCTACTCTTGAGATAAAAGGGGATCATCGTGGATGGAGTACCAGAATTTTAGGGGATCATCATAAGATTCTTGATTGGTAGGATCTTGATAAAAAATGGGATTAGATTGGAGAGCCATGATATCTTGATCTTGATTTAGGCAAGGACTCATTTCCTTTGAATAAGCTTTTTATTTTTCAAGTGACAAGGGATGATCACATGAGCGATCAAAGTTTTAGTTTAGATAGGTTGATATTGTTGACTTGATGGATACTTCATTTTGGATACTCAAGCTCACTAAGTTGAATAGAGGGTCTGTTCGATAGGCCCCTATGACAAAGTATGTCAAATGATATGGATAAAGTCTCTTGATATGGAAATTTGACTTGACTAACTTGAATACCTATCTAGGTATTGTTGTCATTGAGATAGTTGGATGATATACTCTTGATCACTTGGTTTGATCTGGTGTTTCAAATGTTGGAAAGCCTTTATATTACCCTTTTAATCAATTTTTTTCAGCAATTTTGTTGGATTTTTTCTCACTCGTAGATGATAATCTTCTTCAACTTTTTACAATTTGGAACATGTTACAGACATAGAAGACAATGTTTAATAAACAAAATGCACAAGCAAGTACAATCCCTATGGCAGGATGAGACAATAGTTGTTGAATCTCAGATGGGGTTTCCCTCGAGGCTACGCTATTCAAAGCGGATATTTAGATGCTTGACCCCACTGGCTCCACTCTTGACACTCACTTCTTTGGGGCAGCCAAGCACCAATTTCCATGAAAACTCTGTTACTATTTACTAAGTTGTCATTAGTTTTATATCCAAAGTCATCCTATATACTCTAGTCGGTTAATACTACCAGAACATTCAGTCGGTAAGCACTAAAGCAGTTGGTTACAAAAGATAGAAGTCACAGAGTCTAGTATACACCGAGCTATCTACCGAGTAACACTCTATGTCTACTGAGTAGCAAAAATGATATACCGAGTGAACACACACCGAGTGAAAACCTATTACCAGATTCATTGAACCTGGACACATGTGTGGAAACGTGCTACAAGATCGAGGAACAAAGAACCGTTATCACATAGGAAATTGCACCTTAAAGATTTTGTATGATCTTGAGGTCATCTATCCAATGAAATATTTTGTATAGTTATTCATTCGATGAATCTTGTTTGTAAGATCGATGCATGAACAAGATCACCATCCTAAGAGATCTATTTATATGCAGAATGATTTAAAGATCAAAGATGAAAAAAAGAGTATGAGACATGTGTGATAGATAAGTTGAAAAGCAATATCATGAGAAAGCATAATGTGTTATGACTATCAGAAATATTCAGAGGTCACCGAGAAAGATTTGAGAGAACAGTTAAGGGACAGAGTAAATAGAAGGGTTTACCAAGTTGATTTATCAATTACCGAGGTATGCTATGAGCAAGGTAATATTATATTGAGCACATAGAATCTGCTATAACATTTCAGATGTAAAGTTGTAGATATTTGTAAAGATTTTATTGTAATATTTTGAGTTGTAAGAGAAACCTTTAACAGGGTAAAAGACTCTAACAAAGTCTATAAATTGTAAAGCCTTTAACCAGGTGCAACATTTAGTTTAAGCATTGTAAAATCCTTTAGCAAGGTAGATCTAAAGATCTTGATACTCCTAATAGGGTAAGCTATTAGAAATAGCTAAACATGTAGCTCTAACCGAGCAACCTTTATTATTGCAGTAGTGAAGTTGTGGGTGCCATCCCCACCACAATTTTTCTCTCTAACCAAGAGTTTCTAAGTAACCAAAATATATGTGTTATGGAGTGAATCATGTATGATTGTTATTTATTTGTTTTAGCATTATATTATGTTACAGTAGTTTTTGGTTTATGCTTAACAGTAAAGTTATTGTTCAAGAAAAGATTTGAAGTACTAATTCACCCCTCCCCTCTTAGTACATTAGCTTTCCATATTGGGCCTAACAATTGGTATCATAGCTTCAATCTTGGAAAAGGGTTTAACAACCTAAAGAAAAAGATCTTATCAATGGAAGGCTATAAACAATCTCAGAGAATTGTGTATCTGCAAGAAGAGTTGGATCATGCTAATCAAGTGACTGCAAACATGCAAAGACAAATGCAAAAATCATTGAAAGTCAGAAGAAGGTTGTCTGATGATCTACAGGACTCACAAGAGCTGGTGGAACAAATTGAGACATCATCTGAGAATAGTATATCTGAAGAGACTAAAGAGATGATTGGAGAATTGAAAGAAAAGAACAAAGCACTGATTGAATAGCTAAAAGAAATGAAAAGAGATCATGAACATTTCATCACATAGATGACTGAAAATCTTGATGCATTGAGGAGCCAAAGATAAATTAAGAGATCTAGAAAGAGAAAAACAATAGCTTGAAGCATTAGTATCTGAAAAGAATGATGAAGTCACAAGGATGATTGGAATTCAACACAATATGTCTGATCAATTGGGTTATGCACATCATGAAGCAAATCTGAAGGATAATGAGAATCAAGCATTGAAACTTGAATTATCAAGATTGACTGATGAAGTTGAAGCAAAGAAGAAAGCCAAAGAATCACTAATGAAAATTTATGAAGCATCAAGGATGTTGGATGAGCAAATGAATATAAGAAGACCCAACAAAGATGCAGGACTTGGTTACAAAGGAAAGAACTCTACCGAGAAAGGAATCTTCATCACCGAAAGAGGAGAATCATCAAAGCAAGCTAGAAACAAGAAGAACATCAAAGGAAAGAAACCTATTTGTGACTACTATGGAAATCAAGGTCGTACTACCAACATGTGCCAAATCAGAAAAGGTAAGCAACCGAATGTCACTAGGTTTGATGGTTATTGTTATAATTGCAATAAGTATGGTCACACATCTAATAAATGTAGGAGAAAGTCTGTTAGCAATTATTAGAAGGCAAAATTTAAGGGGTTTTGCAAAAACTGCAATAGATATAGACATAGTACCGAGAAGTGTTGGTTTAAGCAGAAAAACTATATGTGGTCTGCACACCGAGAAAATACTGGAACCTACCGAACTCACACAGATCCTAACTGACAATATGCTGCAGTACCATGGGATTACAATACAAGGATATGGTGTGAATGTTGTGGAACATATGGACATATAAGTGCCAACTGCTTTATAAGGTTTGGAATGAAAAACCGAAGATCATATAGAAATCCTGGTATGGCATGTTTTCATTGTCACAAAGTTGGACACTTGGTTGGAGATTGCAGAGATCAACCCAGAGGAGATACTGAGGTAATAAGGAGAAAATTACAAATGATTTGGAAAAATAAGGAAAATGGATCAACTAATGAAGAAAGCACATTACCTACCGAGTTAGGTGCATCTACTTCGAATTAATCGGTAAAGGTATGAAGGGACTGCATTCTCTCAAAGTTAGATCTTAACAGTTCCTATTTTATCATGTACTTAATTCCAAAATCTACATAGCTAAGATGCATTAGCAAGTTTGAAATTCTATCTAGTCTTCTAGAGCACCAGAGTAGTCGGTAAATGCAAGAGACCTGTCTAGTTGGTAAATATAGGAAATTTGTCTAGTCGGTAAAAGGCAACAAGGAAGGTAATCGGTTTAGTGGAACCGAGTGCATTTAATGTTTTTTGACCTAACCACACAGAGCCCAACAAGGTAAAATGTGTACTTAAAGCACTTTGCATGGTCATTTCACACTTACCAAGTTTTCAGAGAGCAGAGCTAAGCGATTCAAAGGCGATCAAACACCTCCCAAGCAAAATTCAAGGTATTTACACATTGATCTCAAGCATTTCTAAGAGCTAGCTAACCAGGAAATATCAGTGTGATTATCTATTTTATATTTACTAAGTGAAAGCATTTGTTGGTTAAGTTTCAAACCCTAAGCCTTTTTCATTAGTAGATATCCTGAGTTTGTAATGGCTCCAAAGATTCAGAAACCCACTATTGTTGAAACCATTGAGAAGCCCTCATTGAATATTCCCTATCTCCCAAAGTAGCATCTAAACCGGATGATAAAATGACATTTTCACTCATTCCAGATAGGGTTTTGCTAGTTGAGGATATTAGATTTTTCACCAAATGTCATGTTGAGGAACTAGGTCATGTTGAGATCAAGGACACATATGATGAATTGTGTACCGATGGAAAACTAGACAACAAGTTTGAACACATTAAAGTCAAGGGATTGACCGAAGCCCTAACCTATCCCCGTGTCTTCAAACCCCAATGGGTCAAGTTTGTTTTGAGTAGAGTTCATGATGACTTCATGTGGTTAGAGGAGAAACCATTCAAAATCACCAAGGAAATCTTTCACTTGATAACCGGATACCCTATTTATGACCATGCCCGAGCTCAGAAAATGATTTCACAGAAGGAATTGATCACTTTAACCAAAGTTGAATCTAAATCAGAGGTCTAAAACTGAATAATGTCACAGATGCAGAGCTGAAGTTTTCCATTAGAGTAATAGGTCATTGTTTCTTTCAATTGGAAAGGGAAAATAGTGTACCATGTGTAGTTGTTGATTTAGCATATAAAATTGTGAAGAAGGGAATGAAGATTGATCTTTGTGAAGTGTTGTTGAAGAATCTGTTTGAAAATATAAACACCATAAGGAAGTCGAAGAAGAACAACTCGGCTAACACATTGAAGTTTGGATCACTCTTGGTATGCATGTTTTTCTATTTTCAGAAATTCTTTCCATCTGTCGGTAATGTAGTTTGGGAGCTACACTGACCAATCACCCACCAAATCAATGACTTCATCAAATAGCTAGGTGATAACTTTAATGAGATTATGGATGATTACTTTAGTAAGTTTGAGGAAAAGATGCATAACATGTATAGGATTCCACCCAAGTTAGTGGAGAAATACAAGGATGATATATACTTTTAAGTAGACACCGACTACTGCTATGTCAATGCAGTGGAACTAAGAACTCAATCTTTGCCACCTATGGGTTATGAGATTGATTTTGACATTTCACAATAGCAGATAGATGCCTTTCTTGCACTTCCAAGGCATGCTACAGAAATCAAGTACGGAACCTATGAAGAGGTTAAAGAAAAAGTTAAGATGAGAATTGTAGTACCTAAGGCTAAAAGGAAAGCAACTAAAATGATTAAAGTGTTAATTGAGAAATTTGGAGAAGGTTCTTCCTCCACTCCTGTCAAGAGTGAACAACTTGCAATTGAGGAAGAATCTGAAGCTCATGAAGCTACTGTTACTTTGAGCACTGAGTTGCCAAAAGGCAAAATTTTGAAAAGGAAGAAACAGGACTCATCACAAGTATCACTGACTCCTCCAGCAAAGCGACCTAATACTAGATCATCTGCAGTGTCACCAAGTAAGAAGCAGAAAAATGTCACAATGCCTAAGGTCACAAGGACTTATAAGAAAATGCCTTGGAGACTCATTTTGAGCAAAGAGTCAAGTGACACAGAGTCTGAAGATGCAAGCAAATTTCAGATTGTTAAGAGTCAAAAGGGAGATGTACATAGCGTTGATATTTTCTATGCTAACCTAAAACAATATGGTGGATTTGGAGCTTTTAGATATGTTAAATATGATTCCAGAAATGAAGATGAAAAGAGGCAAATAGAAGAAGCAGTAGTATGTACACTACAAGTGAGTGATTTCTTTCCTAAAACATTGTATTCACATATTGACACCAGGTGGCAATATGCTATGGACTCGGAGAAACAGGTTAGAGAAAGAGTTTTGGTACATCTCTTTCTAGACATGTCGGTAGATGACATTAAAGAACATTTAAAGACCTCATAGACAAACTTTCAAGTAAAGCAGAGAGCATTGAAAATGATGAACGGTCTTTATCTTGAAGTCGAGAATGAAACTAAGGAAAAATGGCAACAAATATTCTGGCTCAAGAATGATGAACCTCATGCTGAACCTCAAAGTGAAGCTGATATAGTTGACATCACCGAACAAGATCCTACTGAAACTATTCAATTAGATGAAGATGTCACAGCTTCTAAGGATCAGGGACAAGAAATGATAGAAGGCAATGCCTATGCCAAACTGGTATCTAGTGAATCAGTTTTGGAACAAGTCAAGTCATATCCTCCGATCACTCAACAAGTCCCAACCAAGCATCCTAAGGATAATGATCAAGGGAAAAGGGGTCAACAGTCTACCAAAGAAGAATCTACTTCTCAGACCACTAGGGAACAAACTTCTCAAGCACCTGCAAGCACAGAAACTATTGCCATCGAGACCCCAAGCACAAAAGCACCGAAGGACACAACAAAGGCTATAGGAATTGACAAAAGTGTTGCCTCTACCGAGCAACCTATTGAGGATGATGAAGCCTCCAAAGCCATTGTACTAGTTTAACTGATGAAAGCCTCATCATCTAGAGACAAGAAAATGAAGAAACATAGTTTCAAGATAGATCTATCTAAGCCCATTGTGTTGCCAAATGTTGACATTTCTAAACTGAAAGGGCAAGCACTCATTGAATTCGGAGAGCTATGCAAAGCCAAAGTTGAATAGGAAAGATAGATGGCTATTCAGAAAAAGAACCGTGTACTTCAAAAGGTTAAGGCATTATTGTCAGACATGCTACCTAAAGCTACCATGAATAAAGATGCTACCATCCATATGCAACTAGATGAACTCCTCACTCAATTAGAAGCATCAGGAGTAGACGCATTTGAATACCTGAGCAAGCTGAAGGATAAAGAGCTAACTACAAAAATGATTGAAGAAGTGTAGAAAGAAATTGTTGTAGGTAAAGTTAAACTTGTTGGATTCATAGCTGAGTTGTCCCCTCAACTTAAGCATATTCTTTATTTGTTTCAAAAGCTCTGTACAATATCTTTATTCATTAAGGATATCAAAAATAAAACCGTAGTCATTGAACAAGAGATCACCAATCTCTCCAATACATTGACTACCGAGCCAAATTCTATTCAGAATTTCTACACCAAATTGCAAACTCTTATGGCTCAACAGTTGGAACTTCGAAATGAAGAGCACAATATTAGGATGGATATAATGACTCTTCAGACATTATTCATTCCTCATCTTTCATCTATTCAAGAGCAGATCAACCATGCCACTCATTTATCCACTCAACTAGAGGGAAGCACACTAGATGGTCTGATCTCACTCCTAGCTGACATTACAACTCAGAATTAACTCATGGATAGTGTCAAGGATGCCCTCTCTACCACTCTCACCGATGCAAGGACAAAGTATAAATCCATTTTTGACCAGTTGCCTCCACCGAATGGTAACTAGTTTTGATGTTTGTCAAAAAGGGAGAGTATAGTATCAAAGTATCAAAGGGGGACTGTAGTATATAGGGGGAGTATACCGAGCATAACAGAGTATCCAAATGCATAGTTGAATTTGACAGGGGAGCAGTAAACACCGAGAAATGATCAAAGAGCAAAGAACAAGTGCAGTAAACACAGAACATTGATCACTGAGCATGGAAAATCAGAATTATGTACAGTATATTGATAAGGGGAGTATATCTGAGTATACTATTTATTGACTATTGTATATACTATCAGTTTAGTCAAATTTTATAAGTATATAGATTTTGAGTTATGACTTTGAAAGGAGTTTTGTCAAACATTTCAAAACTAATGTCAAAAGGGGAGATTGTTACTATTTACTAAGTTGTCATTAGTTTTATATCCAAAGTCATCCTATATACTCTAGTCGGTTAATACTACAGGAACATTCAGTCGGTAAGCACTAAAATAGTCGGTTATAGAAGATAGAAGTCATAGAGTCTAGTATACACCGAGCTATCTACCGAGTAACATTCTATGTCTACCGAGCAACAAAAATGATATACCGAGTGAACAAACACCGAGTGAAAATGTGTTACTAGATTCATTGAACCTGGACACATGTGTGGAAACATTTTACAAGATCGAGGAACAAAGAACTGTTATCACATAGGAAATTGCACCTTAAAGATTTTGTATGATCTTGAGGTCATCTATCCAATGAAATATTTTGTATAGTTATTCATTCGATGAATCTTGTTTGTAAGATCGATGCATGAACAAGATCACCATCCTAAGAGATCTATTTATATGCAGAATGATTTAAAGATCAAAGATGAAAAAAAGAGTATGAGACATGTGTGATAGATAAGTTGACAAGAAATATCATGAGAAAACACAACGTGTTATGACTATTATGACTGTCAGAAATATTCAGAGGTCACTGAGAAAGATTTCAGAGAATAGTTAAGGGACATAGTAAATTGAAGGGTTTACCGAGTTGATTTATCAATTACCGAGGTATGCTATGAGCAAGATAATATTATATTGAGCACATAGATTCTGCTATAACATTTCAGATGTAAAGTTACAGATATTTGTAAAGATTTTATTGTAATATTTTGAGTTGTAAGAGAAAACTTTAACAGGGTAAAAGACTCTAACAAAGTCTATAAATTATAAAGCCTTTAACCAGACGCAACATTTAGTTTAAGTGTTGTAAAGTCCTTTAGCAAGGTAGATCTAAAGATCTTGATACTCCTAACAGGGTAAGCTATCAGAAATAGCTAAACATGTAGCTCGAACTGAGCAACCTTTATTATTGCAGTAGTGAAGTTGTGGGTGCCATCCACACCTCAGTTTTTCTCTCTAACCAAGAGTTTCTACATAACCAAAATATATGTGTTATGGAGTGAATCATGTATGATTGTTATTTATTTGTTTTAGCATTATATTATGTTACAATAGTTTTTGGTTTATGATTAATAGTAAAGTTATTGTTCAAGAAAAGATTTGAAGTACTGATTCACCCCTCCCCTCTTAGTACATTAGCTTTCCATATTGGGCCTAACAAACTCCCCATGGCAAACTTTATATCTCTACTAGGAACCGTATGTGTGTGAGCCACTTCAGAGGTCCGACCTCCTATGCCAACAACTAGAAGGATTTTGGCAACTAGTACAAGTCATGCGGCACTTTCAGCTCTGTAAATACAGAAGGTTCCCAACCTATAGAGGTTACTCTCCATAGGGTTTATGGGGAAACATAGTGTCGCTATTAACTTATCAGCACATGTTGTTTGGGACTTTTATCACAAACATGATTTATTTATAGTGGATTGGAAGGACTTGGTATTGGCCCATTTCCACTTTAGGTCGTTCCCCTCTCACTAGCCCCCTCAAGGCAGCTCAGGAAGGTAGGCCTTCTAAAGGATTTAATTACTTGAAAGTAAAGAAAGCATAAAAGAGTGGGTTTGGCTTTTTGGTCACCCAATTAAGGGGAGAGCATATACCTACCACTTTCGAGACATAGAATATAAGTGTTTTTTTTAACCTTTTCAAAGCAATTGTTGGCTAAGTCCTATTTGGAGATGTTGCTCCAACAAGCATGGTGTTTATTTTATCCCCACATAGCAAATGATTTTCTAAACTAGGAATTGGAAATCTTGGTCAACAAAATGAATCGTTGTAAAAAGTAACTTGCTTTGTAAGAATGGACAAGTTGATTGTTCTTTTTGACTTGCAAAAAATAAGATTGATTGTGTTTTTACCTTTGCAAGAAAATGAAACATTGTTGTTCTTTTTAGAGCCCAAAATTTCAGGTGTGAATCCCAACTTTGCAAGAAAGTAAATGTTTGATTTGTTGTTCTCTTTACATTGCAAATGTGGTTATTTTCAGAGCCCAAAAACAAGTGAGGTACTTTTTAGAACACCAAATTGAAAAATCAAGTCCTTTTTACCCAAAAGGAAGTATGAGTTCTTTTTAACCAACTTTGACAAAGCTAGAAAACAAATAACTAAATCCTAACTTAACTCCTCCAAATCTGCAAGAAACTGTTAGAAACCTGCAATAAAAAAGAAAAAAGTTAGTGAAAATCCAAAAACCTTAGGTGGGATTCCACAAGCCTAATTTCAAATTGTGGTTACAAATTTTTCACTCCTGATCCTGAAATGCCCTGAAATTTGACTAAGTCTGAAATTTGGAGAATCTTCCAGAAACTAGATTTTGCATTATAACTCCTAGAGGTCTAAAACCCCTCTCAAACATCCTAACAATATATATCGAATATAACTTAAAGTATAAGAAAGATAAAAGAGAAGAGGAAATGTCTCATATGCCATCTTGGAAGCCATCAATGTATTATCTGAGAGCACACCATCTGCAACCAGGAATAGTGGAGTTAGGACACAATGAGACATAAGTCATGAAGGTAATATTAATATTTTATTTCATATGTATTTCATGTAGTTTCATTGGTTGAGTTTGGTAGGAGACCTGGATGGAGGGGAGGTCGATTGAGAGTGCATGGAGGACCATTTGGACTAGCTGGCAGGATTGAGAGACCACATCCTATGGGTGGGAGAGAGCATGGAAGGACTGGTACGAGATCACCAAGAGGGTTGCCATTGATAGGAGGCAGGGTGACTGGATTGGATGGGGGTTGTGGGAGAGGCATTGATTTTGGACAGATTCAGCCAGATCCTTGAGTTATTGCAGCGCATGGTAAAGATGATGAGGATCCTGAGGATCATGTTCCCCTGATTGGATGACGGGTGTGGAGAGTTACTCGGGCCGAGATTCTAGCAGTTGGATAGGTTGGTGGTGAGGGGATTGGGATTCATCCACCACAATAGGATGTACCAAAGCAGGTTGCACCAGTGCATGATATGCCAGATGTGGTTATACCAGAGCATGATATGCCAATGCAGGATACCCCATGGTGGGCGCCAAAATGTGTCGACTTGAATTTCATCCTCAGAATGTTACTTGCAACAAGTTAGTTTCACAAAATACCAATGGAAATACTACATGAAATCCAAACTCAACCAATGAAACTGCATGAAATACATATGCAATAAAATATTAATATTACCTTCATGACTTATGTCTCATTGTGTCCTAACTCCACTGTTCCTGGTTGCAGATGGTGTGCTCTTAGACAATGCACTAATGGCTTCCAAGATGGCATATGAAGAATGGACTCATAACTTGTAGTTAACTGATGCTATGATATGCAAATACTACATGGTTATGCTAAAATGATTATGCTAAATGATAACTGCTATTTGCTTCAAAAACTCATGGATGCATATGATCAATTTGAAGACTAACTCTCTCTCAACTAAAGCTCTTGATTTTATAGACTTTGAGAGCATTAGATGATGTGGCTCATATCAATGGTCATGATCTGATCTACAGATTTGAATGGCTATGAGCAAAGGTGAAGGTTGAGAGAAAGGGGGAAGGAGAAGACAAGTGTCACTCATCTCACCTTGACTGGGTTGCTGAGTGAGAGAATCTAGGGATGGTTGGAGGAAATTTAGGCATGATAGGACAAGTGGACTCAAGTCCTTCCTAAGATGTAGGGGGTGTTGGAGAGAATATAGGAAATTGTTATGAAATATGTGTACGCACACAATTTTCATTAAGTTTGGAGGTTGGAGATAAATGATGAATTAATATTAAGAAATATTAATTTCCTTAGCCACATGTTTAATGAGTTGGCAAAGGGAAGATGAAGTGGAGATGGAAGAATGAGTTGGATAAGGGATTATATAATTTTGAGAATTATTTAATATTTGAGACTATAGAATAGGAGAATAACCATTAAATATTGTATATTAATTGTTTGGAGGAGATAATTAAATATTAGATATTTAATTAATTAGAAGAATAAGATAATTAAATATTAGATATTTAATTAATTAGAGGAATAAAATAGATAAATTAATTGATAAAATATTAATTAATAGAAAGACATGAAAATGAATTAAATAAATTAATCTTTTCAAATTAACTATTTAATAGAAGAATAAATATTAGATAAATATCAAATAAATATAGAATATTTATTTAATTGCTCATAGCCAATTTTAGGTGTATACAGGTATCAGAGACTAACTTCCTTAAGGCTAATTTTCTTAGAAGGAAACCCTAAAGCCATTATGGGGGATAGGAGTTATAGAGAGATTGCTAGAGAACTTGCTGAAACTAGGGATGAGATAGAAAACCTGAGAGATAGATTCAAAGATTCAAAAGCAAAGAGGAAAGAACTGACTAATCAATTATTGGAGATCTCTAACAACAAATCTTCAGATGAGGCCAACATTGATGCACTGGTTGAAGAAGTGGAGAAGTTGAATGGTGAAAAAATTAACATAAGGAGAGAAATTGAAGCTCTTACAATCCATATGAGTCAAGAACTTGAAGCAAGGAGGGCGGCTGAAGAACTGATCAAAGAGAAAGATCACGAGATCTCTAAGATCAAGCAGGAGAGTGCAGCTTTGCATGAACATTGGCATGAGGAGAAAGAAGAGAAAGATGCATTACAATCATATCTTGAGATGGAAATGTCTCTTAGAGAGACTCTTATGAAGCATGCTGAATTTCTTACCAAATAACTTGTTGAGGCTAATGAGAAGCTTGACAAATTCAACAAGAGATCCTCTTTGCTAGATGAACAAATCCAATCTCAAAGGATGAAAGGTGACACATCTAGGTTAGGATTCAATACATTTGAGCAAGGTGAGTCCTATTAAACAAAGGATACTTCATCAAAAGACAAACTGGTATCTAAAGGCATGAAATTAGGTAAGAAGAAGTTTAAACCAGTTAGCTTTAACTATCACAAACTAGGACATATTGCAACTGTGTGTAGAAGCAGATCTAATGAGAACACAAGCTATAATTCTAATAGTAGATATGTGTCTAGAATATTTGAAGGTCATTGTTACACATGCAATATATACATGGACATAGATCAGTTGAATGTAGATATGGAGAAAATAACCCAGTAACTCACATGAATTCAAGACGTATCGATGACTGGAGGACTTATGACAACTGAAGAAACATGAATTGGCAAAAACCTTAAATGTTAACTGTTTTAGTCTCTATGAGATGGAGAATGTAACAAATGTGATTTGCATAATTTGCAACAACTTTGGACATCTGGCTATGAACTATTGAAGAAGGACTGTAAGAGATAATACAGGACCTTGGAGAGCATCCAGGAGGGCCTGCTATCATTGTCATGAACTAGGACACATTGCTATGTTTTGCAGAACTAAGAAGAACCAACTGGTAAATCACTCAGAGGATCAGAAAGGAAAGAAGACAATAGATGTTGAAGAAACCAGAGCAGAGATGAATAGGATTTGGAAGAAGAAAAGTGAGGACAAGCCATCAAAAGAATCAAATCCTTCACCTAGTCTGGAGAATGCTACACTGGTAAACTGATATTTTCAACAAGCCTAAGGGGAGCATATCAGTAAATTCATTTACAGACCCGTTGAAGAGAGTATGGTAAGAAAATTTTGCATTTTGAGTTGTAATATAAGAATTTTGATATTTCTATCAGTCGATTTTCAAAGGATTACCAACCAGTTGTTATGCCTACTGGTATAGGCAAGTTTGTTAAGTGGTAATTAGGGTTTGTTACCACTATTGGTAGTGTAATTAATGTAGTTGGTAAAATAAATAAAAGGAAGCTTCGTTGAATCATTTTCTTACCCTATTGCATTCGAAGAAGCATTTTACGAGCACTTGCAGAGTGAAATAGAGAATTGTTAGCAGATTGAGAATGAATTTTTGCTATGGATTAAAAAGTTGAATTGGATTTGAAGCTAAGGAAAGGCGAAATAGGTGTGCAAGCGAGAGAGAAATTGAAAACCCTAGAAATACGAAGGGAACAAGGTATTTTTTTCAATCTCTCTCTCAAATTAATATTATTTAGAATGACATTGTCATCTACACCAGTAGAGAGTCTTTTTATCACTATTGAAGCTATGGAGTTAATGGGAATGGATAAGATAGAGTCTTATAATGCATTATCTCAAGTACCTCAGGATGTTTTGATTAAAGGTGATTTGAAAAGTTATATAGATTGCAAAATTGAGGATCTAGGTTCATTGGCAATCTATTCTCAGGTTAAATCTCTATGCGACAAGAGCAGGAAGACCAAACTTGAATATATTAGGGTTTATGAGAAAGGTTTTCATAATGCGATGTATTTTATAGAAGATTTTTGGGAAGAACATGCAAGGATCATCCTCAGTCGTGTACATGGAGGGAACATGTGCTTAGATAGGTCTCATACTATCACAAAAGAGGATATTCATGCAGTAGCCAGTTTCTGCCAAACTAGTGAAGTACCCAAGTTAAGGAAATCTCGAAGGAGACTGTTATTGAGTTCAGAAAGACCACTACTGATGGTTGTGCTATATTTGTCAATAAAATTGCAGATGAAGGAGTCAAGTTTGCAACAATGGTTTTTGGCTATCAGATATTTCATTCCAGCCAAATGAACAGTGTACCATCTACGGCCATGCATGCCGCCTACTAGATGATGAAAGAAGATGTAGATTATGATCTGTGTGAGGCGATACGAAGTCAATTGATGTTGAATCTAGAGTCACTAAAGAAGGAAAATAGTCATAAGTTTAAATATGGGCAACTTTTGATTGTCTTGTTTTTCTACTTTCAGAATTTTATTCCAGGAATTGGTGATATATAATAGTCTAAGGATACACCTGTTATAGGCCAAATTAAGAATAGCATAAAGGTTGTTAAGAATACATTCCCAATTGCAATGAACAAGTATTTCAATGAATTCTATAAGAAGATGAGCATGAGACTAAGGTATATCAGATGAAGTGGTGAAACACTTTGAAAAAGACATTTGTTTCACTGTGACCATTGATTTATGTCTTATGGAGGTTGTTGAACTAAGCAAAGAAGAAATGGAGGAAATAAGCTATGAAGTCAGTTATGACTTACTCATCAGTTATGCCAACAACCTCTTGGCATCACCTAAGGACACTAAGAAGAAAAGACTGGACACTTATCAAGAAAGGATTTCACTGGCACAACCCAGTAGTGTGAAGGAGAAAAAGAAGAAAGAAGATCAAGGAGCTTTTGTGTCTACTAGTACAAGAATAAAAAGGAGTATTCAAACCAAGAAGGAACCAGAATCTAAGGTATATGCAAAGAAGCCCATTGTCATGAGAAAAGGAGGAAGACATCTCATCCTTCAAGAGAAATTAGAGGAAATTGAACCTGAAGAAGAATCAAAGAACATGAAGGTAACTGCTAAGAAATCTAAACCAGTAGGAGAAATTCCCAAATAAAGTACCCCTATTGATGTTACATCTTTCAAGAAAGAGAGTCATTTTGAGAAGACTCTAAAAACATTAAGGAGAAAGTGATTAGATAATGTAAAAGAACATTTTGATTCCTTTGATGAAGGTCAGAAAAAAGAAGTGGTACAAGAGGTAAACAATTACCTGTGTCAATGTAACTGGTTACCATAAGATATTCAAAAGAACATTTCTGATCCTTTATATTTAATTCTTGAAAATAAATAGAAGTTGATTATAGATTAGGACCAAAAGATTATTGATAGAATTTTTGTTCAATATTTTCCTGAGTTGTCTCGTGAAGAATTATTAGCAATGCTTGCTAAATATAAAGGACAATTTCATTCTAAAACAAGGAGACTGAGACTATTGGATGGTTGATTCAGATAGTTGAAGATGATACTCATCGAATTGCACAAGATATTCAAAAGATGAATGAGCAATTGAAGGACTATCATAATAAACTTGATCACACTGAGACTGGAGCTCCACTAGAGCTAGATAATGAACAATTAATTACACCAGATGTAGTCTACCCTATCAAGAATAAGGATGACACAAGTTCTCCACTAGTCATATTCTTTGTGGATAGAACTGAAGAAATTTGAGATATTGTTGACACAAGCAGTAACGACATTGAACTAGTTAAGGAAATATATTAGGAACCAGATATTGTTGAGAAACAAATAGAAAAGGAAGCATCGGTTACTAAACAAAGTGTGGACATACAACCACCACCAATAAAGGATTAGAATGTTGAAAGTCAACTGCCATTGGTTACTACAACAACACTGTAGGAAAGAGAAAATAGAGAAGAAGGCAGAAGAGAAAAAGGATGAAGAGGAGAAAGAAAAGGAGAAGAAGAAAACTGATGATGATGATGATGACTCAATAAGCATAAAAGGCCCTATAGATATGGACAATTTGAGTGCATCTGAACTGATGGAGATTTATACCATTATGCAATCCAAAGCACAAAATAAGAGGTTGAAAGAGAAGAGAAAAGAAGCAGAGACTATTCAGACTATTGTTGACATTTTTTCAAGTCTCCTACCGAAAACTAATACTGGTAATTTATATACGCCTATTGCTAAGCTTGGATAGTTATTTGTTGATGCTAGTGAAAAACTAAAATCACTTGAAGAGGCAGCTCATGTCTTAGTAGAAAAAGATTACAGGAAGAAAAGGGGAGAGCAATTAATTTCAGAAATTAACAAAGGAAAGGTCGCTTTATTAGTGAATAAAGATCTTTTGAGAACTAGTATAGAAAATGGAGGTAAAATTTTGGCTACTATATCTAAAGTATCACTATTTTTTTCCAATTTGAAGAAAAAGAGAGAAGATACAAAGAAGGAACTTGAGAGGATAAGTGATGCATACCTACTGGTATAGGATTTCGCTTTGAATTTTGGTAAATCTGTTGATGCCTTAAAACATCTATTAGAAGTTTATAATTTTGAATAGGTGAAGCAGATAATATCCTTGAAAGAGCTGAAGAATTAGCTAATTCCAGAAGTTAAAATCCTACAGAGGGCATACACAGATTCTAAAACAATTTTGGCTACCTCGGAGATGAGCACTGTTGATGCTATGCAAGAATTTGCTACACAAATTTTGACACATGTTGAAATCACTAAGACACTATTAGAAACATGGGATAATGACCTGGAATAGTTAAAGTTTCATTTCAGTGACATTTTCTCAAGAATTTCATTGTAAAGACTTTAAAACTCTTATATTTATCTATATATGCAGTTTTTCATGACAAATTTTGATGTAATATATGTATTTTACTTTTCTATTTGGCATTGTTGTCAAAGGGGGAGTAGAAATATGTATGTAATGTGAAAATTTTGTTTGTACTCTAAAGGGGGAGTCTGTACATTTTTGTAAGCACACTTAGTTGTCAATTTTTTTTCTAAGTGTTTCCATCAATGCCAAAGGGGGAGATTGTTGGAATGATGATGATTTTGGTATCTAATGAATTTATGTGTTGTCATTGATGGCACACATATGTTTTGATTGTCATAGTTAAGATAAACCAGTATACTAGTAAGTCATATGTATTGTTAACTGCTATCTTATGTATGAAGAAGTCTAAACGGTATGAGGATGTCTAAACCAATATATGTAGACAATCAGTATATGTAGTTAAGACATTCGATTTTGATCAGTTACACTATTACCAGTTTTGTGATGTAGCAGAGAGAGACAAGGAGGCGCATGGAAACAATTGGTCTGTGAATTTGAAGTGGTCAACATTGAATCAGTATTGGTGTTCCAACTGGTTTCCTAGTTTGTATAATAAGTTATCACTGGTCATGATGTGTTACCACCAATCGACATTTTTGGTAGTGATTTATGATGTGTTAAGGAAGTTTGTCTAGATTCAATGAACCTAGGAAATCGTGTTGAGGTTCAGGAGCCAACATGAAATCTAATATCTATAAAAATATTGTGAGGAGTTATTTTCATATAGGAGATGAAAGTTATGTCATGAGTTAGAGTTGATGCGATTTGTTGAAGGAGTTGAAGAGTATGTTGATGATGCAGTAATGAGTGAATATAAAAAGATATAAACAAGAAGAATGTGCTATTCCTAGATCATACCACCTATTGTTTTCTAATCACTATAGCAGTTTTAATCCCTTAACCGGGTAAGCTATAAAAAGATTTATTGTATAAATCCTCTAACAAGGTGATTCATTAACTTGGATCTAAATCCTCCACTAAGGTTACCTTTAACCAGGTATAGCTACTAATAGGGCTTAGGATCTTTAACAAGATCTTCTCCTAACAGATGATTTGTAGACCTTAACCGGTTAGTTACCTATTTCTACAGATAGTTAACTTGTGAGTTCCATCTCACCATGGTTTTTCCTAGTTGGGTTTCCACATATAAATACTTGTGTTATGGTGAATGTTTTACTTGTTGTGAATGCTTTTATAACACTTTGGATTGCATGAAAAGTCATAAGTAAAATGGTTCAATGTTTTTACTTGTTTGGGATTAAAGTGTTATTGTTTTTGCTATCACTGACTCACCCCCCTCTCAGTGTTTTATAAGTTTATCAGCTAGCCCACCTCTTTCACAACCTAGGAGAGTATGTGTTTGGACAAGGATGCAGTTGAATGACCTGCACACTGCTATAGATATTGATATTTGAGCACATCACGTGCACCAGGCCTGTTGGGGTTCCTATTGACTTGGTTTCAGAGCAACCTAGAGTGTTTGCATAAACACTTACCCATGAGTGGTTGTTCAGAGATTTGTTGTATTGGAGTGTGAGTTTTGACAAATTGACAATGGAGGTTATCAAATGGAGACCCTACCTAAGGATGTACACGTGGGCGGGGATACATAGGCAGTTGTTTTGCATGTAGAGAAACCGACTACTCAAGGGATTGTACAACCACGTTGTAGTCCCATTCTACTTCAATCAAGTTTGGCAGTAGTTTGGGTTTGAGTAATGTGTCCTTCTAGATGTTCCTGTCTATATTTGACACTCACATGTGACTCCTAGGCTAGGAGCCATTCTGAGGCCTACCAATGATGAGATTGATATAATAGATTTAGATGGGTCAGATTGGGACATCGCAACCGGCTATAGAGATGATGTGGGCACACACTGATGGTACATCACATGGTGGGGTAGGACATACCCTGGAGCCATCTTTCTAGCAGACTTCCCTAGAGGGAACCCCAAACCATAGAGACATGCAAGCGACGAGGAGGATCTTGATACATCCAAGGGCCCTGATGAGGAGGACACAAATGATCAGTATGGGGATACACGATAACTGGAGGCTAGTGGTGATACAAATGATCTTGATGCAGGATAGGGAGATCAAGATGGTGATGATGAGGAGCATGGAGAGGAGGACAAAGAGGACGAGGAGGATGAGGAGTCAGATGTTGTTCCTCATCACTCTCGAGATGACACCATAGCCCTAGATCCACCGAACATTCCATCGTGAGGGGAGAAGGACCCTATAAGGGATCCTGATTCGAGTCCCCACCCTCCCATACCCACTATGCAAAGACAATATGAGTACGAAGAGCCTAGCAGGTCCCAGTCATAGGAGGTCTCTTTCCATGACCCCTACTGGAGAGAGGGAGATCTAAGTGATGTGTTTTATGATTGTTGAATTTATGCATCTTAATATTTTTAGATTTGATGATATAGAATGTTACTGATGAAAAATTATCTCTTTCTCTGCAGTTGGTGTCCAGAAGTGGTGCTCCTTTATCTAGAATGTAGTGACAACCCTCATCATGACTACACACATTTATAGCTCCTTGCAAATCATGGATAGACCACAGGGGAGTATGAGGCAGCACAAGGACCTATTCACCCCTATTCGGGTTGAGATGGAGGTTTGGAGAGAGAGAGAGAGATCTTTGTTAGAGAGATTGTAGCAGACAGAGCACCTAGTAGCGTCTCAGGCAGAGGCAACCACATACCATGGGATCATGATGGAGAGGGTTTGTTGGAGCTCCTCGTTGAGTCACTCATGCTCCACATCACAATACAAACCCATGGGCCCACCCCGATGACTAGATCAGGAGGGGACATCTAGTCACCATCCTCCAACTGTTAGTCCTAGGGATAGGAGATGAGCACGATGTGATATTTGTTTTGATGTACAATGATATACATGTTTTGACATTTATCGATACATATATATTTGTTTATTCTTATGGTTTGTCTCAAACATGTTATTTTAATTATTGAAACAATGTATGCATTTCTTTGATTAAAAATAACATATTTGGTAATGAACATGTATGTCTAATTTAATTTCATGTAATGGATTTCTCAATGCTTCATGACTAAATTAATACATGTGTGATTTAATTAAATAACTAAGTATTTAATTAAATTCTACCTTGGTGATATAGATGGAAAATGTGTTACCCTTGAGAATGATATGACTAGCATGATTTAATTAACTCTAATTAATCATAACATGATATAACCCTACTTAACATATAAGCAATTGTATAACATGATAACACATATAAAATCTAGATCTATTACAATTTACATAATTAAATCCAAGACAAACAATAAAGTGAAGAAACATGCTTGTCAAGAATGAAGTAATGTAGACTAAATAATAAAATATCATTTAATACCACATACTTTAATGAAGATATGATAACATATTATCCAATTTGAATAAATAAAAAGGCACAAGGAGAGAGAATACACTAAAAGAAGAGAGAAAGAGAGAGAGAGAGAGATACTACGCATAGTATCTACAAAGGTGCATAGCATTTATAGTCTCCTTGAGAGGTGTACCTTCCACATCTACTATCTTGTAAGAAATTGATCCATATACTTCGACAATAATGTATGGTCCAAGACAATTAAGGCTGAAATTTCCATTCTCCTCGAGTAAGACTTCCACGCTGCGTTGATTCTCATAAAGTACTAGATCACTTACTTAGAAGGAATGTTGAATGACTTTATCATTGCAACTTCATTTTAAAGTTTTATGTTATGCTTGGATATTCTCAAGAGCATTTATCTGTCGTTTGTCGAGAATCTCAAGTTGTTAGAGCCTTTGTTCTCTATAGGAATCATCATCCACTATACGCTTAAGAGAAAATCTTAAAGATGGAATTTCCAATTCCAAAGGCATAATGGCATCAACACCCTAAACAATATTATAAGGAGTACAACCCATAGCAATATGCATGCTCATCTGGTAAGCCCAAAGAGGGTAGATTAAATGAGTATGCCAATCCTTACCATGCTTGTTCATAGTCTTATGAAGAATTTGCTCAATTATCCTATTTAAAGACTCGGCTTGACCATTTGATTGAGGATAATATGATGTAGGAAATTTAAGTTGAATATGATATTTCTTGAGAAACTTCTTCACATCTTTGTTTTTAAATGATGTTTCATTATCCAAAACCAAAGTGGAAGATATTCCAAATTGGGAAATGATGTTTTGTAAGATGAATTGACACATTACTTCAGTGGTGGTAGATCGAAGAGGAACTGCTTCTACCCACTTCGTGAAGTAATTAGTTGCAATGATGATGAAAGTATATCCTTGAGATTAAGGAGGATATATTTTTCCAATGAGATCCAAACCCCATGTGGAAAAGGGCCAAGACGCTACTTCAGATCGAAGTTCTTGGGCGAGAGCATGGATCAAATTGCTATGTTGTTGACACTAATGACATTTCTTAACAAACACAAAGGAATCCTTTTCCATGGTCTGCTAGTAATATCCCATTCAAAGAAATCTATGAACTAAGGATCTACCCCTAAAATTTCCCCCCGCAAGTACCTGAATGTGCTTCCTCAAGAGGAATAGGGATTTCAGCTTTGTTAAGACATTAAAGGAGAAAAACATTAGAAATGATAATGTATCTAGTGGCCAACGTGTGAATCCTAGCTCTAGCATTCTTATTTGTAGAGTCAGGAAAGGTACCATCACTCAAATATCTCATGATATGTGGGTACCCTTCATCAAAATCTATAACGTAGCAATATGCCACATCACTAGGTTTATCAACAATGGCAGAGGTAGTGAGGTTGTCAATAGTAAATTTGAGATCTAGCAAGGGGTCCTCTAAAGACACAAGAGAGGCCACACATGCCATTGCGTCAACATGTTGATTATATTTTTGAGGAACATGCTCCATGGTATAAGAATCAAACTTCTGCAACAAGGATATAGCTAAATCTCTATATTGTGATAGTTTATCTTGCTTAGCTTGATAAACCCCTGTCACTTGCCTTATGATTAATTGAGAGTCTCCATAGATATGTAGATGTTTCATATTTAACGCTAAGGCTTCTTTAATTCTAGCTATAGGAGACTCATATTTAGCAATGTTATTGGAACATAAGCTATTGAGACGATATGGTAAAGGGATAGGTTTCTTTTTAGGAGAAATTAAGACAACCCCTACCCCCGATCCTATACAACACCTAGAGCCATCAAAATATAATGTTAGGCCAAATATGGAAAGCTAATGTACTGAGAGGGGAGGGGTGAATTAGTACTTCAAAACATTTCTTCAACAATATCTTTACTGTTATACATAAAATGAATAGTCCAATAACATAATATAAAGCTAAAACAAATAGATAACAATCATTCATGATTCACTCCATAACACATATATTTTGGTTACGCAGAAACTCCTGGTTAGAGAGAAAAACTGCAGTGGGCATGGCACCCACAACTTCACTACTGCAATAATAAAGAGTGCTCGGTTAGAGCTACATGTTTATCTATTTCTGATAGCATACCCTGTTAGGAGTAACAAGATCTGTTAGATCTACCTTGCTAAAGGATTTTACAACACTTCAACTAAATGCTGCACCTGGTTAGAGGCTTTACAATTTATAGACTTGATTAGAGTCTTTTACCCTGTTAAAGGTTTCTCTTACAACTTCAAAATATTACAATAAAATTATTACAAATATCTGCAACTTTACATCTGGAATGTTATAGAAGATTCTATGTGCTCAGAATAAGTTACCTTGCTTAAAGCATACCTCGGTAACCCATATAGTAACTTGGTAAACCCTTCTATTTACTCTGTTCTTCGACTGTTCTCTGAAAACTTTCTCAATGACCTTTGTGTCTCTGTAACAGTCTTCTTACACTCATGCACACACCTCTTTAACTCTTAACTCATGCTATATAAATAGATCTCTTATGAAGGTGATCCAATTCATTGCTTCAATCTTACAAACACGATTTATTGAATGAATAACCATGCAAATTATTTCATTGGTTAAATGACCTCAAAATCATACATAATCTTTAAGTGCAATTTACAATGTGATAACAGTTAGATGTGCCTCGATCTTGTAACACATTTTCATATGCATGTCCAAGTTCAATGAATCTGGTAACACATTTCACTTGGTGTATATCAACTCGGTGTGTCATCTTTGCTGCTTGGTAGACATGTAAAGATACTTGGTAGACAACTCGGTGTATACTGTGTTCTGTGACTGCTTTCTTCTGTAACTGACTAGACTGTGCATACCGACTGAATATCTCGGTAATAGATAACCGACTAGAGTATATAGTATAACTTTGACATAAAACTAATGGCAATCTGATAAGTAGTAACAATCTCCCCTTTTGACATTAGTTGAGATGTTTGACAAAAACTACTTTCAAAGTTATAACTCAAAAATCTATATACTTGCAAAATTTGACTATGCTGATAGTATATACAATAGTCAATAATAATATATCAGATATACTCCCCTTATCGATATACTATATAAAATTCTGAGTTTTGCATGCTTGATGATCTGTTCTATACTTTGCTTACTATCTTGTACACTGCACGGTGTATTGTACTTGGATATTCTACTTGTTGTGCTTGGTATACTCCCCCTGTATACTATACTCCAAATATACTATACCAATCTCTCAATACTGTATCACTCCCCAAATATATTGTATTACTCCCCCAAGACTGTATCATATTACTCCCCCTTTTTGACAAACATAAAAAACTTAATTACCATTCGGGGGTGGTAACTAGTCAAAAATGGATTTGTACTTGGTCCGGGCGTCAGTGAGAGTGACAGAGAGTGCATCCTTTACATTGTCCATTAAAGAATTCTACACTTGAATATCAGCCAATAGTGATATTAAGCCATCTAGAGTGCTTCCCTCTTGAGTAGTAGATAAGTATGTGGCTTAGTTGATCTATTCTTGGACCGATGAAAGATGTGGAAGGAATGATGTCTGAAGGGTCATTATGTCCATCCTGATCTTGTGTTCTTCATTTCTTAAGTCCAATTGTTGAGCCATGAGCTATTGTAACCTTGTATAAAAATTCTAAACTGAATTTGGCTCGGTGGTCAACTTATTTGAGAGATCGGTGATCTCTTTCTCAATTGACTCTATTTTATTCTTAATGTCTTTAATGAATAAAGAAAATGTACAGAGTTTCTGAAATAAATAAAGAATGTGCTTGAGTTGAGGAGTCAACTCAGCAATAAATTTGACAAGTTTAACTTTGCCAATAGCTATAGCTTTTTGTACCTCTTCTATCATCTTGGCAGTGAGCTCTTTGTCTTTCAGCTTGCTCAAATACTCTGATGCATCTACTCCAGATGTCTATATCTTTGTTAGGAGTTCATCCAGTTGAATGTGGATGGCTGCATCTGTTGATACTGTAGCTTCAGGTAGCATATCTATTAGGAGTGTTTTTACCTTCTGAAGTACTTTATTTTTCTTTTGAATGGCCATTTGCTTCTCTTGTTCGGCCTTTGCTTTGCACAGTTCACCGAAATCAATGAGTGCTTGCCCCTTCAATTTTGATATGTCTACATTGGGCAACACTATTGGTTTTGACAAATCAACTTTAAAACTATGCTTCTTCACTTTCTTTTCTTTACCTTTCACTGATGGAACTAAGACAATGGCTTGTGAGGCTTGATGACCCTCGGTAGGTTTCTCGGTAGAGGCAACACTTTGATCGGTTCCTTTAGCCTCTGTAGAGTCCTTCGGTGTCTTGGTACTTGGTGTCTCAGTTGCAATAGTCTCAATGTTAGAAGGTGCGTGAGATGTATGTTCTTGAGTAGTACCTTCTCCTGTTGTAGACTTGTGACCTTCAGTGCCTTGATCTGTATCTTGAGGGGTTTCAGTTGAGACAGGTTGCTTGATCGGTGGATAAGGCTGAACTTGTTCCAAGACTGATTCACTAGATACAAGTTTTGCATATGCAGTGCCTTCTATCATTTCCTATTCCGGTGCCTTTGAATCCATGACTTCTTCATCTATTTGAATGGTGTCAGCAGGGTCTTGTTTGGTAGCATCAGGATCATGCTTGGTGACATCAACATCATGCTCGATGACATCAACAATTTCAACTGTAGCTTGCTCACCGGCATCCTTGATTTTAAAGATTTCCTACCACTTTGCTTTTGTCTCATTTTCAACTTCAATATATAGCCCATTCATCAGTTTTAAGGCTCTTTGTTTGACAAGAAACTTTGAATTGTAGGTTGTCAGATGTTCCTTTATTTCAGTGACTGACATGTCAGGGAATAAATGAACTAGACTTCTCTCTCTGATTTGTTTCTCTGAGTCCATTGCATACTTCCACCTATTATCAATATGTAGATACAGTTCATTTGGAAGTGACTTAGCTAGTTCCAATGGAGCTAACCGGAACTTTAGAAGTGTGCAGATGACAGCTTCTTCAATTTGTCTCTTTTCATCATTGTTCCTAGTTTCATACTTGACATATCTAAATCCTCCAAATCCACCATATTCTTTCAGATTAGCACAGAAGTTTTCAACACTATGTATATTTACCTTCTTGCTCTTGACAATCTGGAATTTGCTTGCATCTTCTGATTTGGTATTACTCAACTCTTTTGCCAAAATGAGTCTCCAAGTAGATTTCTTATATGTCTTTGTTACCTTGGGAATAGTAACACTCTTTGTTTTCTTACTTGGTGAGGCTACAGATGCTCTAGTGTTAGGTCGCTTTACTAGAGGTGGAGTTGGTGAGGCCTTTGATGTGTCCTGTTTCTTTATCTTCAACACTTTACCCTTAGGCAATTCAGTGCTCAGTGTTATAGCTGCCTCTTGGGCTTCAAATTCCTCTTCAGTAATGGAAATGGTGCTTTTGACAGGTGTAGAGGAAGAGTCTTCTCCTAATTTCTCTGACAATGCCTTAATCATCTTTGATGCCTTTCTTGTAGCTTTGGGTACTACAATGCTCATTTTTACCTTTTCCTTTACTTCCTCATAGGTACCATACCTCAGCTCAGTAGCATGTCTTGGCAATGTAGGAAATGCATCAATTTGTTGTTTTGTGATGTCAAAATCAATCTCGTAACCCATCAGTGACAAAGATTGAGTCCTTGGTTCCACAACATTCACATAACAGTAATCAGTGTCAACTTCAAAACATATATCATTTTTGTATTTCTCTACTAGCTAGGGTGGAATCCTATATCTGTTATGCATTTTCTCTTGAAATTTATTGAAGTAATCATCCATGACATCA
The DNA here is from genome assembly GCF_030272615.1 of Cryptomeria japonica. Taxonomy (NCBI): domain Eukaryota; kingdom Viridiplantae; phylum Streptophyta; class Pinopsida; order Cupressales; family Cupressaceae; genus Cryptomeria; species Cryptomeria japonica. The sequence continues at coordinate 98,136,258 of NC_081414.1, forward strand.
TTGAAATTATCTCCTAACTTCTTAATGAAGTCATTAATCTGATGGGTGATTGGTTGGTGTAGCTCCCAAACAACTTTACCGACTGATGGAAAGAATTTTTCAAAGTAGAAAAACATGCATACCAGTAATGATCCAAAGTTTAGAGTATTAGCCGATCTGTTCTTCTTTAGCTTCCTGATGGTGTTCAAATTTTCAAATAGGTTCTTTAGCAATACCTCACATAGATCAATTTTCATTCCCTTTTTCACAATTTTGTATGCCAAGTCTACTGCTGCACAGGGAACACTGTTTTCCCTTGCCGATTGGAAGAAACAGTAACCCGTTACTCTAATGGAAAATTTTAGTTCTTCATTAGTGACATTATTCAATTTCAATCCTCTGCAATCAGATTCTACTTCAGTTAAACTGATCAATTCCTTCTGTGATATCATCTTCTAGGCTCGGGCATGATCATAGATAGGGTAACCAGTAATCAAATGAATGATTTCCTTAGTAATCTTAAATGGTTGCTCTTCTAGCCATATGAAATCATCGTGAACTCTGCTCAGAACAAACTTGATCATAGATAGGGTAACTAGTAATCAGATGAATGATTTCCTTAGTAATCTTAAATGGTTTCTCTTCTAGCCACATGAAATCATCATGAACTCTGCTCAGAACAAACTTGACCCACTAGGGTTTGAACACATGGAGATAGGTTAGGGCTTCAGTTAATCCTTTGATCTTAATGTGCTCATACTTGCTATTCAATTTACCATCCGTACATAGCTCATCATAGGTGTCTTTGATTTCAACATGACCGAGTTCTTCAACATGACATTTGGTGAAGAATCTCACATCCTCGACTAGTAACACTATGTCCGAGATGAGTGAAAAGGCGGTTTTGTCATCTAGGTCAGAAGTGACTTTGGGAGTCAAGGAGTATTTTAGTGAGGGCTTTTCTACATTCTTGACAACTATGGGATCTTGGATCTTGGGCGCCATTGTAGATTTCAGATAAAAACTAGCAAAGAGTCCTTAGGGTTTCAGGATTTCAAATGACAAACGCTTTATACTTAGCAGATAATGGCAACTAGATAAGATCGGTAAACCAGCTTAACGATGTGTTGAGATTTATGTAAATACCTTGAATTTGCTTTGTCGGAGATTTTGATCACCTTTGATTTGCTTGCTCTGCTTTCTCGAAAACTTGGTAAGAGTAAATGACCGCGAAAATGCTTTTAAGTACACAAAATACCTTATCGGGCTCCATGCGGGTTAGGTCAAAAACATTAAATGCACTTGATTCCTCTTTAACCAATTTGCTCTCCTTTTTTGTTTTAACCGAGTAACCAAACTTCCTTCATTTATCAACTTGATAGGCTTCCTGTATTCACCGACTTGATAGGTTTCCTGTAAAGTGTTTCAAAAAGACTTTGATAGAATTTCAAACTTACTTTTACATCTTAACTATGCAAATTTTGAATTTTAGTACATAATATAATAGGAACTGTTAAGATTTTAACCTTCAAAGAATGCAGTCCCTTCATACCTTTACCGATTAATTTGGAATAGGATCACCTAACGCGGTAGGTAAGGTGCTTTCTTCATTTGAGACAATTTCCTTCTTTTTCCAAATCATCTTTAATTTTTCTTTTATTTCCTCAATGTCTTTTCTAGGTTGATCTCTGCAATCTCCAGCTAAGTGTCCCACTTTGTGACAATGAAAACATGCCATACCAGGATTTCTCCATGATCTTCGGTTGTTCATCCCAAACCTTATAAAATAGTTGGCACTAATATGTCCATATCTTCCACAACATTCACACCATATCCTTGTATTGTAATCCCATGGTACTACAGAATACTGACGGTAAAGATCTGTGTGAGTTCGGTAACCTCTAGCATTTTCTCGGTGTGCATACCACATATAGTTCTTTTGCTTAAACCAGCACTTCTCGGTACTATGTCCATATCTATTGCAGTTTTTACAAAACTCTTTGAATTTTGCCTTCTGATAATTGTTAACAGACTTTGTCCTACATTGATTAGCTGTGTGACCATATTTATTGCAATTGTAACAATAACCATTGGACTTAGTGACATTCAGTTGCTTACCTTTTTTGATTTGGCATATGTTGGTAGTGTGACCTTGATTTCCATAGTAGTTGCAAATAGGCTTCTTTCTTTTTATGTTATTCTTGTTTCCAGCTTGCTTTGATGATTCTCCTCTTTCGGTAGGGTCTTTTCCTTTGTAACCGAGTCCTACATCTTTGTTGGGTCATCTTGTATTTAGTTGCTCATCCAACATCTTTGATGCTTCATAACTCTTCTTTAGTGTTTCTTTGGATTTCTTCTCTGTTTCAAGTTCATTAGTTAACCTTGATACTTCAAGTTTCAATGCTTGATTCTCATCATTATTCCGATTTGCTTCATGATGTGCACAACCTAGTTGATCTGATAGGTTTTGTTGAATTCCAGTCAACCTTGTGATTTAATCATTCTTATCAGATACTAAGACTTCAAGTTGTTGTTTCTCTCTCTATAGATCTCTTGTTTTATCCTCAGTTGTCCTCAATGCATCAAGATTTTCAGTCATCTGTGTGCTGAAATGTTCATGTTCTCTTTTCATTGCTTTCAATTGATCAACCAGTGCTTTGTTCTTTTCTTTCAATACTTCAATAATTTCTTCATTTTCTTCAGATATACTATTCTCAGATGATGTCTCAATTTGTTCCACTAACTCTTGAGAGTCCTACAAATCATTAGCTAATCTTCTTCTCACTTTCAGAGATTTTTGCATTTTCCTTTGCATGTCTACAATCACTTGATTATCATGATCCAGCTCTTCTTGTAGATACACAATTCTCTGAGATTGTTTATAGCCTTCCATTGATAAGATCTTTCTCTTTAGGTAGTTAAACCCTTTTCCAAGATTAAAGCTCTGATACCAATTGTTAGGCCCAATATGGAAAGCTAATGTACTGAGAGGGGAGGGGTGAATCAGTACTTCAAAACATTTCTTCAACAATATCTTTACTGTTATGCATAGACCAAATAGTGCAGTAACATAATATAAAGCTAAAACAAATAGATAACAATCATTCATGATTCACTCCATAACACATATATTTTGGTTACGCAGAAACTCTTGGTTAGAGAGATTAACTGTAGTGGGGATGGCACCCACAACTTCACTACTACAATAATAAAGAGTGCTTGGTTAGAGCTACATGTTTAGCTATTTATGATAGCATACCCTATTAGGAGTAACAAGATCTGTTAGATCTACCTTGCTAAAGGATTTTACAACACTTCAACTAAATGTTGCACCTAGTTAGAGGCTTTACAATTTATAGACTTGATTAGAGTCTTTTACCCTGTTAAAGGTTTCTCTTACAACTTCAAAATATTACAATAAAATTATTACAAATATCTGCAACTTTACATCTGGAATGTTATAGCAAATTCTATGTGCTCAGAATAAGTTACCTTTCTTATAGCATACCTCGGTAACCCATATAGTAACTCGGTAAACCCTTCTATTTACTCTGTTCTTCGACTGTTCTTTGAAAACTTTCTCGGTGACCTCTGTGTCTCTGTAACAATTTTCTCACACTCATGCACACACCTCTTTAACTCTTAACTCATGCTGTATAAATAGATCTCTTATGACGGTGATCCAATTCATTGCTTCGATCTTATAAACATGATTTATTGAATGAATAACCATGCAAATTATTTCATTGGTTAAATGACCTCAAAATCATACACAATCTTTAAGTGCAATTTACAATGTGATAACAGTTAGATGTACCTCGATCTTGTAACATGTTTTCATATGCATGTCCAGGTTCAATGAATCTGGTAACATGTTTCACTCGGTGTATATCAACTTGGTGTGTCATCTTTGCTACTCGACAGACATGTAAAGATACTCGGTAGACAACTCAATGTATACTGCGTTCTGTGACTGCTTTCTTCTGTAACTGACTAGACTGTGCATATTGATTGAATATCTCAGTAATAGATAACCGACTAGAGTATATAGTATAACTTTGACATAAAACTAATGGCAATCTGATAAGTAGTAACATATAATTCCAAAATCTCATCAATCTCAATAGAGAAAATCCATTCATCAGGGAAAGACTCTAGGTCAGGTAGGGAAAAGGGTGAAGGAGCCTCAACTAAGTGGTCAGCTAATGCTTGACCCTTTATTGCCTTTTGTGAGAAAAATTAAGGTCAAAATCGGTCAACATAATAACCCACTTGGCTAAGCATCCTGAAAGATCGGTTTTAGAGAAAATATGTTTGAGAGGGTCAAGTTTAATGATAACATGGACTTCAACATTGTAAAGGTAATGCCTTAATTTTTGGGTTGCAAAGACTAAAGCAAGGCACTACCTTTCTATCATAGAATATCAGGCTTCATAATTGAGTAGAGAGTGACTTATATAATAAAACAAAAATTCTCTACCATCCTTATCACATTGTGCCAATAAGGATGCAAGAGAATGAAGAGAAGCAAATGTGTATAGAAGAAAGGGTTTAGAAGGGTCAACGGGTTGAAGAATAGGAGGATTGGCCAAATAGGTTTTTAAGTCCTCAAATGATTGATGATAATCCTCATTCCATTGAAAGGTGATATTCTTTTTAAGTAATTGAGTAAAAGGAAAGGTGTGATCCACAAGTTGAGAAACAAACCTACAAATATCTTGAATGTTTCCTTGTAAATATTTTAGTTGGGAAACATTTTTAGGAGGTGGCATGTTAACAATGGCATCTATCTTTTTCATAGCCACCTCAAATCCATGATGGAATACTATTAATCCTAATAGTTTTCCATTATCCTCACCGAAAACACACTTTCGGGGATTCAAGCACATGTTGTACTTACGAATTATTTCAAAGACTTGAGGAAGCTTCTTAACATGATCTATACGAAGAATGGATTTACCTAAGATGTCATCAATGTAATCTTCTAATATTTTATGCATGTAATCATGGATGATAAGGGTCATAGCATTTTGATAGGTAGTGCCTGTATTTTTCAATCCAAATGGCATCATAGCCCAACAAAATGTTCGCCAAGGAGTGGTGAAAGCGGTTTTAAATTGATCTTGATGATTAATGAAAATTTGATTATATCCTGAGAAACCATCCATGAAGGATAATAAAGCATGACCTGCTATAGAATCCACTATCATATTGATATTCGAGAGAGGGAAATCATCCTTCAAAGAGGCTTTATTAAGATATTGAAAATTCGTACACATTGTAATCTTGTTATCATATTTAGCCACTGCCACAATGTTTGAAATCCATGGGGAATAAGAGATAGGAAAAATGAATCTGGCATCCAATAACTTTTCAATCTCAGCCTTAACAAGTAATGCTACTTTAGGGTTCATAGATTTAGCATTAGGAACTAAGACAATTTTTTGAGTGACAATCTTAGGATCAATACCAGACATGTCAGAATATATCCAAGCAAAGATTTTAGGAAATTTATGTAGCAACTCAGAATATTATTTTGTTCTTATTCATCAAGACATTTCCCTATCTTCATGACTTTATCTTCAACACAAGGATCCATCCTAATATAAATAGTGTCACTTATGAGGAGCTTGCTTTGTTGAGGAGTATCTTTCAACTGAGGAAATTCTTTAACTATCTCATTGTCATTTATTTCTTTCCCAAATTAAGCTTCTGCATTTAAACAATAGGGAAAACCACAATTATGGTGATAATGAGGAAGGTTGTCATAAACTCCTAGCAACTCAACTAAGGAATAATAAATGGGAAAAATATCCAAAGCAAAGACACTAGAAGAGTCACAGTCAATATACTCCAGATATTTTATTGAGAGAGAGGTAGATATGACATTAACAAGAATAGATGGTCTCTTGGAAGCTTTAGTATACTTAAAAGGATCATATCCAAGCCCAAATGTCACATCATGGAAGTTGTTTTCCAAGGTAACCTTTATCTCTTGTTCTTGAGAACCACATCCATTACCATTATATCCACACCTAGCTAAGATTTGAAAGCCAAGTCCATAGAGGTTAGCCATTTTTGAAAGAGAGCGAGGATTTTCATAAAGTGAAGGATCAAAATCCTCTAGATCATAAATCAAGGGAGATGAAGTCAGAGAAGCCACCATAAAGTTATTACTCAATGGCCCAGATAAAGTGGATTTATTTTTAGGTTCTTCTTCTTCTTTCTTCTTTTTGACCTTGGGTTCTCTAGGGGGAATTTTGTATTCTCCTATGAAAGAAGGATTAAAGTCAAGGGACCCCCATCTTTTGCAAGAATATTTTTAGAAGAGAAGGCATCCCGAGCAGTAGAATCAAGTTGGGAAGGCTCTTCCTCAAGAAACTTAGGTTCACTTGAAGAATTATTGGGAAGTGAACTAGAGGTAGGAGAGGAAACAAACACACTAGTAGTAGTAGAGGCTTTGAAAGAATCATCTAAGATCATTTGGGAAGAACCAGTTGAAGAGGACTTGGATGTTGATGTTTGCAAACAAGCCCGAAGATTAGTGTCACCTAGCAAGGTATATGTTTTATTGTTGTAAATGAATTTAACTAGCCTATGCAATGTAGAGGGGATAAATTTCATGCTATGAATCCAAGGTCTCCCTCATAACAAGTTATATGTCAGATCTCTAGACATGACATGGATAGGTGTGGGTAAAGTAACATGACCTACTAGAATAGGCAAGGTGATGATAACTAATGAATATTTAGCAACATTATCGAAGCCCCAGGTAGTTAGGGAATCATTCTTAATAAAGGATGTATCAACATTGAATTTATGCAGCAAGCTAATTCTACAAACATTAAAGCCAGAACCGTTGTCCACTAGTGTTAATCTTATTTCACTATTATTTATGATAACCACAATCATTAAAGGATCATATTGATGCTAGATCTCACTAGTGGGTAATTCATCTTGAGTAAACACAATGTGAGGTTTAAGAGATGTGATATAATCAATTAAGGAAGCCATATTATTAGATGTCACTACATGTGGGACATTGAAATTTTTCAAGGCATCTTGTAATATTCCCTGATGGGTTGAAGAAGTTTGAATCAAATTCCAAAGGGATATCTTGGTAGGAGTAGATTTGAGTTGTTCAATAAGATCATATTCCTTTCCAGGAGTTTGTGAGATATGAGGTGCCTAAGGAAGAATAGGTTGAGGATCAGGAAGAGAAGTTGGGATAACTAGAGTAGGATTAGGCTGCCTATTATTTTTTGTATTATAATTTGTTAGAATAACCAATGGACAACTGAGAGCGGGAGGTGAATAAGTTGTCAACAGATTATATCAATCAAACCACTTTATAACCTTTAACTGGAGCACATAAACAATGAATACCAGAATAACAAAAATAGATACTGGTAAGCAATAAAACTCTAGTATGAAAAAGAGAATCAATACAATGCAACCATACCACATAACACAATGATTTGTACATGGAAAACTCGGTAAAGAAAAAAACTATAGTGGGAACCCTACCCACAATGAGATGATACTCCTGTGGAAAGTATGTGATACAATAAGGGGCTTGCACATGCAGGAAGGCACAATGCCTAGAACATACTACTCATTACAAAGGAGTCTCACTAACTACAAGGAGCTTATAACCACCTCAATATAATTGGACAACAATTCAAAATAATGAACTATCAATGATAGCATCTACCGTGCCTGATTATAGTTCTGGTTAATCTCAATACTGGAGGCCTTTGACCTCTTACATAAACCCAATTTGATCACCTATGGTCAACCAAATCTCCTTCGCATATGGTCTTTTCATTATTCGCACATTTCATTGCATGACCATGATCTACAATGAGATCTTACATCAATTTATACAAACCCTAAGGCATAAACCAATTAGGTTGGCCATCTAAAAGATATTACAATAAGATCATTACATACATTCATATTACAATGATATATCATGTCATCTTTAGACCAAAAAAACATTACCCAATCCATAAATCATCCCAGTAACATGTAGAGAACACTTAATAACACGTTACATGATACCGGTCCATAACCTAGATAGATACCGGACCCAAATAGATCCACCATGCCAAAGTGATGTCTCCAATTAGTCAAAGCACAAACAAAGATCACCTTATGCATCCCAAATTCCATCTGGAAGTTGCACCAACACCACTTATACATGATGTAAAAGATTCTCAATAAAAGCTCTGTCGGTAAAACCCTAAACCCTTACCAATATAGGCTTACTAGAATGTATGATAGCATCTGATCATCAAGTCAATACCAACTGACCAAAACATACTCCAGAAACATGCAACACATCGAACCAAACATATTCCATTGATCCAAACATGTCGGTAGTATCCAACTGATAGTCCCTTCTACCGGTAACACTAGTTCTTCTACTAGTAACCAAAATCTGTCTATCGATAACCAATCATAACAACTAGTGTTGACATCAATGACAAAACATCAATGCAACACATGATCAATTCCTTCGTATTGCCAAAAATCTCCCCCTTTGGAATTGATGGCAACACTAGATGTGAAAAAGAAAACATCTAAGTGCCAAGAAATTCCAAAAATTTCTCATAGAATCTATATAATAGTGAAAAACTAAAAAATCCCAACAACTCCCCTTGAGGAGTGCAGTCCAATCTGAAACTGATCGGAATCTCTCCATATGACATATTATGACATTATTTTTCACATATAACTCTCCCCCTTTTAAGTCAATGCCAAAGATATGAGATATATATCAAAATCCTGTGAATCTCAAAGCTGACTACTCCCCTGAGTAGTAGCACCACTACATCAATCCGGATCAAGGTTAAAGCTGATGATGCATACCAGACTGATTCTTTGCTCAATCAATTAAGTTTTTGCTGGAGGGGTAGATACCCCTAACCCGTCTCTCAAATATTCAAATGATTCCTGAGACAACGGTTTAGTGAATATATCTGCAATATGCTCTTCAGTGTTCACATAAACCAATTGGACTTCCTTTTCTTCCATCTTTTATTTTAGAAAGTTATATTTTATTGATATGTTCTTGGTCTTAGAGTGAAATACCAAATTATTAGATATATCAATAGCTGCAGAGTTATCACAATAGATAACTACCGGTTCACTATAATTTACCTTGATATCCTTCAAGATTTGCTTCATCCAAAAGACTTGTGTGCAATTAGTTTCTATTGCAACATATTCAATTTCTACAGAAGATAAAGAAATGCATGACTATTTTTTGCCAATCCATTAGACCAATTTCTTTCCAAGAAAGAAAGCTCCACCAAAAGTTCTCTTCCGATCATCAGTATCTCCTACCCAATCTGCATCTGTATATGCACATAAATTGAAGTTATCATCTCTAGAGTACCATAAGCCATATTCTATTGTTCCTTACAAATACTAGAATATCCTCTTTACTGCACATTCATGATTTTCTCTAGGATTACTTTGATATCTTGAAACAATACTTACTACATTCATATTATCTTGTCTAATCTGAGTTAGATATAACAAGCCACCAATCTTAGACTTATACCTTGTCAAATTTACTGGTCCGCATGTGTCTTTGATAGATAATTTCTCACTTGTCACCATAGGAGTACTTACTAGTTTGGAATTATCCATTCCAAACTTCTTCAACAATTCCCTTAGATACTTAGTTTGACAGATAAAAATGCCTTCGTTAGTTTGAGTAATCTGCAAACCTAAGAAAAATCTCATCTCACCAGTCATAGACATTTCAAATTCGTCCTTCATTTTGTTAGATAATTCCATGCACAATTTATCTCCACCTCCAAAAATGATATCATCAACAAATACTTTAATAATGGGAATATCATCATCAGTGATCTTGTAATATAAATTCCTGTCAGCATTACCTTTTGTATAACCACTCTTCAAAAGATATCTATCCAACCTTGCATACCAAGCTCTAGGAGCTTGTTTCAATCCATATAATGCTTTCCTTAACCTGCAAACCATATCTTTGTCATCTATCAGTAAAAATCCATTACGTTTCTCAATGTATACTTCTTCCTCAAGTTCACTATTCAAAAGTGCATAGTTAACATTCATTTGATAGACCTTATAGTTCTTGTATGCTGCATAAGAAATAGTCTAACAGCTTCTAGTCTAGCTACTGGTGCAAATGTTTCACCATAATCAATTCTTCCATTTGGTAATATCCTTTACAAATTAGTCTAGCCTTGTTTCTTACAACTTGACCATCCTCATTTAGTTTATTTCAAAAAACCCATTTAGTTCCAATAACATTCTTATTTTACAGCCGAGGAACTAAAGTCCAAGTCTTATTCTTCTCTATCTGATATAATTCATCTTCCATAGCCTTTAACCAACATATATCTTTACAAGCTTCAATAATAGATGTCGATTCAATTTGAGAAATAAGACATGCCTCTTCATTTGCCAGTCTTCTTCTTGTCATAACTCCCTTGTTCCCGTCTCCAATGATTTGATCTTTAGAATGATTTAATCTTACATACCTTGGTGTCTTCTGAACTTCAGGTTCTCTGTTCTAATCATCAGTGATAGTTGAGTTTTCTGATTGGGTAAAAGCATAAAACTGTGTCACATTTCAGGCCAACTTATTAGCACATGTGAATTTATGTAGTTCTAACTAAAAATTAATTTTAGTCAAACATATGGTCTATATAGATTCATTATAGCTAAGTTATATATGGGCCACAACTTTACCAATTGGAAGTGTCTACTAAATGTATATTTTATACTTTTGGTCTAAATACAATTTTTTTTTTTTTTTTAAAACTCTATGTTTCAACAACTCCTACTCTTATAAATAATATATTTTTTGGAATGTAAAAATACCCTTTTATAGATCTATATATCTTTTAATATTTTAATTAGTTTTATATTTTATATTTTATTTTTATTGAAAGTAGGTCATCAACACCAAAATCTAAGGTTGATTATCTTGTCAAGGAAAAATAATAAAATTTATTTAAAATTTTTGAAAAAAATATGATGAGATAAAGAAAAGAATCTATGTCAAGATGATATAATTATTTTCTAATTTAGATAAATAATTAAGAAAAAAGGTGGTAGGAATTGGAAAAAGTTATATTTCAGCACATGCAACTTTTCAAATTTATTGAAAAATGTATATTTATAAAAAATAGTAAAAAATATATCCATGCACTAAAGTTTCAAGTTGTCAATATACACAAAAAATTGAAGAAAACAAGTTAAAATTTACTAAATAATGTGTGGTGGGTTGTGTAACTTCGATTTCAATATTTTGTCAGCAACTAAATTATAGTGTTTACTTTATAAAAAAATACATTCAAATAATTTTTTAAATATTTATTAAAATTACTAACATAAAATAGACAAAAGAATATAAATTTTATTAGTTTATATCATTTCAAAATTCAAAACATATATTTCACTTTTTATTGATTTAATTTAAAAAGTCGAATGAGCATTAACCATTTCCTTTATAAAAGTGTGACACAACTTTATACTTTTACCCGATTGTACTGGTGTAACTATCTCAGTGTCTTGTACCAATTGAGGCATTACCAGATCAGTTATGATCATTTCCACTATCAGTTCTCTATCATATGATATAGATTGATCTTTGTTTCTCCTATGCTTATTCTTGAACTGATATTCATGGTTAGGCTTAAAATATCTTTTAACTCTTTCTTCGAATCTTGAATTCCTTTAGGACATCTAGATGCAAAATGACCAATCTTATTACATGCAAAATATTTAAAAGGTTCTTTTTTTTCATACTTACTTCTTGCCGGTCCTTTAGGTACTCTTCTAGCAAATAGTGCTTCAAGTTGCTCAAATTCTTCATCCTCTTTCCTCATATCTTCCAATTATTTTGCATATAGGGATTTCCAATCACTTTTGTCGGTAGATGGCAATGCATGAAAAGCAGGTTTAGACTTTGCAGCTCCAGATGGTCCAAATTCTTCAAGCTTGAAAGCAAATAATTTCCCAATCAGAATGTCTCTATTAAGTGAAGTGTTTGCCATTGTTCTCAATTCATTAATTGCAGTAGCCTTCATCTTGTAAGCTAGTGGTAGGGCTCTCAAAACTTTAGAAATTATTTCATCTTCACTCAAAGATCCTCCACAACATTGAATTCCCATGAAAATCTCATTTACTCTTTCCATAAAAGTAGCAATTATTTCATTATCTTCCATCTTCAAGTTCTCATATCTTACCCAATAACCATCAAGTTTAGCAATTTTGACAGTGGGGTCACCTTCATTCAGAGTTTGCAATTTATCCCACATAACCTTTGCAGATGATTTATTAGTCAATCCCATGATTTGCTGATCAGTGAGTGCACACAAGAGGGCTTCTCTAGCTCTACAATCATTTTTAATATTTTTGTCCAAGTCTATGGGAGCAGGATTGCCAGATGCCGGATCATAATGTGTATATCCTTTCTCAGTGATTTCCCAAATATCCTTGCCAAGACATCTAAGATGAGTTTCCATTCGTATTTTCCATATCCCATAGTTTGTTCCATCAAGCTTAGGGATTTCTCTTCTGAAAATAGCTATAGGTGGATTTGAATTATTAGTTGCCATTGGATCTACCTCAAGCGGTTAAGCTTCTACAAAAGAGAACCAAAGCTCTGATACCTATTGTTAGAATAACAGGTGGACAATTGAGAGGGGGGGGTAATCAGTTGTGAACAAATTATATCAATCAAACCACTTAATAACCCTTAACCAAAGCACATAAACAATGAATGCCGAAATAGAAGAAATAGATACTGGTAAGCAATAAACTTAAGTATGAAAAAGAGAATCAACGCAATGCAACCATACCACATAACACCATGATTTGTACATGGAAAAACCGGTAAAGGGAAAATCCACAATGGGAACCCTACCCACAATGAAATGATACTCCTGCAGAAAGCATGTGATACAATAAGGGGCCTGCACATTCAAGAAGGCACACTGCCTAGAGCATACTGCTCATTACAAAGGAGTCTCACTGACTACAAAGAGGTTATAACCACCTCAATATAATTGGACAACAATTCAGAAGAATGAACTGCCAATGATAGCATCTACCATGCTTGATTATAGTCCTAGTTAAGCTCAATACCGAAGGCCTTTGACCTCTTATATAAACCCAATCTGATCACCTATGGGTAAAAGCACAAACCTGTGTCACGTTTCAGGCTAACTTATCAGCACAAGTGAATTTAAGTAATTCCAATTAAAAATTAATTTTAGTCAAACACATAGTCTATATAGATTCATTATAGCTAAGTTATATATAGGCCACAACTTTTCCAATTGGAAGTTTCTACTAAATGTATATTTTATACTACTTTTGGTCTAATTACAAAAAAAAATAAAACTTGATGTTTCAACAACTCCTACTCTTATAAATAATATTTTTTGAAATGTAAAAATACCCTTTTATTGATCTATAAGTGAATTTTCCAAAATATATATCTTTTAATATTTTAATTAGTTTTTATGCTTTATATTTTATTTTTATTGAAAGTACGTCATCAACACTAAAATATAAGGTTGATTATCTTGTCAAGGAAAAATACTAAAATTTATTTAAAAAAATTGAAAAAATATATTATGCAGTAGAGAAAAGAATCTATGTCAAGATGATAGAATTATTTTATGATTTGGATAAATAATTAAGAAAAAAGGTGGTGGGAATTTAAAGCAGTTATATTTCAGCACACACAACTTTTCAAATTTAATGAAAAATATATATTTATATAAAATAGTAAACAATATATCCATGCACTAAAGTTTGAAGTTATCAATACACAAAAAAAATTCAAGAAAAAAAGAGTAAATTTTACTAAATAAAGTGTGGTGGCTTGTATAACTTCAATTTCAGCAATTTTTTAGCAACTAAATTATAGTGTTTACTTTATAAAAAACTATATTCAAACAAGTTTTTAAATTTTTGTTAAAATTTAAAATTTAAAATAGACATAAGAATATAAATTTGATTAATTTACATCATTTCAAAATTCAAAACATAGATTTCACTTTGTATTGATTTAATTTAAAAAGTTGAGTCAGCATTGGCCATTTCCTTTATAAAAGTGTGACACAGCTTTGTAGTTTTACCCCTATGATCGACCAAATCTCCTTCGCATATGATCTTTTCATTATTCAAACATTTCATTCCATGACCATGATCTAAAATGAGATCTTACATCAATTTATACAAACCCTAAGCCTAAACCAATTCGCTTGGCCATCTAAAAGATATTACAATAAGATCATTACAAACATTCACATTACAATGATATATCATGTCAGGTTTAGACCAAAACAACATTAAGCAATCCATAAATCATCCCTATAACATGCAGAGAACACTTATTAGCATGTTACATGATACCGGTCCATAACCTAGATAGATATTGGACCCAAATAGATCCACCATGCCAAAGTGATGTCTCCAATCAATCGAGGCATGAACAAAGATCACCTTCTGCATCCTAAAATCCATCTAGAAGCCACACCAACATCACTTATACATCCTATCAAAGATTCTTAGTAAAAGCTCTGTCAGTAAAACCCTAAACCCTTACCAGTATAGGCTTACTAGAATGTATGATATAATCTAATCATCAAGTCAATACCAACTGACCAAAACATACTCCAGAAACATGCAACACATCAAACCAAACATATTCCATTGACCCAAACATTTCAGTAGTATCCAACTGATAGTCCCAGTTCTTCTACCAGTAAGAAAAATTTGTCTGTCAGTAACCAATCATAATAGCTAGTGTTGACATCAATGACAAAACATCGATGCAACACATAATCAATTCCTTCATATTTCCAACATAAGTGTGGGCAACTACATGACAACTCTCCTTAGTTAGTTGTTTAGTATAACTATAAGGACTCTCAGTGGGAGTTCTTCCTTGCATAGTAATGATGGGTTTGTTAGGAGTAATAAATGAATCATGACCATATCCACCTTGAACTGTGAATAGAGGTTGATTAGGAAGAGGCAAAGTTGAGGATGGATAAGCACCTTAGACCACAAAAAGAGGCTTTCTATGTTCATTCACATTTATCACGTTGATTAATCTTTTAGATGTTTTGTTTTTGTTTGAAGATCTAGGCAAAGACATAAAGTCATCAAAGGCATCATCCAACAAAGCATGGTCATATTGGTTGACAGGTTTATCTTTTGATTCAAAAGGAGAGATATCCTCATAAAGGGAATTTTTGTATGCAACCATGTTGCTAGATCTAGTGGAGGAGTTGATAGGAATGTACCCATGAGAGGAGCCATTCAACTTATGTTTCTCATCACCATGAAATGGCATAGTAACAAGGTTGATTAGTTTTTGGCAAAATGAGGGTTTATAAGGCTTAGGGTTCAAAAACTCATCTAGAGCTTCATCTAATTCATCCTTACTAAACTCATAATCAAAATAATTGCATACATCATCAAAAATATAAACATCTTACAACTAAAAATCTGACATTTTGAAATGGAAATTGAATGAAATTTAAACACACAATGCAAGTAATTAAAAGTAAAGGATTTTTTTTCTTCGCTTAAATTTGTCACTTTTTTTGGAATTTTGTGTTAATGAAGCAAAATGAAAAATACCCAATATAGATCTAACAATGCAATGCAATGAAAATGAAATTGGATTCACATCGCGTTTACCAAAGATGGGTAGGGAGAAAAGTGAGACTAAGTGAACAAACCCTAATCCCACTCTCGATACACATTCACAGAATACGAAAGAGCCTAGGCAGGTAATACACTTTGGCTACTTCTTGTGAGAAAGAAAGATATAAGGACTACCTTTAAGGATTTATATTCCCTTGCTACAAATGAGAGACATGAATGATGCAAGTATACATTAGTAACCCTAATCTAAAAATGCAGAACTGAGAATAACTAATACACTGCTGAAAAGTACAGAGTAAGAGACCAATTCAGAGGTTCACCTATGTCAAAAATATGAGCCAAAATGTTTGGGACTAGGGTGCTACGCCCTTGTCTTGATTTTGTAGACTTGAAGCTATACCTTTCAAACTGGGTTCTGAAGACTGAGACCTATCGATCTGCCAAATTTTGCTAAAAGAAGGGAGAATCAGGGTGACACACCCCTATCCTGGGTAGGACCAGGGTGCCATACCCCTATCCCAGGTTTATTTTTTTACTTTTTCTGTTCGAAACAGTCTCTGTGCAGTCTATCAGTCTTGAAACTTGTAGCCACGCTCAAATCTCGAATCTGCACCTGTAGCTAAAAATAGAATTTTGGGTGGCTATATAGGGTTTTTCCTTAGTTAGACCCCTATTTCGGTGATTTCCACCTCAAAAAATAGCTAATTTTTATAGTAAAATAGTGTGTACAAGAACCTTGTGTCTTTGGAAGATCTTAGGATGAAAGTAAACAATCTAGAGCAACACTAAAGAGTAAACCCTAATTGCTTGCAATTGACAAAATAAATGCTCTAAATCAATGATGCAAAGTGATCTAAATAATTAATGTAAACCAAATTGATATAAATTAGCTCATACAAAGACATAGAAACAACTTGAAACCATACCCAACCCCAAGGGAGAGGTACAAGCCAATCTTCATTCGGTGATCTGCTATTGCTTTCCTACATCTTCAAAAGCCCCAAATGATGAAACAATGTTTGATGAATGTTTGATAAGTGTTGTTTAATGTTTTTGAAGAGTCCACAAGATCTACTCTTTCTCTACATAGAAGGATCCTTGTGATTTCTCCAAAAGCTTTTTCCTAGATCGCATTCCTTAGGTCTTGAAATGAAGAAAGAGAGCTCTTATGTATGAAACCCTAGATCTTAATTTCAGCTTTAGGATGACCTAGGATTTTGATTTCTAATCAATATTTTGGGGTTAAGCATTATAATATCATAGAATTATGCTCCCAAAATTTCAAGAAAAATGTCGGGGACCATGTGTAAAGTGCACATGGTCCAGCCAACTTTTCACCAATTTTTTAGGGTCGTTAGATATGATGATATTAGGGTGAATCCCAAAGTTAAAGCTGATTACACGATGATTTGATATGCAAAATCGAGCCTTAAAGATTGAAATAGGACATAATTAAGATTTATTATTCAATGATTAATTGAAGGAATACAATGAAAAGGGGCACACTTAGGGTAAAGGGCCCAACTTTATAACATGTGAAGAGGTGAAATATGAATTTAGATTTAATTAAATTAATTAGTTAAATTCTTAAAGGAGAATATAAATGCAAGATGTAAAACCCACTAAGGCAGGTGCTAAGCCAAGTGTGTAATTTTACCACCCTAGCAAGGGTGTAGAATTTATGTTGCTACACAAGGAAATGCAACAAGTAGCCTTGAAGAGAATCTTTCAAGACCCCTACAAGCTACGAAATATCAAGCATGGATACTTAGGCTCTACATTTGGTTTGAGTTTACTATCCAAGAAAAGAATGATAGATGGTTTGCCAAGGATAGTAGAGCCTAGTAGCAAGTTTGAGGCTTGTATTTTGGCTAAGCAACATAAGTAGCCCTTTCAGTTAGGAAAATCAAGAAGGGAAAGAGCACCATAGGAGTTGGTGCATACTGATTTGGTTGGTCCTATGCAAACCATTTCCATTGGAAAGAGCCAATATTTAATGACCTTGATGTAAATTTTTTACACATGTGTGAAAAGAGAGACTAGTTTTGGGAAGTTGGATTTGTTGGCATTTCAGTAGGAAGGAGATTGTTGATATTCATGAAGGATATTGAGAAGGTTGTTGAAGATTATTTGATATAACTGAAGAAGGATGATAGCTATCTTTATAACATTATTTTTTCATTGATGTCAAGAAATTGATTATCTGATTCAGTACGATGTTGCCATATCTTGAGAAGATTGATTTGAAGAGAATTAAGATGTCAGTAAAAGACACATAAAGAATGTGATGGATAAGAGGAGGAATAAAATATTCAATGGGAAACTATTACCGAGTTAGACAATGATGAGATCATGATGTTTAGATTGTTTTGATGTCCTACATATGTTGTTGATTGTAAGGTTAATACTATACTATGTCTACCGAGTAAAGTCTAGTATTTACTGAGTTGCAACCAAGTTATGATAGTGCGCATTGGATGGATAAAAGCATTATTTAATGAAGGATAATGATTAGCTGGAGATGTATAAATGATTGGTATGTCATGCATGAAGTTTGTTAAGGATCTATGGCAAAGGAAAATCTATAGTGCAGATTGAACCGCAACAACCTTGTGCAAGTTCCAAGAAAGGAATGCAAGTCCCTAGGCAAGGTAAAACATTTTCAGATTAGAAGGATACATTGAACCTGGTCAAGTTTGAAGATCTGATGGCTAAGATTGATCATGGGAAATGTGATCAAGGAGATTTAGCGGTTAGAAATTGTTTATAAATAAGGAATTGTTAATAAACAATGTATGCGGGCAAGTGTAAGCACAAGGATGCTACATAGTGATTACCGAGCATAGAAGCTTGAAGACCTATTTGAATAACGTAGTAGAGAGCCCAGTAGAGGGACAAGATAAGTCCTATGACTAGATTGTTTTGAGCAAATAAGAATCTGCTTTAGCATTTTAGATGTGAAGTTGTAGATATATTTTTGTTACTATTATTTTGTAAGTGACAGGAAATCTCTTAATCGAGTGGACTTAACAGTCTTATTTGTAAACCCTCTATCAAGGTAACATTCTAAATGAGTGTTTGAAATCCTTTGACAAGGTCACTTCTAACAAAGTGAAGATCCTAACAGATCTGAGGGAAATCCCTTAACCGGGTCACATCTAGCAATGTGTTTGTAATCTTTAACAGGATTTGCTTTTAACCGAGCATACTCTAGAAGAGTATATTTCTTAGTGGGTCTGAAATCCCACAGTGGTTTTTCCCTATTTGGGTTTCCACGTTAAATCTGGTGTTATGAGTGTTATGATGATTATGTGTTCATAAGTTAGCATGTTTAGTATCTTTTGGTTATATTGCTGAAGTATAAGTTACCGAGGTTGAATCTGTTGATTTTATGAAAGATTAAGTTTGTATGATTCACCCCCCCCCCCTCTCATCTTGTTAGCTATTGGCATCTGTAATTTACATTAAGTATCAGAACTTACAATTGGTATCAGAGCCTTGGGCTCCATAAGAAAAGTTTAAAGGTACTTGAGGCAAAGATCCAAAGATGTATAAAAGGGATGCACCAAAGCTGAACAAGTCAAGTTTCTCCACATGGCAGAAAAGGATGAAGCTGCATTTATCAGGAATTGGAGAATATGAAACATACTATCTAGAGAATGATTACATTGCACCAAGCACCAACCCTATGACTTTGGAAGAGATAAAGGCAAAGCAAGAACATATTCAAGCTATGATTGAAATAACATCAGCATTGACCAACTTAGAGTTTAATGATCTAGAAGGCTGTAATGATGCAAAAGCAATGTGGACTAAGCTCATATCTATGTATGGAGGTGATGAACATGTTCAAAGAGAAAAAGTAGATAGTCTAAGAGGACAACTTGAATCCATGAGAATGAATGAAGGTGAGAACATAACCCAATATAGTACAAGACTAAAAGAGATTGTCAATCAAATTAAAGGAGTAGGTGGAACTATTGAATAAAAGGATATAACAAATAAGTTGTTGAGAACCCTTCTACCAGCTTATGCTATTCGAGTCTCTGCAATCAATGAATTTAGGTATGTACCTAACATGCCAGTTTCTTTGGATGCTACTATTGGTAAGCTACATGCATTTGAGTTAAGTAATTTTGATAACAGTGGGTCTTCGGTAAATAAAGTAGAATCTGCTTTCAGTTCTTTTCATATTGGTGAATCTAATGATTACAATGATAGAATGAGTAAGTATTTTGAAGGGAATCACAGTGGAGCAAGTGAAAGATTTCATAAGAACATGGAAGAAGTACATAAACTATATGAGGAAATCAAGAAGCAAGAAGAGTTTGAAGCGTTATTAGCCAAAAGGTTACTGAGAGGAAAAGGTAAGTATAAAGGAAATCTACCTTTAAAATGTTTCAATTGTGATAAAATAGGACATATGGCTTCTAACTGCCCTACCAAGGAATCTAGTGAAAAGAGAGAATACTGAGATAGCAGGCAGAAAGACAACCAATATAGAGGACACCGAGACTTCAGAAGGAGAGATAGAAAGACATGTCTAGTAGCTGATGAGGAATCCAACGATGATAAATCTGATGAAACTGATACTGAGGAAGTTGTTTATGTGGCTATTAAAGATGGATCTGATGAAGAAAGGTATGAAGAAAAAGCCCTAATATCTCACATAAATAATAATGATTCTTGGATCATAGACAGTGGATACTCACATCATATGACAAGTGATAAACACAAGTTTGTTAAATTAGAAGACTATGATGGAGGCTATGTAAGATTTGGTAATAATGCACCATGTCCGGTGAAAGGTAAAGGATCTATAACACTTCTTGACAATGCTAAATGTGATGATGTATACTTGGTTGAAGGTTTGAAATACAATTTGTTGAGTGTAGCACAGCTAAAAAATATAGGACACCGAATAGAATTTCAGAAAGGAATTGTCAAAGTTCATGACAAGCATGGAAAGTTAGCTGCTACCGAGACACAAACAAAAGGCAATACATTTAATCTTGACTCAACTCGGAACAAGTGTCTTTATGCTAAGATAGATGATACTTGGTTATGGCATAAAAGGTTTTGTCATGTAAATTTTGATAATCTCATCAAAATAAGTAAGAAGCACCGAGTAAGAGGTCTACCGAGTCTGGAAAAACCTGAGAATGCTATGTGCTAAGGATGCTAGATGGGTAAGATGACAAGATCAAGCTTTACAAGTAAGTCCTACACTTCTAAAGGAATTTTAGATCTAGTACACACTGATCTTTGTGGTCCCATGAAAGTTCAAAGTTTTTATGGTGATAAATACTTCATATTATTTATGGATGATTACTCAAGGATGATGTCAGTCATGTTTTTAAAAGAAAAATCAGAAGCTTTTCAAATGTTTAAATGGTACAAGGCAAGAGTTGAAAATGAAATAGGAAGACAACTGAAATGTCTTAGATCTGATAGAGGAGGAGAGGTCACTTCTGATGAATTTAACTTATTCTGCAATGATCATGGTATAAAGAGGCAAGTATCTGCACCGAGAACACCTCAACAAAATGGGATAGCCGAGAGAAGAAACAGATCAATTGTGGATTGTGCAAGAACCCTGATGATAGAAAAGAGGGTACCTCAAACATTTTGGAGAGAAGCAATCAGCACTACAATTTACACCCTGTACCGAGTTCAATTGAAGAAAGGAACTATGAAGACACCATATGAGATCTGGTATGACAAGAAACCTAATGTAAGTTATTTTAAAATCTTTGGAAGTAGATGCTATGTTCACAAAGATGACAGAAATTGGAAGTTTGATCAAAAAAGTGAAGAAGGAACATTTCTTGGTTATTCTTCTAGAAGTAAAGCATTTAAATGTTTGATCAAATCATCTAACAAAATAGTGGAAAGTGCAAATGTGAAAATTGATGAATTTGCAGAAAGAAATGATGAAGGAAATTCTAAAGAACTAGAAGATTATGAAGAATTTGTTTATGTTCAACCGAGAAGTCCTACTGAGAAAGCTACTGAAGAAACTGAAGATAATGTCCAGTTACTGAGTGATGAAGAAGATCATACAGAACCTACTGAGCCTATATTAGCCAAATATGTCAGAAGACATCATGCATCAAGTCAGATTATAGGAGATAAGGATGATCCAGTGATGACAAGAAACAAACTGAGACATAACACATGTCTGATATCTGAATTTGAACCAAGAATAGTGAAAGAGGCATTTAATAGTGAAGATTGGGTAAATGCTATGACAAAAGAGATTGATCAAATCAAGAAGAATGACACATGGACATTGATCCCAATAACGAAGGACAAAAATGTAATCTGTACTAAGTGGATTTTCAGAAACAAGCTAAATGAAAAAGGTGAGGTCATTTGCAACAAAGCAAGACTAGTTTGCAAAGGTTATGCTCAAGTAGAAGGAATAGATTATGGTGAGACTTTTGCACTTGTGGCTAGACTTGAGGGAGTAAGAACATTGTTGGCAGATGCTGCTTTCAAAAATTTCAAGGTATATCAAATGGATGTTAAATCTACATTTTTGAATGGTATATTAGAAGAAGAAGTTTACATTGAACAACCTGAAGGATTTGTTGAAGACAAGAGTAAAGATCAGGTATGCAAACTAAACAAAGCTTTATATGGTCTGAAACAAGCACCTAGAGCATGGTATGAGAGACTGCACTCTTACTTAATCAAGATTGGTTTTATAAGGACAAGTGAAAACAACAATATGTACATGAAGAATGATGAGAACAATGGAATACTCATCTCAGCCATATTTGTTGATGACATTATATTTTGTGGAAATGACTCTTTATGCAAGAACCTTGGAAATGAAATGTGCAAAGAATTTGAGATGTCACTAATCGGTGAGATAAAGTATTTTATAGGTTTACAGATACTGCAAATGAAAGATGAGATTTTCATTACTCAATCCAAGTACATAAAGGAAATCTTGAAGAAATTTGGAATGGAGGATTCTAAACTAGTAAGTACTCCTATGACTACTAATTGTAAACTATCAAAGAATGATGAATCTGCATCTGTTGATGAGACACTTTACCGATCTATGATTGGAAAGTTGCAATATGTTGTGCATAGTAGACCGGATATAGCACATGCAGTAGGTATTGTAGCAAGATTCTCTGCAGATCCCAAGGAAACCCATATGACAGCAATCAAGAGAATTTTCAGATACCTGAGAGGCATTGAAGATTATGGCTTAGTATATGAAAAGAGGAATAATTTTGATTTAAAAGTTTATACTGATGTTGATTGGGCAGGCAACATAGATGATAGGAAAAGCACAAGTGGTGGAGATTTCTTTTTGAAAGAAAGACTAGTAAGTTGGCTTAGCAAGAAACAAGGATGTATTTCACAGTCAATAGTAGAAGCTGAATATGTTGTTGCAGCATTGAATTGTACCAATATTGGATCAAAAAACTATTGGAATGTATAAATGAGAGAGTTACCGAGCCAGTAACTATATTCTGTGATAATACTAGTGCCATTAACATTTCAAAGAATCCAGTAATGCACTCTAAGACAAAGCATATATCTATAAAGTATCATTATCTCATAGAAGAAGTTCAAGAGAAGAAAGTTGTGCTGGAATATATCAGTTCAAAGGAGCAATTAGCAGACATCTTCACAAAGCCATTGCCAAGGGACACTTTTGAGTATCTCAAAAGCAAGTTACGGGTCCTACCCCTATCCTCTACTCACTGACCGAGTTCGGTGAAAGCATCAATTCGATGAATCTACAGAATATTATGTGTGGATTGATGCTGATTTACACACTTTAGAAGGTTTTCTAAAGGTGTGCAGGAAATAGTGAATAAAGACAATTTGCTCTAACCGAGACTGAGATGATACACAACAAGGCAAATCACTTCACAGGGGTAGAAATCATGATTTAGTTCTTTTACTTTTTAGCATTGATGTCAAAGGGGGAGAAGACTAAATGGTTGACTAAATAGTAAAGCTCTGAATGATGTAAATAACATAAGACTAATGATAGGGGGAGAAGATTGCAAAAACGGAGGAGACTAAATGCAAGACAACAACTCAGAAGCCTAATGAAAAAGGGAGAAGACTTCAGAAGATTTTAATAGCTCAAGGATAACAGGAGAAGTCTAACAGCAATCTGAATCCGAATCAATTTGAATATCTTGTTGGTATTACCATTTAATTGTTGGTTTTGCCATCAATGCCAAAGGGGGAGTTTGCTGGCATTTCAATAGGAAGGAGATTATTGATATTCATGAAGGATATTGAGAAGGTTGTTGAAGATTATTTGATATAACTGAAGAAGGATGATAACTATTTTTATAACATTATTTTATCATTGATGTCAAGAAATTGATTATCTGATTCAGTATGATGTTGCCATATCTTGAGAAGATTGATTTGAAGAGAACTAAGATGTCGGTAAAAGACACAGAAAGAATGTGATGAATAAGAGGAGGAATAAAATATTCAATGGGCAACTATTACTGAGTTAGACAATGATGAGATCATGATGTTTAGATTGTTTTGATGTCCTACATATGTTGTTGATTGTAAGGTTAATACTATACTATGTCTACCGAGTAAAGTTTAGTATTTACCGAGTTGCAACTGAGTTATGACAGTGTGCATTGGATGGATAAAAGCATTATTTAATGAAGGACAATGATTAGCTAGAGATGTATAAATGATTGGTATGCAATGCATGAATTTTGTTAAGGATCTATGGCAAAGGAAAATCGGCAGGAAGATCTACAACGCAGATTGAACCGCAATAACCTTGTGCAAGTTCCAAGAAAGGAATGCAAGTCCCTAGGCAAGGTAAAATGTTTTCAGATCAGAAGGATACATTGAACTTGGTCAAGTTTGAAGATCTGATGGCTAAGATTGATCATGGGAAATGTGATCAAGGAGATTTAGCGGTTAGCAATTGTTTATAAATAAGGAATTACTAATAAACAATGTATGCGGGCAAGTGTAAGCACATGGATGCTACATAGTGATTACCGAGCACAGAAGCTTGAAGACCTATTTGAATAACAAAGTAGAGAGCCCAACAGAGGGACAAGATAAGTCCTATGACTAGATTGTTTTGAGCAAATAAGAATCTTCTTTAGCATTTTAGATATGAAGTTGCAGATATATTTTTGTTACTGTTATTTTGTAAGTGACATGAAATCTCTTAACCAAGTGGACTTAATAGTCTTATTTGTAAACCCTCTAGCAAGGTAACATTCTAAATGAGTGTTTGAAATCCTTTGACAAGGTCACTTCTAACAAAGTGAAGATCCTAACAGATTTGAGGGAAATCCCTTAATTGGGTCACATCTAGCAATGTGTTTGTAATCTTTAACAGAATTTACTTTTAACCGAGCATACTCTAGAAGAGTATATTTCTTAGTGGGTCTGAAATCCCATAGTGGTTTTTCCCTATTTGGGTTTCCATGTTAAATCTGGTGTTATGAGTGTTATGATGATTATGTGTTCATAAGTTAGCATGTTTAGCAGTTTTTGGTTATATTGCTGAAGTATAAGTTACCGAGGTTGAATCTGTTGATTTTATGAAAGATTAAGTTTGTATGATTCACCCCCCCCCTCTCATCTTGTTAGCTATTAGCATCTGTACTTTACATTAAGTATCAGAACTTACAGGATCTCTCATACTAGTTGAATAAAATTATCATGATTAATTTTATGATGCAATCATTTTATCATATCTCTAAAATATATCTAAGAATATCTATAACTAGTAATTTTTGATAGGTAGGTTTTAATAAAAAAAGTAGTCCATAACTGATTTCTCCTAATTAAAAGTATTTCATATTTGATGAGGGAATTTTGAAAATATTTTAAATATCTCTCTCTTAATATAATTATCTCATGGGGACTTCACTAAATAGGCAATATCATAGCATGTGTGTCCATATTAGGGGGTTTAATATCCCAAACATGAGGGTGCAATATGTTTACCATCGGTGAAAACAGGGGGTTTTTAATTCAGGCTATAGAAAAATGCAATATTTTTTGCAAATAGGGGGGATTTTAATTCAGGTTGTGTATTTGGGGGGGGTGGAAAAAAAGAGTTTAGGGAAATATTTTTTTAAAATAGGAGGATTATTTAGTATGCCATGAATGCAGGTGATATAACCCAGGTTCGCTAAGTGAAGCCCCCGTAAAATATCTTTCCCTTTGATTGAAAATGTATAATCAACTAATATAAGTTCATTTCAATTGTATCCAATTCCTTGTAGGTCACTAGAATCCAAAAACAACATGTAACACACATGGAGATAAAAGATGTATGCCAATAAAGTCTATATTTTTTTACGAAAAATTTAATAGTATTCTATTTTTCATTTTCAGCCAATAGTAGACTCAATAGAAAATTTCCTTAATAAAATAGATAAAATAATTCATACAAGTGAAAAAGTTGTTATTGATTAATTTTTTAATGCTTTTGAGTCTATCATTAAATTAATTTATATTTATTCAATAATATCACTATCTTATGAGTTTATGGGGTGCTAATTATTGAATGTGCATAATGAGAAATGGCTATTTGTATATCTCCTTATATCTCCTTATTTCTCATTTGGGTCATTCACAAACATCAATTTTTCTTCTTCGCAATATTCTTCTTCACTTGAGCCATGAATAAGGATATCCTTTATCCTTTTTATGTCATATAGTATAATTCAAGTATATTTTATTTAATATATAAAACTTCCGTCTTTCATTCTTGAATTTGTTGAGGGGTCAATATGGTGGGTTAGGGGAATAGTCATTCTAAGAACTTATTTATCTTATTATATTGAATCTTGTCCTTCTAGTAGATAATAAATCTGCTACACCTTGTATATTGCAATAAAGTACTAAAACATAGCAGTATGAGTATTTTATTTGATCCTTGATTCTACAATGAAACAAGTAAATCATGCCAAATTAGTGGTACTCCTGTGAAGATCTTTCTCTGCAAGTATATTGTAATCTTTTATTGATTGTTGAATAATATGTTGAGCTGCTTTTGGAGTGTGGGGGTTTTCTCCTAAAAGGGTTTTCCCAATGTAAATCACTATTTTATGGTATGCATGTTTCTGTAACTGTTGTAATGATCTATAAATATTTTTGCATTATCCTCGTCTCAAGGTTAGTGTAGGAAGTTGTTCCACTACTTAACTTCCTTACAATTGTTTAAAGAAGTTAGGTTTTGGTTCTATCTTAACATATCATGTCATTCTAATATCATTTGAATTTAATAATTTGTATACATTATGGTCATACATAATTAAATAGTTGAGCCTTAACATGATTGAAGCCCATTGCAATATGTTTTCACTTTCATGACTATGAATTATTAAATAAAAAGTTGTTATTTATTGTTCCATTAAAGCTTCATTGTGTAAATATGTTTGATAAATGTAAGCCTTCTATATTATTTACAAAATTAATTTAAAAAGGATCTCTATGATTGGTGCTTCATAAGGTAGATTATTTTGCTAAATGTTTCACATGTGCAGTAGCAAGATAAGGGATGCAATCTTTTGAGAAAATTTTATGGTTAAGAATGCTTGAGTCAAAATCACCCATATTTAATGAGTGTTGAGTGCAACATCAATACTCTTAAAGAAAGTTATTGTTAACCACTTCTAATAAACTAGCAATTGTACTTTGAATGATGAACATGTGATTGACTAAATCTTGATGACTCTATCGATGAGTTATAGTGTTAAGACCTCAGCTATTGAAGAAACCTATGATTTGAAGAAGTTCACTAGACAATAGCTATTTGGTATCTTGACTGCATTTAAGTGAGAAAGTTTGGAAAGGACAAAGACAAATCAGAGATGACATTCAAAGCAACTAAAAATGGTCTGGATGATGATGATGATAGCCCAACTGAGATGAAATCAAACTTTGTGAGGAAATTTAAGAAAGATGTTGGTGAATACAAAGGTATGTTACCCTTTAAATGTTTTAGATGTGGAATGATTGATCACATAGCTACTAGATGTCCGAAAAAGGGAACAAGAAATTTTTTTAAGGAAAATAAAGGAAAGTTCAATAAGAAAGCCTATTATGTTAAGGATGATGCTGACATTTCAGTTGATGAATCAAATTATAAAGAAGGTGATTGTTTTTTTTGGTAGAAAAGGATGCACCTAGGTTTAATATTTCTAAGTCTATTGCTACTGCATTTCATTCTAGAAGAGATAAAAATGAATGGTTGATTGATAGTGGATTCTCAAATCACATGACTAGTGACAAGAGTAAGTTCCTAAAGCTAGAAAAATATGATGGAGGTTCTATTAGGTTCAAAGATAATCAAACATCACAAATTATTGGGATTGGTTCAATTAGTTTTGATGGAGAGCATAACACTGACAATGTCTACTATGTGAAGGGTTTGCATCATAATATTTTGAGTGTTGGATAGATGTGTGAAAATAGATATATTTGTTTCTTTTAGGATAATGGATGTGAGATCCAGAAGGAGTCTGAAATGGTTATTGCGGTCGGAAGAATGAAAAATGGAAATATGTATTAGTTGGAAGGAGCTACAAGACACTGTTTGTTATCTCAACTTGATGACACCTGGCTATGGCATCAGAGGATGTTTCATATCAACTTTGATAACCTTATACAAATTAGTTCAAGGAGTGTAGTGAGAGATTTACCGAGATTGACCAAACCAAATGACAACCTCTGCAAGGAATGTCAAGTAGGAAAGTAGACAAAGAGAACATTCAGAGGAAAATAGTATTGATCCACTTGATTACTAGATTTTGTACATACTGATCTATGTGGTCTAACAAGAACAAGGATCTTGGAAGGTGAGAGGTATTTCATGTAATTGATTGATGATTATTCTAGGATGACTTGGGTTGCATTTTAAGAGAGAATTCTAAGACATTATCTGAGAAATTCAAGATATTCAAAGCAAAAGTTGAGAATGAGGTTGATAGAAAAATAAAACTTTTTTAGGATCTAATAGAGGAGGAGAATTTATTTATGATGAGTTTAACAATTTCTATGAGAAACATGGCATTAGAAGAGAGTTATCTACCCCCCGAAGACTATAGCAAAATGGTGTAGTAGAAAGAATGAACTAAACTATACAAGAGGCTATTTTGTAGTACCCCTATCCTAGACAGCTTTGTAAAACCAGTTTGACCTTGGTTGACTTTTTATGTGGCAATCTTGAATGGTTGAATTACCATGAGGTAATGTTTAGTCAGATATTATGATTATTGTGCGTATCTGTTAATGTGCTTTCGCATTGATTCTTATGTAAGTTTAAACTTTCTTCCTGATTCTTGTTATTAATCTCGAGCTAACATCTTCATTAATATATATATATATATATATATATATATATATATATATATATATGTATGTATGTATGTATGTATGTATGCTTGTCTGACTCTTGGTTGTAGGAGATTGCAGGTACAGTACCGCCTAGGTGTAAGGTTAGTCTTCACCTGGATTCGTAGGGTTGAGTATACCTCTTTCATCCTTAGAATTTGGGTTAGGTGGTTGTAAAACCTTCAGTTTACCCTAGTCATACTCAAATGAGCGTCGCTTGTGTTCCGTCAATTTTTTTTCATTTGGGTTTGCGGGTCAGGTAATTGGTTGGCTTACTTGGTTTGCATGCTTGGTGTGTCGTAAATAGAGTATTTAACCCTAAGTATTTATTTTGATTTAATGTGCTCATTTATGCATTAGTAATTAAGGAATTAAAATAAATAGGTTTCTTTTATGTGATTAATCATTAATTAAAAAGATCGCCCTATTTATGTTTGTAGTGAGTTTAATTTAATGGTTAATTTTAAAGACTGAATTTATTCAGTTTATGCATTTTAAAAAGGAAAGATTTAAATTTATTCAAAATAAAAATAATTTAATCTCTTTTGCTTTTTGGAATAGAAAGATTAATTTTAATTATTTAAGAAAATCAATTTTTATTAGAAAAGTAAGTTTTATTCATATTTATTTTATATAGTGTGTAAGATTGATTTTGAGAATTTAATTTAATTAAAAATATTTTACCCTCATTAATATTGTGAAATGCAACTATATGCTTTGTTAATTAAAAATTAAATGAGGGAGAAAAACATTTCTTTTAATTAAATAAATTTATAATCTCAATGCACAAACAATTCAACTATGAGATAATTCCATAAACTTAATTAATTAATTAATTAAATTAAGTTGCAAGCAGCATGATATTAGAAATATATTTTTATTTAAATTTTAGTGGAAAAATAAATTAGATTAATTATATTTATTGTTCCTAGAATTTTAAATAAAAAAATAAAAAAATGAATAACAAAAAAAATGAATAAAAGAATTAATTGGAATTAAAGTATTGTTTTAGTTCTTTATTTAGAAAATTAATTAATTTGCATGAGAAAAGAAAAGAAAGAATAATGATTTTTAATTATTGCATGTTAGCTTATCTTTTGTTATAAAATTAGAAAATAAAATAAAATTACTTTTATTCTAAATTTAGGTTTTTTGAGAAAAAGCTATTGAACCTAGAATTTTAGTTTAAATAGGGAATAGGTCTTTATTTTAGATACACAGGAAATAGGTCAGGAATTTAGGTGAAGAAATTTATTGGAAGCTTATTGAAAAGATTAGGGCTCTTCTACATATTTCTTCCAAGAAAGCTATACCAGGTTGGGTGGCTTCTTTGATTTGTTGGTTTTTAAGAAAATAATTCTATTTTTCTCTGAATGGAGTGTGTGTAAATTATTTGTCAAATCCAAAACCCTCTTCTGGTTAATTCAGGTTTTGATTTAAAATTCTTGCCTGATGTTAATTTTCTAGTTAATGGGAGTAATTTAATTTTGAGAAAATTAGGGAAATTATTATGAAAAAAATTATTCTTTCTTGTTGATTTGTTCTAATAGTCCTTTAAATAAATCTCTGTGAAATTTGTTGATTTGTTTAGAAATAAATTTAATTGTAAATTAAATTTATTGGTTTATCTAGTTTAAAGAAAAAGTAATTGGAATAAAATTCTGTGAATGAATTTTATTGAGTTGGGAATTTTATTTCTATGTAAATTCTGTCAAAGGGGTTTTAATGAATTTGGAAATTATTTACATGTTTAAAAAAAAATAAAAATAAAAATAAAAATAAAAATAAAAACAATTAAAAATAAATAGATAAATAATAATAATAATAATAATATATTATAACATATTAAATTTAAAGTGGGTTTTAAAATGTTTAATTGTTTTAGTAAATATTAATTAATATATTTGATTATTATATGTTAATTATTAATTATTAATTAATATATATTTTAAATATATGTTAATCATGATAATTTATATATTAATATATATATATATATATATATATATATATTAATTAATACTTAATTCGTTAATATTGTGTATTATTAAATTATTAATTTTTTATATTTTTTGGGATAAATAAATATATAATAATTAATATTTAATTTTGGTATCTGTTTTATTGAGGAAGTATCTTTTTGGGAAAAAGATAAAATATTATTTTATTTGGAAAATTGTTGAAATGAAATATATTTATTAAATTGATAATTTTTAAATAATATTTTATTCAGGAATATATTATACGATATGCTATTGGAATTATTGGAAATTTAATAATGTGTCGTTTGGAAAATTGGTAAGTTAATGAGATTTTCATTTAGTAAAATAAATGGTTAGTTTATATTTTTCCTCTGTATTGAGACATAGACAAATGAACTATTGCAATTGTGGTATTGTATTCTCCTCGTTATAGTATTTTTTCTGTTAGTGTATTTTGAAAATTTAGATCATTTAGAAAACTTGATCGTCTTTTATTGTTTAAACCAATAGGAAAGAAGATTGTCCTTTTTTTGGTTATTGTCTATGCAAGTTTAATTTATGTATTCGCTTTTCTTTAAAGTAATGGCAAGGCCTTGATATGTTTGTTTGGACCCTGTCGTTTGGTTGATTTGGGGTACCTTCTTATGTCTTTGGTTTCTAGTTTGGTTGTTGCCTTGTGATGGTGTTTTAACTAGTCTTGTCCTTTATGCAGGTGTCAAGTGGTGATTTGTGGTTGGCCATAGCGGGTCAGGTCTCTAGTTAGAGTACCGTCGGGCAGTGGACCTTGTATTAGCTTTTGATATGTTCAGTTGGATCCGTTTCTTTGTAGGGATAATTTATGTAATTATTGACTGATGTGGTCGATTGTTTGTTGGTATGATTCACCTCGATGGCAGGAATGTAAATGACATGAAACTTATGTATCCTTAACTTATTTAATTATCTGAGGGGTCTTGCAGTTGAGCAGACCCAGAGATGTAGCCCTCTAGGGGTGAACTCCGAGATCATTTTGGTGTTATGTGTTGCTTTGTTTTTATGTTTTATGTTTTACTGTTAGCATGTATGGATGGCATTTTGATAGAATGTGTAAGTGGATTAGATGAAATTAATTGTAATGCATGTTTTTAGTCATCTCTTTATGCAGTAATGTGGTTCATGAAAGAGTGTAGCTGATTTGTAGAATGTATTCTATAATTGTTAAGGAAATTAAGTATGCATGGAAAGATCTCGTTAGTTTATGATGAAATTCAAGTGTGTTATTAAATTAGATCCATGACTAAAATTTTAATGAAAAGTATGGACGAAGGGTATGAATAAACCTTAATGGATGAACTTTATCTTGTGATCTATATTTTGTCTTACTGAAAGAAATTATCCTTGTCTAAGAATTATCTCGTTGTTAAGACAATCGACTTATTGGATTAATTTGTGTGAGTTAAGTTAATTGTGTAGTTAAGTAATCACGCTGGGAAACTCTTTAGGTGTTAGTTGATGTCTTCCGCTATGTAATTTGTACTTTGATATCTTATTGTGTCTTATTTTTTAAAAAAAATTATTGCACTTCATTCGTGTGTTTTAGCTTTATCCTTTCGGAGTTTCCTAGCGGGGCATTACATTTGGTATCAGAGCACAAGTTGCAAGCACTGGGATCTCTGGTTTTGTTTGTGCCCTTAGTTGGTGTGTGGTGTATCGACCTTATGTGTATGCTTGTCCTCCTTTTTGTATGTTTGTGATTGAGTAGACCTTAACTTTTGTGTAACTTGTGTGTTCACACCTTGTTTTCAACTTCTTGATGTGGGTGTTTTGGAGTGATTGTATGTGCTTTGTCTTCTTATTGAGGTCTTGGTTTATGATTTCTCTTATTCTGAAGGAGAGTCATATGTACCTTTCTTATTGATTGTTGTACTCTTTTGACTAATCCATTTGGGTTGGTTAGTGTTGTCTTGAATTAAAAAGTACGAAATGTGCATGTTTAAGAGTATGATCTAGCTTAGTCTTGTCCACTTAAAGGACTTGTATGGTAAATATTGAATGCTTATTTTGTAGTAAAATGAATGATTATCATCCTCTCTCTCTCTCTCTCTCTCTCTCTCTCTCTCTCTCTCTCTCTCTAAATTAAATGTTTTTGTTATATGTGTATTTTTCTCTTATGTGAGTTTTCTTATTGCAAGAGAAAGGTTGTGATTTCTTGAGCCCTTGTGTGAGCCTTATAATGCTTATGTTTTTTTTAGATTATAAAAGGGCTTTGGTTTGAAAGTGCATATTAGATATTGAGAGAAAAAAAAAAAAATTTGTATGTTTACACTAAAGAATTCTCCATGTGTTTCGTAGGAGTAATATAATTAAATTCTATCTTAATTAAGGTGCATTAGTATGCGAATAGTTGATTTTGTGAAACTGCTTTGGTTGTAAAAGAAGTATCAAAAGGGAACATATTATAGTAGCTTTGAGAGTGTATTAATGTAATGCTACTAAAGAGTGCATTGATTTAAATAGAGTGTTTATAAAACATGTGAAATTGTACTTTTTGCATCTTTTTTTATGGAAAGATGAAAGTCTTGAGCTTCATGACAAAATTTTCATAGTTAGTAATGTGGTTGTGAATGCTTAATGGATTTATAAAATATATCAGAATGATGTTATTTCCTTATGTAATGGTGAATTGTTAAAAAATTCAGTACTGGTATCTAGAGTAAACTTTATTCAATGAATCATGTGGAAAGCATAGGTAAAATATTTCTTGAGTAGATGATAGCGTATCGAAAAGTACTCCCTATAAATGTGACTAAACTAGTGATGGTGCTATTCCTTGTGTATTGTAAGAAACCCGTGCTTGCTATGTGTGCCCATGGGATGGTGAAGTAATCAACCATGGAGGATATGTTTACTTATGAGTATGGGAAACCATGTTGTTTATGTGATGTTGTTTATTTGTTTCCTTACTGACAGCCAACCCACGGGATTGTAGATAAGTCAGTATGTGTAGGGGTAGTATTAGAAGTCACCATTCCTTGAATAGTATGGAATGACGTATGAGTAATGTCGACGCGAAGCGACCTTTAGCTTCTCTATTTCGAGGAAAAATATAGTTTTGTAATGAAACTGTATTATAGGTGTACTCAATACTTTCCCTTGTGATGAACTAATTTATAAGGTTCATGTGTGCCAGCCTATTCCTATCCTTATTTAAGAATATTGATGTCAGTTCTTAAGTAGAATGATGTTTTTATTGGAGGATATTTTGCCTTGTCTTCATGAAAGGTATGTTATTTTGCCTTGTCTTCATGAAAGGTATGTTATTTTGCCCTGTCTTCATGAAAGGTATGTTATTTTGCCTTGTCTCCATGAAAGGTATGTTATTTTTCACATGAGCTACCAATTGTCTAGCATTGGTAGACATGTGGGTGGACCTTAGCCATGTATACCTCTGGCTTACGGCGAGTACCTAAGAGGTACGTCGCTATGTGGGGTGTGACCTGCGCATGTCCTTTTCTGTGAGGTACATTTCCATGCGAGATACGTCCATTGCATGTTCTTGCCACTTGGAGTATTGCCATGCCGTGTTGAGACACAACGCAGGGTGTGACCTGCGCATGCCCTTTTCCGCGAGGTACATTGCCATGCGGGATACGTCCATTATGTGTCCTTGCCGCTTGGAGTATTTCTATGTCGTGTTGAGACACGATGCGGGGTGTGACCTGCGCATGCCCTTTTCCGTGAGGTACATTGCCATGCGGGATATGTCCATTGTGTGTCCTTGCCACTTGGAGTATTGCTATGCCATGTTGAGACACGATGCAGGATGTAGTAGACATTTCCATGCAGCCTACTGACAGTTTTTAGGGTAGAGCCATGCCGCGTGACGACGTGATGTGGGGTGATGTCGAGGTGCACATTGCCATGCCATGTGGGTAGTGTGACTATGTCACACCACATGATGAGCTACTGTGCTAGCTAGACGATTGTTCCTTCCTTCCTCGTTGGTGGCTAGATTCTAGTCACATAGTGATGTTATGTGCAATTGTGATATTTTTATTTTATTTTATTTCCTTGTGGGCCAGCAATTTATTTTATTTAGACTTTGAAAGTTTAGCCACGATCTTGTGATCTTTTACATACTTGATTTGGTGTTGCAAATTCTGGATTATTTTATTGCCTTACTGTTGGAATTGGTGATTTATTATCTTTATTCTTCTATACTTTGGTGGCTAAACTGATTTGTCCTTATTGTTTTCATATGTTGGCCTTGTGTTTAAATGTGAAATTCCTCTCCTAGGACGTATGAGATGGTCTTGGTTGAGTGTGTACGAGGAAGTAGACGTAAGGAACCTTGAGGATGGGGGTATGTGAGGCTGTGATGCAACTAGTATCCACTACCTACCTATGTGTGGTGACTATCTGTTGGAGGCTAACCACCTTAGTCAACAAGGGATGTTCACGAAGGTCTTGTATGGAAGGTAGCACCGCTATGGTGTGTCCTAGCACCATCAAGCCTTTGAGTGAGATGTTGGATATTTATGATCATATTATTGTTCTAAGATCAAGCATAGAGATGTTGATCGTGCATGTTATCTTTGACCAAGCATTAGACATGCTCACATGTGACCTTTTGTGTTGTGCATTCCAGTTATGTGGATGATTATTATGTGTAATCATGGAGTTAATTGTGCTAACTTGTCACTATGTTATGGGACATAGTCTTTGGAAAGGTTTTTATATGCTTGGCAAGTGTAAACAATTGAGTTATTTATGTTGCTCTTATTTCATGAAAGTTAACTTGGTTGTAGAATTTGATATTTGAAGCTAGTTCTATGCAATAAAGTTTTATGAAAAAGATGTATTGGTAAAAGAAATTGATCATGATGGCATGTTTTCTCGGTATGTTTTTCTTGTCATGTTTGATAGATGAGTATAGTAATTGTTGCTTACCTCTTTTAATACTTTAATTTGGTGTAATGAAAGGAAGAAAATTCTTGCTTCTCTGCTATGATTGTGGATAATTCCTAGAATATTTTAAGAAGCGTATGGTTTTAGATGTATCTTGCAAATGGATAATGACATTCGTAGAGGATTTAGCAATAATGTTTCAATTGTTGAGAAAATATTTATATGTGCAAATTAATAATTGTTAAATGAGTTTCAGGGCTAATACGTGTTGCATGATTTCCATTTAGCCTTACGACTTCCGGGAGTAAGTCAAAGCTTAGGGGGGGAGGATGTAGTACCCCTACCCTAGACAGCTTTGTAAAACTAGTTTGACCTTGGTTGACTTTTTATGTGGGAATCTTGAATGGTTGAATTAACATGAGGTAATGTTTAGTCAGATATTATGATTATTGTGCGTATCTGTTAATGTGCTTTCGCATTGATTCTTATGTAAGTTTAAACTTTCCTCCTGATTCTTGTTATTAATCTCGAGCTAACATCTTCATTAAATATATATATGTATGCTTGTCTGACTCTTGGTTGCAGGAGATTGCAGGTACAGTACCACCTAGGTGTAAGGTTCATCTTCACCTAGATTCGTAGGGTTGAGTATACCTCTTTCGTCCTTAGAATTTGGGTTAGGTGGTTGTAAAACCTTCAGTTTACCCTAGTCATACTCAAATGAGCATCGCTTGTGTTCCATCAGTTTTTTTTTCATTTGGGTTTGCGGGTCAGGTAATTGGTTGGCTTACTTGGTTTGCATGCTTGGTGTGTGGTAAATAGAGTATTTAACCCTAAGTATTTATTTTGATTTAATGTGTTCATTTACGCATTAGTAATTGAGGAATTAAAATAAATAGGTTTCTTTTATGTGATTAATCATTAATTAAAAAGATCACCCTATTTATGTTTGTAGTGAGTTTAATTTAATGGTTAATTTTAAATAACAAATTTATTCAGTTTATGCATTTTAAAAAGGAAAGATTTAAATTTATTCGAAATAGAAATAATTTAATCTCTTTTGCTTTTGGAATAGAAAGATTAATTTTAATTATTTAAGAAAATTAATTTTGATTAGAAAAGTGAGTTTTATTCATATTTATTTTATATAGTGTGTAAGATTGATTTTGAGAATTTAATTTAATTAAAAATATTTTACCCTCATTAATATTGTGAAATGCAACTATTAGCTTGTTAATTAAAAATTAAATGAGGGAGAAAAGCATTTCTTTTAATTAAATAAATTTATAATCTCAATGCATAAACAATTCAACTATGAGATAATTCCATAAACTTAATTAATTAATTAATTAAATTAAGTTGCAAGCTACATGATATTAGAAATATATTTTTATTTAAATTTTAGTCAAAAAATAAATTAAAAAAGAATACAAAAAAAATGAATAAAAGAATTAATTGGAATTAAAGTATTGTTTTAATTCTTTATTTAGAAAATTAATTAATTTGCATGAGAAAAGAAAAGAAAGAATAATGATTTTTAATTATTGCATGTTAGCTTATCTTTTGTTATAAAATTAGAAAATAAAATAAAATTACTTTTATTCTAAATTTAGGTTTTTTGAGAAAAAGCTATTGAACCTAGAATTTTAGTTTAAATAGGGAATAGGTCTTTATTTTAGATACATGGGAAATAGGTCAGGAATTTAGGTGAAGAAATTTATTGGAAGCTTATTGAAAAGATTAGGGCTCTTCTACAGATTTCTTCCAGGAAAGCTATACCAGGTTGGGTGGCTTCTTTGATTTGTTGGTTTTTAAGAAAATAATTCTATTTTTCTCTGAATGGTGTGTGTAAATTATTTGTCAGATCCAAAACCCTCTTCTGGTTAATTCAGGTTTTGATTTAAAATTCTTGCCTGATGTTAATTTTCTAGTTGATGGGAGTAATTTAATTTTGAGAAAATTAGGGAAATTATTATGAAAAAAATTATTCTCTCTTGTTGATTTGTTCTAATAGTCCTTTAAATAAATCTCTGTGAAATTTGTTGATTTCTTTAGAAATAAATTTAACTGTAAATTAAATTTATTGGTTTATCTAGTTTAAAGAAAAAGTAATTGGAATAAAATTCTGTGAATGAATTTTATTGAGTTGGGAATTTTATTTCTATGTAAATTCTGTCAAAGGGGTTTTAATGAACTTGGAAATTATTTACATGTTTAAAAAAAAATTAATAATAAAAATAAAAATAATTAAAAATAAATAAATAAATAATAATAATAATAAAAATATATTATAACATATTAAATTTAAAGTGGGTTTTAAAATGTTTAATTGTTTTAGTAAATATTAATTAATATATTTGATTATTATATGTTAATTATTAATTATTAATTAATATATATTTTAAATATATGTTAATTATATATATATATATATTAATTAATACTTAATTCGTTAATATTGTGTATTATTAAATTATTAATTTTTTATATTTTTTGGGATAAATAAATATATAATAATTAATATTTAATTTTGGTATCTGTTTTATTGAGGAAGTATCTTTTTGGGAAAAAGATAAAATATTATTTTATTTGGAAAATTGTTGAAATGAAATATAATTATTAAATTGATAATTTTTAAATAATATTTTATTCAGGAATATATTATATGATATGCTATTGGAATTATTGGAAATTTAATAATGTATCGTTTGGAAAATTGGTAAGTTAATGAGATTTTCATTTAGTAAAATAAATGGTTAGTTTATATTTTTCCTCTGTATTGAGACATAGACAAATGAACTATTGCAATTGTGGTATTGTATCCTCCTTGTTATGGTGATTTTTCTGTTAGTGTATTTTGAAAACTTAGATCATTTAGAAAACTTGATCGACTTTTATTGTTTAAACCAATAGGAAAGAAGATTGTCCTTTTTTTGGTTATTGCCTATGCAAGTTTAATTTATGTATTCGCTTTTGTTCAAAGTAATGGCAAGGCCTTGATATGTTTGTTTGGACCCTGTCGTTTGGTTGATTTGGGGTACCTGCTTATGTCTTTGGTTTCTAGTTTGGTTGTTGCCTTGTGATGGTGTTTTAACTGGTCTTGTCCTTTATGCTGGTGTCAAGTGGTGATTTGTGGTTGGCCATAGTGGGTCAGGTCTCTAGTTAGAGTACCGTCGGGCAGTGGACCTTGTATTAGCTTTTGATATATTCATTTGGATCTGTTTCTTTGTAGGGATCATTTATGTAATTATTGACTGATGTGGTCGGTTGTTTGTTGGTATGATTCGCCTTGATGGTAGGAATGTAAATGATATGAAACTTATGTACCCTTAACTTATTTAATTATTAGAGGGGTCTTGCAGTTGTGCAGACCTAGAGATGTAGCCCTCTAGGGGTGAACTGTGAGATCATTTTGGTGTTATGTTTTGCTTTTGTTCTTATGTTTCATGTTTTAGTTAGCATGTATGGATGGCATTTTGATAGAATGTGTAAGTGGATTAGATGAAATTAATTGTAATGCATGTTTTCAGTTATCTCTTTATGCAGTAATGTGGTTCATGAAAGAGTGTAGCTGATTTGCAGAATGTATTCTATAATTGTTAAGGAAATTAAGTATGCATGGAAAGATCTCATTAGTTTATGATGAAATTCAAGCGTGTTATTAAATTAGATGCATGACTAAAATTTTAATGAAAAGTATGGACGAAGGGTATGAATAAACCTTAATGGATTAACTCTATCTTGTGATCTATATTTTGTCTTACTGAAAGAAATTATCCTTGTTTAAGAATTATCTCGTTGTCAAGACAATCGGCTTATTGGATTAATTTGTGTGAATTAAGTTAATTGTGTAGTTAAGTAATCACGTTGAGAAACTCTTTACGTGTTAGTTGATGTCTTCCGTTGTGTAATCTATACTTTGATATCTTATTGTGTCTTTATGTTGTGTCTTATTTTTTTAAAAAATATATTGCACTCCATTCGTGTGTTTTAGCTTTATCCTTTCGGAGTTTCCTGGTGGGGCATTACATATTTAGTCAACCAAACTTGTTCTTTAAATTATACTTAAAGTTGGAAATACACATCAGATAACTTCACAAGTGACCATGATTATTTTTGTGTGGTTTCTTTCACCTCACAAGTGAACCATATATATTTTAAAGTTTGTTGAACTCTATCTTTAGGCAAATCCTTGACGAAATTGTTTTGATAATTTTTATAAGATTTTAATATAGAGGAAAACTTATGAGGAACACTTTTAGGATATGATGACATGCGATATAAATTCTTGAATAATATGATGTTTAATATAATTCAACTAAGTATGTATTCAATTTAAAATAAATGGATTTCCCAAGTTATATCATTTTACCTAAGGGAATCAAGGATGACCAAGTCAAAAGATCAAGACCATAATAGATTGGAAAATATTGATAATCATCAAGAACCTATGGGATTTATTCAAGATTGATTCAAGTTACTATCATTTGTTTGTAAGTAAATATGATAGAAAATAATTTCATGCCAAAACTTTGTTGAACAAGGTTTCCATTGAGTAGAATATGAAACTACTAGGGAGTTTCAAAATATAAAGAAATTGATGTGCACAAATATACATCTAGATACTAAATTTTATTTTTTAATATTCATTATGAAATATGATTCTATGGTACATAGGTTAGGATTATTTCTCATTAAAGAGGTAAAACACATAATATTTGAGAGATTATAACTCAAAGTGACAAATTTTTAAAATCTTGTTTATCAAAAGGTGTGTTGGTTATCCCTTATGGAGTCCAATAATTGAAGGATTTTATGATAGGAAGACAATTTATTATTCTTGAAATAAATTTTGTCATATTAAGAATGATAAAAATGGGTTACAAAGTTATTAGGATATGACTTTGAGACCACATGAAAGAAAATAAAAATGAGATTTTTCTTGTTGATCCTTCTATCTTGAAGAGATGAACCCATATAATTACTATTGTATACCACTTTATATTAATTTAAATGTATTGGTAAAATGAGGCCAAAGTATAGTTAAGAAAAATATATACGAATACTCAAACTCACATTAAAAATATCAAATAAGAATTTCTTGAAAACATGACATGAAAAAAATCATAAGGCTTTGACACCCCAATTAGTTAGTTATCTTCAATACAATTACATTTCACATTGATTGGATTTATAAATCCACTCAACCTACTACCTAGAACAAAACCAATAAGTACCAAATAACACAATTAAGAATAACAACTAAAAAAACTAATATTAATATGTTAATTTAGTACATCATAAATTATATATGTCATATAGTAATTAATTTTAACAAATTTAAGTGCATAAAAAAGGTTTTCATGGAAAGGAAATGTTTTATGTTATAAGGATAGGTTGTACCTATGTAAGAGTGCAAACCTTATGTTTATGATTATGGTAGAAATCAATACTTCTCAAGTAGGTAGGAATAAAATTTTCTTGTAGACTTGTTATACAATCAACTAAGATTTATTTTGGGTTGGGCTGAAATGGGATGTTCATTTTTTTTTAGTTGAGTGCATTATATTCTAGAAAAAATAGAGGTGAGACCATTATATCTTTGGATTTTTTTATTCTCTATCAATTTACAAGTTAGAGATGAAAGGAGGTATAAGTGGGTTCTATTACTATTTATTGTAGGTATGAAGGAAAAAAATATCAATATGTGTGTCATTTTGTACAAAAAAAAATGCACATTCTTATATTTTTTAGCATTAATTTGTAGTAAGAATCATAACATCTTTTTTGAATACTAATTAGAAAATACATGGGACTCTAAAACTCACTATAAGTTACTTTTGTCTTCTCCTTATAATCAAATTTTAGACCAACATATTTTCATGTTTGGAAAATCAAGTTGCACACAATTTGTCATATCATCCCTAGTTTCATAGACACACCCAATGGTTAATGATTTTTCAAATATTTTTTAATAAAGTTTTACTTTGCGAAGGAAAGAGAGATGGATATGATGTCCATCATTAGTACAATTGTGTCATGGCAATTCTTCTCATAATTCGTCTAAATTTTTTATTTTTTTAACTATATGGCTAACATCCACCATCAATAACCTCTTCATTATGGGTAGACTCAAACATCTAAATAGATGAAAAACACATCTAGAATAAATGAACGCACTTCCTAGTTGAGGGAGACCATGGAGACTACAAAAAATAAAATTAAGCATGATGTAGAACAATATTATAGTGATAGGAGTTCCAAATGATAGAAGATAGATAGCAATTGTACCCAAGTATTATTTTTTTATAATATATTATAGAGGATTGGTACGATAGATACAATTTGGAGTTATTTATGTCATGAAAAATATATCTAAATCTCCATGATTCATGCTTGAGGAAGGCTATGCAACAAATAATTATAGCCTATGCTAAGATACTATTCACTTTATTTTCCCCAGTCTAAGTTTTCAGCGGGCCCGGTTGTTTTCGCTTTTATCCAGTAGCGCGAGGCATGAAGGACACTTGGCATCACGGCGTTGCTCCCTTAGTTCATTTTTGGCATCCAATTTTTAAAGTAGCGCAATGGTGACAAATGACAATGCGTGCTGACTGTTTTCGGTGGACCCACCCATTAGCGCAGTATACGAGCGATTTCTCGCATTCATGTCTTTTTCAGCAGCCCGTTCATGGTTAGCCAAATCTTTTCAGCTCAGAGTAGTATGTAGATTGTTGCGGGCGAAAAATGGAATTTCAGGGGCCATTTTGTTGGGTGTGACCTCCATAGCGACACAACATGTTTTTTCTGTTCAAGGAGGTTATACCATTTTGGTATTTTGGGGGAGTTGTTTTCAGGAGCGGGAGCTCTTTAAATGTTGTTTTTTCCCTTTTGCATAGGGGTTTAGAACTTTGAAAAGAAAGATAATTAAGTTTGCTAAGTAGGAGTTTTTATTTCCAGCATTTTAAAACTATTGTGGTTCTACTTGAGGAAGGTTATGCAAATTGTTCCTGTGGCCTTTATGATGCCTCTTTCAGTATGCTTTTGATGGTATTTTTTGTGTTGTTGCGTTAAAACTCCAATAACTTTGGGAATATATCCATATAAGATTTTGTCGATTGAACTATGTCTCGTACTTGTTATCTGGTAAATGCATGATGAATATTTTCTTATGTTGCAGATAAATTTGATTGTAACTTCTGATTATGTTCTTGATCCGGACTTGTAGATTGTTGAATGAGCTTATAGAAGTTATATGTTTCTAGATTTCTATATGTTCATTGTCTTTTAATGATCTGGCATATCGCCTCAGTAGTTTAGTGTTACTACTTTAAGGGTGTTTGTTTTCTTTCCCTTTTCTCAAAACCCAAGGAAGAGCTGGCTTCTCAATCCCAGAGGTCATTCAGTGTAACCTACGCAAATCAGTCCCTGACACTGAATTTCCCATAAGGCTGTTTGTTTCCAAAGAAAAATTTAGAGTCAACAGATACCAAAAGCTAATATTAATTCTTTTATTCAAGTTATTTCATTACATATATTAACTTTTAATTTTATTGCCTCTGAGGACTCATCGTAAGACTCCTATAATACTTCTAATACATCTGAAGGATCCCACTCTTCTCACCCTACCACTGATAGAGAGAATAGACCTAGATTCCCCAAAGACCTCAAACCTAAAGACCATTATTTTAAACCAGGTCGGGAATTTCTAGATGATATCTTGGCAATTGCTAGAAATGGAGCTGTGGATTTCTTTAGGGTGTTAAAGTGGGTTTTTCATGAAATAAAAGACATCAACTCATAGAACAGGATGATGTCTAGCAAACTAGATGAATTGATAGAAAAAGGGCAGCCTCATAATGCTAAAGGAATAGTGTGGACTGAAGAAGAGAAGTTGTCGATGGCAAAGTGTCTCCAAAGAATTGTGGAACTAATAGAAAACATGAAAAAGAAAAATGAGAAAAAGACCATGCTGCTTGAAGGAGAAATCCGTAAAATCAAGGAAACAATGAATGCCATTATGAAGCAAAGCCATTAAATTGTGAAGAACACTACGACCACTATGAATACATTGGTGGAAAAGTTGGACAAGTCCCAGTAGGGTTTCCTGATCATGGACCTCAACACTGACAAAGAAAAAGGCTAGAAAGAGGAGTCATGTCCCTCTAAGAGAACCATAGCCAACCTTAAGAGAAAGGCAGAGTATTCCACTCAGGAGTTCTAGGACTTGAAGAAGGGGGCTCAAGAGATGAACATTCTTGAAACTAAGATTGCAGAG
Source organism: Cryptomeria japonica (assembly GCF_030272615.1). Taxonomy (NCBI): domain Eukaryota; kingdom Viridiplantae; phylum Streptophyta; class Pinopsida; order Cupressales; family Cupressaceae; genus Cryptomeria; species Cryptomeria japonica. Next base: position 98,180,454 of record NC_081414.1, read on the forward strand.
ACTTTAAAGTCCTTAGGTTAATGTTTTTCTAGTTTTAGTTGTTTGTTGTCTTTTGGTTTGGTGTGCTATATTTTTTAATATTTGATAGCCTTTCCATTTTAGTGGACTTTGAATGCTTATTTTATTTTAACCCGTAACTTGGTGGTTTCGGGTCACTGTAAAACCCATTTTTTCCTAAATAATTTTTAAAAAAATAAATTTATGCATTGTGTTTTGATATTTATATTATTCTTGAATTTTGTGAGTTCACATATATTTCCATGGCTAGATAGTTCTTAATTGAACTCTCCAACCTAGTAATGTGTCTAGCTACATATAGATTAAAACATATAGAGAATGAAGAAGATATGAAATAAATGAACAATCAAATGGAGCAAAGAGGTGATGTAATATAGAGTGGATTAGTAATCGAAGTAAAGAAAACTGATTCTATAATTTTTCAAGGTGAATATTATGTCTATATTAAAAATAATGTAGTTAGGGTGCTAATTATAAAGTTATAGAACAAGCTGGGGATACATCCATTAGTGTGGAGGTAGAATCTAAATTAGTGAACATCTTTGTAATTGATCATAACTTAGATGATGTCAAGGGTCAAATGTTATCTATCTATTTGAAGGTAATAAAGAAAAGGATAGGTCTATAAGTAATTTTTTTCTTGAATAGAAATAAGGATTTTAAAAGCAAATTGGAAGAGGTAATTGAAAGAGAGAATTTTGGAAGCAATTTTTTTTAGTGAGGATTTCTAGATGTGAAAAAGTCAAAATATGTAATGTAGGGAGAAGCATAATTATAATTTTAGATAGATGAGAAAGGCATTCAAATAGTTAAGTGATTATAAAAAAATATAGAGGGTTTCAAAGTTGATACAATACCACATTCTACTAAATGGAAAAATAATTACTACCAAAAGAGGTATTGGAGGTAAAAAGTTTGAAATTGATCTTAAAATGAATATTATCAATGATGCACATAGCCAATTAAAAAATATATAGATGAATCTAGTTAGGAAGGAAGTTAAAGAGATTTTTTTTTTCCATAAAATATGACTCATTAATGTGAGAGGTACAAGATTTGTTTTTGTGAATGTGAGGAGGAAGTCGTTAATGTTAGAAATTGTAAAAGAAAAAAAAAGATCTCAATGCAAGTATTTTTTTGGTATATTATAAAATTTAAAAATGCAAGTATGTAATAATAAAAGAAAATCTAAATTTAAAGATCCAAGCATGTAATGGTAAAAGAAAATTTTAAAGTTTGAGTTTAAAATTACATTAATGAGGAAACCAGATCTTCTCAAGTCATTATGGAATGATAATTAATGTATTCAAATTTGATCTATTTTGCATATGATTATATGAAGAAAATAATAATTCAACATTAAATATTATTAGTGTAAATGTTATAAATGTTTTTATTGCTTGCCCTTATCATTACATTTTTGGTAACATGGCTTTGTTGTTTTTATTCTAATCAGTTTTATAAAGCCTTCAAGAATTTCTTTGAAAGCTCTGATTTCTCTATGAAGTATTTAAGAGGACACAACATAGGAAGGAAATCACCACCACCATTTATGTGCCTTGATAGTACTTTAATTTATAATATTTCAAGAACTTTTAAATGATGCATATTACTTTATTACTTTAGTATGTATTGTGTTATTTTATAAATATGATCAATAAACAGTTATTATATTTATAAACAATCGAATATAGTACAAAATTTTCTTTGACAATCGACCTGACTATTCTGAAAATTTATGAAGGAAATGATTAAGAAACAAAAAATCCAAATAAGAAAATCGCATTGATGGTATTGAACTCTACAATCTAGAGACATTTTCTTTTCTTCTACCATTCTTAATCACCCCAAGTCTATTACAAAGAGGCTAAACAACCATACAAAGAAATATGTTCTTCCAAGTCATAAAGTAGTTACATGAGAAGAGTGTAAGGGAAAATTCAACTATCTACACCATTAAAAATAGAAAAAGATTTAAAAAATTGTATGATAAAAAAACACAAACTTAACAAATTAAGAGAAAAAGTGCATTTTAATATTTCCAAAACATATGATCCAAAAAAAAATTACATTTTCTTCCTTTATGCTATAGCTTATAAACAATTATAATCAGTAAATTACAACAACTTGAATATTAATATAAAGAATTGTTTTCATAAAGGGATGGTCCAACCTATAATAAAAAACTAAATTACAACAACTTGAATATTAATATAAAGAATTGTTTTCATTGAGGAAGGGTCCAACCTATAATAAAAAAAAAAACAATGAAACAAAAAACCAGAGCTTGAAGGTGAAACCTGCAAACCCTTTACAAAGGGGAAAAATGACCACAAGGATAGAAAGTCGGTGTATAAAAACCACGATAACGATTTAAAGGTTGTATATAAAACCCAGCATAAGGATATAAGGAGCAGTTTGGTCTGTGACCTATAAAGTGATCAAGAGGAAGGCTGTCATTGTTGTGCATATCCCTCCCTAGTGAGAGGCGGTATTGCTCTTGGTAATCTTCCTGGGCTGTCTGCGCCATGGTCACATCTGTGGCTTCTTCATCCATATCCACAGGCCGTGGACGGGGAGCAGTGGCAGGGGAAGGATTCGAACACAAGACCACATAAGTGTCAATACTTGTTGGCGCCTGATTGAAAATGTTGGGAGCATGCTTCATCTCAAAGATTTCCGAAACGTAAAAGAATTTTCTTTCTATCATTGGCGGTGCTGGTGATCTGCTAGGGTGGGATATGTTAACCCTTTCCAAAGACCGAAACTCATTCTCATTCTCCTCATTCTGTGCATGATGGACCTCCTCAATATAAGGCCAAAACTCATCCTTAGTAGTGTCAAACTGTTCAACACGTAAAATAAGACACTTGAACCCCATCTTCCCTCACTTACAAACTCTTCTACTTATTCACACTGCTGCACCAGTTTATATGAAACTAAATTAGTCCTCACATTTATATAAAGATTAGTTTGTGATAGCCAAACTATTTTTAGCAACTTTATGTACACTAATTCAGAAATATTATCAACAGAAAGTTTAGCTAAAAAGCATAGTTCAGAATTTTATTTATCCCCATTGAAATAATTGATTGCATGCAAAGGGTTTTTTCTTAATTCAATTTCTAAATAGAAAGTCAATCACAGCCTACAGCCTATTGGGAAGTTCAATTCTACTGGAACTCATGGAGAAGATTCAATATATAATATCCATTATTTGAAGCGTGAAATGCAAGAATACCATAGGGATAAGTAATGGATAAACCCTACATTGAAAGAATCGTTACAGTTATCATGCTGTACTCAAGAAAAAGTCTTGTTTGCATAAAAGATCGATTAGAGAAAGCAAAAAATCACTATGAAAACCTGAAGATCTCAAACATTATAAAGAAATTCTAATCATGAATACAATCTAATGGATAAATTTTCTTAGAAGGAAGGTTATCTAATCTCAAACATTGCAAAGCATGGGCTTACCTGATCCAGGGTGGAGAAAATCCAAATCACCAATGAAATAAATAGAAGACGTAAACTAAAATTAGTATACTATGCCAAAACATATTATATTTATTTACTAACCCACTTAAAAAATAATTATATTATTATATTATCATTAATATTAATTTATTATTATATTATGATATTGTAATCAATATTATATTATTATTAAGATATTGGTATATTTTAATATTTTTGTATTTCTATTAAACTCTTTACGAAAGCAAAAATATTTGTTAAGACTAATATTATTATTATTATTATTATATTATCATATCTTTATATTATTATTATAATATTATTTTAACTAAGTTAACTATTAGTACGATGAAGATAAATAGAATTGATTAATAGTTTAGCTCAGACTGAGAAAATAAATCAATTTTTTTTTTAGTTTTTCATACATTTATGTTAATTTAGGTTATTTAAAGTTATTTAAATTATTTTTAGTTAAGTAATAGTAAAACTAATTGTAATTATGACATGTGTCATACAATATGACTGGTGTCAATTTTAATTACATGGGGTTTTTAACTTCACATATCTATCAATCCATTATGTGAGTATTAATATGCCTTTCAGCATAACTAGTAACCTCTATTTGTTGTCCCATTGTATCATATCATCTTCTGCTCTTGTTTGCTAAGGTGATTTGTAATGCCCCGTGGAAACCTCGCAGGGATTAAGTTAAAACACAAGAATAGAGTGCAAACATTTTTTTTTAAAATTAAACACAACACAATGGTACAACAAGTTACCATAAGTTCAAATACTACAACAAAAGACTAAATAACACCTAGAGAGTTTCCCAACGTGATTACTTAATTCAACATTTAACTCAACTCACGCTAATTATTCCAATTAAGCTCATTAACTTAATGACAAGATAATACTTAAACAAGGATAATTTATTTCGGTAATATAAAAATATAGATCACATGATAAGGTTCATCCATTGAGGTTAAAAGTATAGGTGACATGATTAAGTTCATCCAATAAAATTTAACTAAGCATCATGTACAATCTTACATTAAACATATGCCATGCATCTAATTTCATAATGTACTTTAATTTCATCATAAACTAATGAATACTTTCCACGCATACTTAATTGCATAATCAATAACTGAATACATTCCATTATTCAAATCTACATTCTTCATGATCCAATTTACTACATTTAATAAGATGACTACATACATGCATTTAAGATTAACTTTATCTAAACCACATTATACATACCAACATAATGTCATCTATAATTTCTAAATTAAAAGGAAACATAAGAATGTAAAACACCACATAACATCGAAATGATCTCAGAGTTCACCCCTAGTGGGCTACATCTCCAGGTCTGCTCAACTACAAGACCCCTCTGATAATTAAATAATAGAGAAGAATACATAAGGTTCACATCATTTACAATCCTGCCATCAAGGTGAACATAACCAATAATACATACGACCCTATTGGTCAAATAAATACATGAATGATCATCAATAGGAAAGGATCCAACTGATCATAATAAGAAGCAATTACAAAAGATCAACTGGAGCATCAATGGAACTAAATCTTCGCAACCCAAGGTCTAACATGATATCAGGTTCTCACGAGGGCATAAGTATCAGGACAACTTCTCAACAATGCTCCTATCAAGACAAGAAAACAACACACTAGCAAACATAAGGAATAAGTGTCATCAAATAACCTGATATGGTTACCATGGCAGGTCTTCATAGGTTTCAGATCCATCCACTCATTTACCCTGACAACCTATTCCGAACCTCTGGCCCATCCAAGCCTCATGTGAACCCAACACAACCTTTCGTGAAGACAAGGTTGATGGTTGCCATTTTAGGCCTTCTCACTGCATGTCGAGTCTGTGCTAGCACTCATCCCATGCGTGAGGCATAATTATCTTACTTAGTGATTCATTAACTAACTCTCTAATATTCTATTAGATTATCACTTATTTAGACACACTTTCAATAGGTTACCCAACAACCACTTTGGGCACGACCCCCAATCAAAAGCCACTTTCCCAAATGACACTAGACTATAGACAAATGAACTCCTAAACCAAGGAATACACAAGGTCAAGTAAACTGAGTTCAAAAAGAAAACTGAAGAACAACATGATAAAATAAACCCTCTACCAAGATTGACCAATTCTAGGTGTGAAATGAACAACAGGTCTATCCACAAAACAAGACCAAAACCACTATAAGGAAAGGACGATCACAACCAACACTTAACCAATTCAACTTGCACAATAACTTGCATTCCACAACATTCCATCATGACACGAGAATGACTAACCAAATCAACATCAAAATTTCACCATTCAGGTAAACACTCAAACAAATCTACTTGTACTCTAAATTTCATCCATATTAAGGAATCATAATGTTCACTCAAAATATAATTAAACACTAATATCCTCTACTTGCAGTTTTCAATAACTGACTTTTTCATGAAAAGAACACCACAATATGGAATAACACATGAAGATAATCTAAGTAAACATACATTCAAATAAACCATCATTTAAAGACAATGATAAATTCATTTCAATTAATACCAATTTGGTTATCACAAACATTATTTAAGTTTGAATTTCAAGTTAATGAAAATAATATTTAAAATACATATGAAAACTAAATTCAATACTTAAATCACAATAATCCTTTTTAAATAAAAGTCATATCGACTAAATGTAAATATAATCTCCATTTTCACAAAAAAATTCATGATTGTAACCAATCAAATTTAATCATTTAATTTCTATGATTAAACCCAATTTACATTATATATATATATATATATATATATATATATATATATATATATATATATATATAAGACAATGAAAAGGAAATATAATTTCATTTCCAACTATATCTAATTGTTTTCCATTTTTTCATTTTGAAATTTCCCAATTAACATAATATATTATATAATTTCCCAGTTCCCAAATAATATATTATGTAATCCACTAATAAATATAAATACACATCCACTAATGAAAGAATATATATATATATATATATATATATATTCACTAAACAATATTAATAACAACATTTATTAATTAATATTCATTAAACTAAATATTAATTAAAACCACATTGATGAATTAATATTCATTAAATTAAATATTAGTTAAAACCACATTATATATATATATATATATATATATATATATATATATATATATATATATATATATATATATATATATATATATATATTGAGCATTAAATACATTTAATGCTCAAAATACAAATGTATTTCTCAAAAAAATTTCTGAGTGTTCACAACAAACTCAAAATTTTTGAGTTAATAAACTTTTATCAATTAACACTTAATTTTTTATTTTTTAATTTTTTTAAATTTAAAATGGAAAAAAACCTAGTCTATGGGTCTCTGTGTTCTCTCGGATAGAAATAAAAAAATATTTTTATTTTTAACATAAAACAATACTCAGAAATTTTCTGAGAAAAAAACTCTGGAAATATATTCCAGAATTAAAAAAAAGATTTACATAAACATATGTTTTTAAAAAGGAAACACCAGAAAGCACATAAATTTTCCTAAATCTTTCTTTCACACAGCCTTAAGGGAAATTTATTAAACCAAAAATCATGAAGAACACAAAAATACATAGGAAGAATCAAATTTTCTAATCTAAAAATCAATCCTCTTCGCATTTTGGCAAACTAATTTAGGAAGATTATAACCAACCAAAATTTATTCAATTTCTCAAATTTAAACAAATTTTAAAACTCCCCAAACAAAGATCTTTCAGAAATTTTTTCCAAAGCTAAATTAAAAATTTTCAAACAAAGAGAAGAGTGAAAAAACACCCAACCTGTGATAGCAATCCTGGATGAATACTTTGCAAACTATCTAAATCAAACCTCCAAGCTCCAGTTCTGGTTTCCAATCTGGCCTCCAAAAATTTCTCCAAAAATATGCATTTTTTTCTTTCCGGTGAACTCACTGGCATAATATAGAAAAATATTCAACCTTAACTTTAAAGTTGAAAAATGTTTTCTAATAAATCATAATATTTAATAATAAAAGAAATTATTTTTTTAATTTCCAAAAAGTAAATGGGAAAATTATTTGTAAAAATCATTTCTTTTATTTCTCTTTTCTCATGACATTTAATTAACTTTTCTAAAAGTAATTAAGGCAATAGTTTTAACTCTATTTTATTTAGTTTTTTTGTTTTTTTAAAGGGCAAATAAATTAAATTAATTCTATTTTAAATAAATTTAAATCTTTCCTTTCCAAAAGCATAAATAGAATAAATTTATCATTTAAAATTAACCATTTGATCGAACTTACTACCAACTTGAATTGAGCAATTCCAATTAACGATTAATCGCATAAAGGGAACCTATTTAATTTAGTCCCTTAATTACTAATGCGTAAACATACATTAAATCAATTTAAACATTAAGGATTAATTACTCAATTTAGCCATACACAAAACACGCAACCCAAAAAAGCCAAACAGACAGACGACCTGCATACCCCATCAAAGGGGATATCGACAGACAACTGATGATGCTCACTTGAGCATGAATAAGGTCAAATGAAGGTCTCATGACCACCTAATCCAATTTCTAAGGGCCAATGAGGAACACTCAAACCTGCGAATCCAGGTGGAGACGAACCTCGCACCCATGCGGTATTGTACCTACAATCTCCTGCAACTATGAATCACATGTTAGGCCCAATATGGAAAGCTAATGTACTGAGAGGGGAGGGGTTAATCAGTACTCCAAAACTTTTCTTCAATAATAACCTTACTGTTATGCTTAAACAGAATAGTGCAGTAACATAAAATAAAGTTAAAACAAATAGATAACAATCATACATGATTCACTCCATAACACATATATTTTGGTTACGTAGAAACTCTTGGTTAGAGAGAAAAACTGTGGTGGGGATGGCACCCACAACTTCACTACTGCAATAATAAAGAATGCTCGGTTAGAGCTACATTTAGCTATTTTTTATAGCTTACCCTATTAGGAGTAACAAGATCTGTTAGATCTACCTTGCTAAAGGATTTTACAACATTTATTCTGAATGTTGCACCTGGTTAGAGGCTTTACAATTTATAGATTTGATTAGAGTCTTTTACCCTATTAAAGGTTTCTCTTTCAATCTTCACAATATTACAATAAAATCATTACAAATATCTGCAACTTTACATCTGAAATGTTATAGCAAATTCTATGTGCTTAGAATAAGATTACCTTGCTTATAGCATACCTCGGTAAACCATATAGTAATTTGGTAAACCCTTATGTTTACTCTGTTCTTAGACTATTCTTTGAAAACCTTCTCGGTGACCTCTGTGTCTCTGTAACAGTCTTCTTACATTCATACATGCACATGCCTTGCTCTTAACTCATGCTGTATAAATAGATCTCTTAAAACGGTGATCTAATTCATTTCTTCCATCTTACAAACAAGATTCCTCGAATGAATAACTAAACAAAATATTTCATATGTTAAATTGTCCTTGTAATCATACACAATCTTCTGGTGCAATTTCCAATGTAATAATGGTTAGATGTGCCTCGATCTTGTAACACGCTTTCATATGCATGTCTAGGTTCAATGTATCTGGTAACACGTTTCACTCGGTGTATGTCAACTCAGTGTGTCATCTTTACTACTCGGTAGTCTCAAAGAGATACTCAATAGATAGCTCGATGTGTACTGCATTTTGTAACTACTTTCTTCTGTAATCGACTAGACTATGCATACCGACTTCTCTGTGTATATACCGACTGCATGATTCGGTAGTGCTAACCGACTAGAATGTATAGTATGACTTTGAATATAAAACTAATGGCAACTTGATAAGTAGTAACAATCTCCCCTTTTGACATTAGTTGAGATGTTTGACAAAAACTACTTTCAAAGTCATAACTCAAAAATCTATATACTTGCAAAATCACTGTACTTGATAGTAAATACAATAGTCAATGAAATAGTATATTAAGATATACTCCCCTTATCATTATTCTATACATAACTCTAATTTTGCATGCTTGGTTCTGTGCTTGTGTGCTCTACTTGCTCTGCATACTCTGTATACTCTGCTCGGTATACTCCCCTATATACAATACTCAAAACTGTATTATCAAAACTATATCACTCCCTAAATATAGTATATTACTCCCCTTTTTTGACAAACATCAAAAACTTAATTTCCATCTGAGGGCGGTAACTAATCAAAAAAAGATTTATACTTCTTCCGAGCGTCGGTGAGTGCGATTGAGAGTGCATCCTTTACACTTTCCATTAAAGAATTTTGTGCTTGAATATCAGCCAATAGTGATATTAAGCCATCAAGAGTGCTTCCCTCTTGTGTAGTAGATAAGCATGTAGCTCGATTAATCTGTTCCTGAACCGATGAGAGATGAAGAAGGAATAATGTCTAGAGGGTCATTATATCCATCCTGATCTTATGTTCTTCATTTTTGAGTTCTAACTGTTAAGCCATGAGCTGTTGAAGCTTGGTGTAAAAATTCTGAACTGAATTTGGCTCTGTGGTCAATTTAGTGGAGAGATCGGTGATCTCTTTCTCAATTGCATCAATTTTATTCTTGATATTTTTAATGAATAAGAAAAATGTACAAAGTTTCTGAAATAAATAAAGAATATGCTTGAGTTGAGGGGACAACTCAGCAATGAATTTGACAAGCTTGACTTTTCCTATAGCTAGAGCTTTTTGTACCTCTTCTATCATTTTTGCAGTAAGCTCTTTATCTTTTAGCTTGCTCAAGTACTCAGATACATCAACTCCAGATGTTTCTATTTGATTAAGGAGTTCATCCAGTTGAATGTGGATGGCTGCATCGGTTGACACTATTGCTGATGGTAGCATTTTTGTTAGCAGTGTCTTCACCTTCTGTAGTACTTTATTCTTCTTTTGAATGGTCGTTTGTTTTTCTTGTTCGACCTTTGCTTTGCATAGTTCACCGAAATCAATAAGTGCTTGCCCCTTTAATTTTGAGATATCCACATTGGGCAACACTATCAATTTAGTCAAGTCAACTTTAAAACTATGCTTTTTCACTTTCTTTTCTTTACCTTTGGTCGGTTGGACCAAGACAATTGCTTGTGAGGTTTGCTGACCCTCGATGGGTTGCTCGATAGATGCAACACTTTGGTCTGTTCTTGTAGCCGTTGAGGTGTCCTTGGTTGTCTCGGTACTAGGGTTCTCAGCTGCTACATTCTCAATGCTTGATGGTGCTTGAGAGGTTGTTTCTTGAGTTGTACCTTTTGCTACTTCAGACTGGTGACCTTCAGTGCCTTGTGCTATATCTTTAGGTGCTTCGGTAGAGACAAGTGGCTTGACTGGTGGATAAGGTTGAACTTGTACTATCACAGATTCACTAGATACAAGTTTTGCATAGGTAGTGCCTTCTATCATTTCCTGCTCCGGTGCTTCTGCATCCATGACATCTTTATCAATTTAAATAGTGTCAGTTGGGTCTTGCTCGGTAGCATCAGGACCTTGCTCAGTGACATCAGGATCTTGCTTGGTGACATCAACAATTTCAACATGAGATTGTTCACCAACATCCTTTAGTTTTAAGATTTCCTACCACTTGGCTTTTGTCTCATTTTCTACATCAATGTATAGCCCATTCATCAATTTTAAGGCTCTCTGTTTGACAAGAAATTTAGAATTGTAGGTTGTCAAATGCTCCTTTATTTCTGCTATAGACATATCAAGAAATAGATGGACTAGACTTCTTTCTCTAATGTGTTTCTCTGAGTCCATTGCATATTTCCACCTATTATCAATATGCAAGTAAAGTTCATTTGGAAGTGACTTTACAAGTTCTAATGGAGCTAGCCAAAACTTTAGAAGTGTACAAATGACAGCTTCTTCAATTTGTCACTTCTCATCATTATTCCTAGTCTCATACTTGACATACCTAAATCCTGCAAATCCACCATATTCTTTAAGATTGGCACAAAAGTTTTCAACACTATGAATATTTACCTTCTTGCTTTTTACAATCTAGAATTTGTTTGCATCATCGGATTCTATATCACTAGACTCTTTTGCCAAAATGAGTCTCCGAGTAGATTTCTTGTAGGTCTTGGTTACCTTGGGAACAGTAACACTCTTTTGTTTCTTACTCGGTGATGTAGCTAATGCTCAAGTGTTAGGTCTCTTTGTTGGTGGAGTCGGTAGGGCCTTTGAAGTGTCCAGTTTCTTTCTTTTTAACACTTTACCCTTAAGCAACTCGGTACTCAATGTTATTGCTGCCTCTTGAGCTTCAGATTCCTCTTTAGTAATGGCAAGAGTGCCTTTGACAGGTGTAGAGGAGGATTCTTCTCCGAATTTCTCAGATAAAACCTTTATCATCTTTGTAGCCTTTCTTGTAGCTTTAGGTACTACAATGCTCATTTTTACCTTTTCCTTAACTTCTTCATAGGTTCCATATCTTAGTTCAGTAGCATGCCTTGGTAGTGTGAGATATGCATCAATTTGTTGTTGTGTGATATCATAGTCAATCTCGTAACCCATTGGTGGCAAAGATTGAGTCCTTGGTTCTATAGCATTCACATAGTAGTAATCGGTGTCTACCTCAAAACATATATCATCCTTATATTTCTCTACCAGCTATGGTGGAATCCAGTACCTGTTGTGCATCTTTTCTTGAAATTTGTTGAAGTAGTCATCCATGATATCATTGAAATTATCTCCCAATTTCTTGATAAAATCATTAATTTGATGGGTGATTGGTCGGTGTAGCTCCCAAACTACTTTACCGACTGAGGGAAAGAACTTCTCAAAGTAGAAAAACATGCATACAAGACCTGAACCAAACTTCAGTGTATTTGCCAAGTTGTTCTTCTTCGGCTTCCTTATTGTGTTCAAGTTCTCAAACAAGTTTTTTAATAACACTTCACATAAATCTACTTTCATTCCCTTTTTCACTATTTTGTAGGCTAAGTCAACTGCTGCACAGGGTACACTATTTTCCCTTGCTGATTGGAAGAAATAGTAACCAATTACTCTAATTGTAAACTTAAGTTCTGCATCAGTGACATTATTCAGTTTTAGTCCTCGGTAATCAGATTCAACTCCAGTTAAACTGATTAACTCCTTCTGTGATATAATTTTCTATGCTCGTACATGATCATATATAGGATACCCGATGATCACATGAATGATTTCCTTAGTGATTTTAAATGGTTTCTCCTCTAGCCACATAAAATCATCATGAACTCTACTTAAAACAAACTTAACCCACTGAGGTTTGAACACACGGGGATAGGCTAGGGCTTCAATTAATCCCTTGATTTTGATATGCTCGTACTTGCTATCCATTTTTCCATTGGTACATAGCTCATCATATGTGTCACTAATCTCAACATGATTAAGTTCTTCAACACGACATTTGGTGAAGAATCTAACATCTTCGACTAACAAGACTCGATCCGGGATGAGTGGAAAGGCAATTTTGTCATATGGTTCAGAGGCAACTTTAGGAGTCAAAGTGTATTTCAGTGAGGGCTTCTTCACATTCTTGACAAGTACGGGATCTTGGATCTTGGGTGCCATTTGTAAATTTCAGATAAAACTTAGCAAACTATCCTTAGGGTTTGATGGTTTACAAATGGCAGACACTTCACACTCGGTAGATAATAGCAATTAGACAAGATCAGAAAACAAACTTAACAGTGTGATGAGATTTGATGTAAATACCTTGGATTCGCTTTGAATGAAGTTTGATCGCCTTGATTCGCTCTACTCTGCTCTCTTGAAAACTTGGTGAATGAAAATGACCGCAAAAATGCCTTTAAGTACACAAAATACCTTATCGAGCTCCGTGCGGGTTAGGTCAAAACATTAAATGCACTCAGTTTACCTTTAACTGATTTACTCTCATTTCTTTTGTTTTAACCGAGTAACCAAATTTCCTTCATTTACCGACTTGACAGGCTTCCTGTATTCACCGACTTGACAGGTTTCCTGTAAAGTACTTTTGATAGAATTTCAAACCTACTAATGCATCTTAACTATGTAGATTTTGAATTTAGTACATACTAGAATAGGAACTGTTATGATTTTAACCTTTAGAGAATGCAGTCCTTTCATACTTTTTTTGATTAATTTGGAATAGGTGCACCTAACTCGGTAGGTAAGGTGCTTTCTTCATCTGACATGATTTCCTTCTTTTTCCAAATCATCTTGAATTTTTCTTTTATCTCTTCAGTGTCTCTTCTAGGTTGATCTCTGCAATCTCTAGCTAAATGTCCAACTTTGTGACAATGAAAACATGCCATACCAAGATTTCTCCATGATCTTCGATTGTTCATTCCAAACCTTATAAAATAGTTGGCACTAATGTGTCCATATCTTCCACAACATTCACACCATATTCTTGTATTGTAATCCCATGGTACTGTTGCATATTGTTAGTAATAATCTGTGTGAGTTCAGTAACCTCTAGCATTTGCTCAGTGTACAGGCCACATGTGGTTCTTTTGCTTAAGCCAGCACTTCTCGGTACTATGTCCATATCTATTGTAGTTTTTACAAAACCCTTTGAATTTTTCCTTCTGATAGTTGTTAACAGACTTTGTCCTACATTGATTAGATGTGTGACCATATTTACTGCAATTGTAACAATAATCATTTGACTTAGTGATATTCGGTTGCTTACTTTTTCTGATCTGGCATATGTTGGCAGTATGGCCTTGATTTCCATAGTAGTAGCAAATAGGCTTCTTCCTTTTGATTTTATTCTTGTTTCCAGCTTGCTTTGATGATTCTCCTCTCTCGGTAGTATGAATTCCTTTCTCGGTAGATTCTTTTCCTTTGTAACCAAGTCCTGCATCTTTGTTGGGTCTTTTTGTATTCAGTTGCTCATTCAACATTTTTGATGCATCATAACTCTTCTTCAATGTTTCTTTGTATTTCTTCTCTGTTTCAAGTTCATCGGTCAACCTTGATACTTCAAGTTTCAATGCTTGATTCTCATCATTCTTCAGAATTGCTTCATGATGTGCATAACCCAGTTGATTTGTCATATTTTGTTGAATCCCAGTCAACCTTATGATTTCATCATTCTTATCAGATACTAAGACTTCAAGTTGTTGATTCTCTCTTTGTAGATCTCTTGCTTTATCCTCAGCTGTCCTTAATGCATCTACATTTTCAGTCATCTGTGTGTTGAAATGTTCATGTTCTCTTTTCATTGCTTTTAGTTAATCAACCAATGCTTTGTTCTTTTCTTTCAACACTCCAATCATTTCTCTAGTTTCTTCAGATATACTGTTCTCAGATGATGTCTCAATTTGTTCCACTAACTCTTGAGAATCCTGCAAGTCATCAGATAATCTTCTTCTTACTTTCAGATATTTTTGCATTTGCCTTTGCATGTCTGCAATCACTTGATTTGCATGATCTAGCTCTTCTTGCAGATAAACAATCCTCTGAGATTGTTTATAGCCTTCCATTGATAAGATCTTTCTCTTTAGGTAGTTAAACCCCTTTTCAAGGTTCAAGCTCTGATACCAATTGTTAGGCCCAATATGGAAAGCTAATGTACTGAGAGGGGAGGGGTGAATTAGTACTCCAAAACTTTTCTTCAATAATAACCTTACTGTTATGCTTAAATAGAATAGTGCAGTAACATAAAATAAAGTTAAAAAAAATAGATAACAATCATACATGATTCACTCCATAACACATATATTTTGGTTACGCAAAAACTCTTGGTTAGAGAGAAAAACTGCGGTGGGGATGGCACCCACAACTTCACTACTGCAATAATAAAGAATGCTTGGTTAGAGCTACATTTAGCTATTTCTGATAGCTTACCCTGTTAGGAGTAACAAGATCTATTAGATCTACCTTGCTAAAGGATTTTACAACATTTATTCTGAATGTTGCACCTAGTTAGAGGCTTTACAATTTATAGACTTGATTAGAGTCTTTTACCCTATTAAAGGTTTCTCTTTCAATCTTCACAATATTACAATAAAATCATTACAAATATCTACAACTTTACATCTGAAATGTTATAGCAGATTCTATGTGCTCAAAATAAGATTACCTTGCTTATAGCATACCTCGGTAACCCATATAGTAATTCAGTAAACCCTTCTATTTACTCTGTTCTTCGACTGTTCTCTGAAAACCTTCTTGGTGACCTCTGTGTCTCTGTAACAGTCTTCTTACATTCATACATGCACATGCCTTGCTCTTAACTCATGCTGTATAAATAGATGTCTTAAAATGGTGATCTAATTCATTGCTTCGATCTTACAAACAAGATTCCTCGAATGAATAACTAAACAAAATATTTCATGGGTTAAATTGTCCTTGTAATCATACACAATCTTCTAGTGCAATTTCCAATGTAATAACGGTTAGATGTGCCTCAATCTTGTAACATGTTTTCAAATGCATGTCCAGGTTCAATGTATCTGGTAACACGTTTCACTTGGTGTATGTCAACTCGGTGTGTCATCTTTACTGCTTGGTAGTCTCAAAAAGATACTCGATAGGCAGCTCGGTGTGTATTGCGTTCTGTAACTGCTGTCTTCTGTAACCGACTAGACTATGCATATTGACTTCTCTGTGTATATACCGACTGCATGATTCAGTAATGCTAACCGACTAGAATGTATAGTATGACTTTGAATATAAAACTAATGGCAACTTGATAAGTAGTAACATCACACATGCATACATATATATTTAATAAAAGTGTTAGGCCAAGATTAATAACTCAAATCAGGAGAACTAATAAGCTTACATACAAATTGATGCGAAAACCAAATTAACCGGTATTCACAATAATCAAAACATCTGACTATAACATTATAACATGATAAACTAACCAAGGTCAAACTAAAATTAGAATCTGATTAGGGTAGGGGTACTACATGATTGCCCTCAAAGTTGCATTGGTTTGCTTGGAGAAGATAAATATGAATGGACCAAAGTATGAAAGATGTAAGATGAAACTATATGAAAAATGCAACTATGCTAAATAGGTGATATGATATGTTGTAATTAAAATAAATTTAAGCATAAGGCACACTCTTTATTTACTCAAATTCTCTCCAAAATGCTTGATTTCTCTAAGGTGGCTTGATTTCTTGATGATGACTAGCCTCAAAATTCTAGAGAAAGGCTTCTTTTATAGACTTTGTAGGAGCAAAATCCTACTTGGTGAGGATCAGTGGTTGAGAGTGAATCTTTTTAGAGGGAAGGGCTAAGAATGATTGGTTAGAATGTGAGAGATAAAGAAGGGGGATGTTCATACTACACATGCAAGGTAGAGAAGAAGATAGAAGAAGATTACATGTGGCAACATGCTCACATTGACCAAAGATGGAGACCCAAGAATATATGAAGGTTGGAGATAATCTAGGAATTATAGGACAAGTGGACCTTGACCAAGTTTATGTGGACAAAACCACCAACTAGGATGGAGGGGTGATGGAGAGAATGTAGGAAGTATGAGACACCTAAGTTTCTCCTCATATTGACTAGGACTAGAAGTTGAAGATAATTGAAGAAATTAAATATTGAAAATATTTAATTTAGTTAGCCACATAGTTGTTGAGATGGCATGATGACTTGGAAGAGAATATGATGTGGGATCCGAATTTGAAGACTTAAATTAAATGATCAATTAAACAATTTAGAATTATTTAATCAAGATGAACATTAGGAGAAATAAATAAATTTAATAATTAAATAATAATAATAAATTAATAGATTGATTAAAAAGAATATGACAAATCAATCAAATAAACAAACTTTTTAATTTATTTATTGATATAAGAATAAAGACATTAAATAAATAATAAATATTTATTGAATTACGTCTTGTCATTTTAGGTGTATACATTTTGTACCTCTTTGAAACAATGTTGGAACAATGTTCTTTCAAAGAAAAAATAAATCAAGTTTTGGTTTGCCTCTACTAGTGTGATATTAATGGTTTGACCCCTCAGGAGATCAGTTGATGAAACATTTTCTAAATTTTGATGAAGCAAGTGATCACTTGAATTGGAATGATTTTGGATGAAGAAATGTGTGAAAAAGATATTGTCAACAATATAAAAAATTGCAATGAACATCAGCTAACTTTCCAAGTGACCATGATGATTTTTGTATGGTTCCTTTGTCCTCATAAGTGAACTATATATATTTTAAAATTTGGTGAACTCTATATTTAGGAAAATCCTAAAGGAAATTTTTTTTGTATTTTTTATGACGTCTTAATAAATAGGTGTGATGGTGAAAATAGTAGGGTTTCCACCATTACATGTATAAAGATAACTAATATTTTTCTTAGGGGTCATTACATTAGGGAAAGATGCAATTTGATAGATCTAGCCTTGTTAGATCTATATTTTGATCAAATTCCAAGGGTTGTAGATCGACCTCTCCTTTCTCTTTGTATTGATTTGATTTAATTAATAATTCTGAAATTAGGGTAAATTTACTAAAAATTGAAGCAGCTATGAATAAATAGTGAGCTATGTATAGTCGTCAAATGGAGCCATGAACCTAGATTTAATAAATATGTGAGTATTCAGATCTGTTCCCAAAAGGTTGACCTAAATTGTTGGGACTATAATGTCCATCGCTTTGGTCCTCTGAAGTATTCATCGTCCACAAGGGAACTCATTTGTTTCCATGAATAATGTCAATCCTAAAAATTGTATACCTGTACCTATTCCTACACACAATAGAGAAGGGAAAATTCTAAGGAATAGGGGTTTTCCTCAGGTCAAAATCTAAGTTTGGAATTAACCATGAAAACACATACATAACACAAATCACACAATGAATACCAGATATGACGTGGAAAAACCAAGAAGGGAAAAACCACAAAGAATGTTAGTACTCAATATAAACACTAGTTAAGGTGATTTTTGCAAACAGTGGCACACTGACAGAATGCCCATTGTAGGTGGGCTCACTACCCCAAAAAAGGCTCACTGTGGAAGAAAGAAAGAAAGAAAAGAAGAATCCACCACTGTAACACAATCTGCAATGTTGGATAGCTTTCAGTGCCTCAATAGCAATCACACACTTCATACAACATCAAAGATCATATCCTTCCTTCACAATCTTAGATATATTCAATAACAATATCATACATTTTCCATATCTCAACTCATCATATCATCCTCATATAAATATTGTCTTCCGGGAAGCATGATCTTCCAAGTCCGCCAAGATAGAGATCTAAAATATAGGTTAACACTAAACATTCTGGTGGTGGTAAGGAATGAGAAGTAGACCCTACCACAACACACAACAATAGTCAGATCAACACGTTTAATTCATTACAAATTCTGGACCTAAATCATGACTCGCATGCTACAACAATGTTGCTACTCATCCTTGAATTTCAAACTTAATCCAGACCCAAAAATCATTGTCCAGAACAAAAACAATAAGAATAGCATCAAGATACAATTGATCAACAACACATCTAATGATCAAAAATATTTGGATCACCATCGACTCAACTACCCACATTGGAACACAACTTCTAGAGCACCAAATATTTTGGGGACACATTTTCCAATTCACCAACAACAAGAAAATCAACGACAACCATTATGTTGACATAAATGACAACCAATCATAATCATCAACATCACATTTGCAACACCAGGTGTTGACAAAACCATTTAGCAATTATTCTTGATATTAACAAGGGTGCTTTCAAAATAATGACCTATATATTTATGTTGTTTAACAATATAGAGTTTCGTCTTGATTTATGCATGCCTTTATATATTTATAGTAGGAAGTGCATAAGGATGTCGAGTGTTCCATAATTCATTTGAACAAAAGTAAATATTTCATCATTCATATCCTATAACATTATATGTATCCCTTGTCATAATATTATTATCATTAATTTAAATTCTCTAGTCATAACTATTAGAATCTCTTACTTTTACTCACTAACAATCCTTGCATTCTTCATTTATATTTTTTACCTAGTTTATCTAATTTTAATTTGCTAGTGACTATGCAATAAATATAAATTCCATAATACTAAATAAAACACTTATTAACATTTAAATACAAATGTAAATAAATATTATTAAGGAAATTACTTATTTCCCAAACAACAAACTCTCATCTACTCTTCATATCACCCTTTCCTCTCGCATTTTTCTTCCAAAATCTAGGGCTTATGCTTAGATGGCATCCACAATCCATTCAAAGACTCCCATTTTAGCATAGGTAGGAAAGATGTTGGCAATGGTTGTGGCATTTTTCTTTTATCTAACAAATTACACTACTTGAAAGTTTCTAAAGCCTTTTCAACAACTCCAAATTGTGCATATCTTACAATCACTGCATTCCATGAAACCCCATTTCTTTTAGATATTCTGCTAAACAATTCATGTGCTTTGGCTATGCTTCTACATTATGCATATAGGTCTACTAAATCAATTGTAGCTACCACATTTGGAAAGATTTCTTCCTTGGAATACACCCTTCCACATCCTTTGTATTCCAACCAACTCAAATTTGATCATCTCTACCCCCTTCCTTCTTTGGTCTCTCTATCTCCTCCTTGGTGCCTTCACGTGGGTCTATTTCATCATACTTAGAGAGGATGCATCCATCGACAATGGGATTTTTTACACCTACCAAAATGTCATTTATATTATGTCAATCATCAATACTACCTTAATGACATGATAGAAAATTGGTTGTGCATGGCATGCAAGTCCTCTCTCCACCTACACACTAATAGCTTTGTCCTTTTTTTGTTTTTTCAAAAGCCAATATTTTTTTATTGTTTAATTATTCTCATGTTGCTTGACAATTTAGGATAAGTGTATTAAAAAAAAGATGGAAGACGTTCATTTGATTAAGTTGACAATTGATCTTAAGTGTATTTAAAAAAAAATTGTAATGTCCTAAGGGTGAACATTACAAAAGACTAAAAAATCATAATATCAAAAACGTGACTCTTTAATGCCAAACATACAAGATTTGTTTGTGTTAGTCAAAGTGAAGGAGAATGATGTAAATATTGGAAAATTATTAAAATAAAAGAAGAAAATTAATGTCAATGTTTATTTCTATATTGTCTTAATTTAAAGATCCATGTAACAATAAAAGAAAATCTTGAAGCAATAATCTTTGTTAAATTTTATATGTTTTACAAGATGATTATATGGAGAAAAATGTAAATAAAATTCAAAATTATTATTGTAAATGTTATAGTTGTTTTATTTGCTTGCCCTTTTTTGGCAACATAATTTTTGTTTTATTTGAAAATTTGAGATTAGTATTCTAATTTTTTTATGAAGGAATAGATTGAGAAACTAGAAATTAGAGAATCTAGAGATTTTTTTTTTCACTACCATTCTTAATTATTCCAAGTTTATAAAAATGAGTCTGTATTATTAAATATATTAAAATAAGTATATTATTGTAGAAGTAACAAGTATATTGTAGTAGAAGTAATAAATATATTAAAATAAGTAATGAGTAGTGTAGTTGGTTAATTCCATGATTTATTGAATTAGTCTAATAAGATTTGCAAACTTCAATTTTAGATGCATAACAAATTTGTAGTCATGAAAATGAGTTATATTATAAAAAAATATTTTTTATTTCAAAAATATTTGATTTATGGATTTTTTTTACTATATATCAAATCTAAAACTAAAGACTTAATTTAGAAGATGATAGAGACTGAAAAAAAGGATGCTGAAAGAAAGCAGGTCAAAGAAAGGCAAAATATAGGAAACAAAGAGGTGAAATGTGAAACCAAGTTTAACCCTAATCCAAATACAATAATCAACACAAATTATTGCGCAAACTTTGAATGCAATGAACGGCAAGATAAACTACAAATAATCGATCGGACATATGAAGTCAATGAAGATATTATAATGGAGGAGTTTGAGGAAATATAAATAAAAATATAATTTAGAAGAGTTCCGAGCTCATGAAATCTCTTGGCTAGTTGTATGTTAGTTTTTTGGTAGTTTTCCCAGGTTTTTTTCCTTTTCTTGTCGGGCTTTGTGGGATGTCTCCCTTGTTTCTATTGACATTTGGCTACTTTTTCACTTCTGGTTTTCTACTGGTTCAATCATATTTTTTGGATTTGGGTTTCGGGTCCCTGTAAAATGTGTTTTTATCTTAATCAAAACAATCATTTGCAAGAGAAAATCAAGTGGAGCAAGAGTGCACTTTACTTCAACTCTATTTGAAGAGCAAGATAATTTAAGGTAAAATTTATTATCTATTTGCCTTATCTTTATTCTTATTGCCTAATATCATTTTCTCGTCTTCAACAATTAATGATATGCATCATATGCTACATATGAGTAACCTTTTCTTTAGTGTTTGATAGGAAGTATTTTATTTTTGATATTGATCCAAGGGTGGGGGAAAATGATTGGTTGGTGTTTTTAGAGTGATCTAGTATTAGGATAATGTAGATACTTGAATGGTCATTGTATTCATGGATGGATTCACAATTATTTTTTATTTTTAGAGGTCTATTTTTATTTTCATAATTATTACCATCTTTCTATGATCATTATGTTGTGATTAATATTATTTTTAAGGAAGCATGAATATGTTAAGTTATATATAAAATAAATAATATTGTGAGAATGGGCATAATTATAATGATGCCCCCCTCCCCACCTCCCCCCCAATGCACCCCGCCCCCACAAATAAAAAAAGAAAAAAAGAAAATCATGGTTAAAATTGGAGGAATATCACATCTATTAATATAAGCACCTCTAGGTCAATGCTTACTTTGCATGTGCTCAAGTTGTATTCCTTATTCAATGACTTTTTATTGGATTCTAATGGCTAAGATATAGAGTGAAATGGATTTTTAATATTTTATCAAGAAATTATTATATTTCATCTTGTATGATTGTGTGTATACTCCTTTTGGTCCAAAATGGAATCTAAGGTGATCTTTTCATTTGATTTAGTCTGATGCATCCACCAATTATTTGTGGGAGAAATATTATACTTTATATTATAAACAAAAATCTAGGGTTGTTGTATCTATATTAAATATAATTTCACCATTCATTGTATGGTCTCACTTTTATGTTCAAGGAATTTTTAGTTTACATCATAATATTATTATAATTAATTTAAATTCCCTAGTCATAACTATTAGAATCTCTTACTTTTACTCACTAACAATCCTTGCATTCTTCATTTATATTTTTACCCAGTTTATCTAATTTTAATTTGCTAGTGACTATGCAATACATATAAATGCCACAATACTAAATAAAACACTCGTTAACATTGAAATACAAATGTAAATAAATATTAAGGAAAGTACTTATTTTCCCAAACAATAAACCCTCATCTGCTCTTCATATCACCCTTTCCTCTCACATTTTACTACCAAACTCTAGGGCTTATGCTTAGATGTCATCCACAATCCATTCAAAGACTCCCATTTTAGCATAGGTAGGAAAGATGTTGCCACTGGTTGTGGCATTTTTTTTTATCTACCAAATTACACTGCTTGAAAGTTTCTAAAGCCTTTTCAACAACTATAAATTGTTAAACAATTCATGTGCTTTGGCTATACTTCTACATTATGCATATAGGTCTACTAAATCAACTGCAACTACCACATTTGGAAAGATTTCTTCCTTGCAACACACCCTTCCACAACCTTTCTATTCCAACTAACTCAAATTTGATCATCTCTACCCCCTTCCTTCTTTGGTCTCTCTATCTCCTCCTTGGTGCCTTCATGTGGGTCTATTTCATTACACTTAGAGAGGATGTGTTCATCAACAATGGGATTCAACCTCTTTTTACAACTACCAACATGCCATTTATATTATGTGAATCATCAATAATACCTTAATGACGTGATATAAAATTATTTGTCCATGACATGCAAGTCCTCTCTCCACCTACACACTATTAGCTTTGTCCTTTTTTTTTGTTTAAAAAGCCAATAATATTTTTTTGTTTAATTCTTCTCCCGACAATTTAAGATAAGTATATTAAAAAAAATATATAGAAGATGGTCATTCAATTAAGTTGACAATTGATCTTAAGTGTATTTAAAAAAAAAATTGTAGTGTTCTAGGGGTGAACATTACAAACGACTAAAAAATTATAATATAAAAAACATGACTCTTTAATGCCAAATATACAAGATTTGTTTGTGTTTGTCAAAGTGAAGGAGGACAATGTAAATATTGGAAAATTATTAAAATAAAAGAAGAAAATTAATGTCAAGGTTTTTTTCTATATAGTCTAAATTTAAAGATCCATGTAACAATAAAAGAAAATCTTGAAGCATTAATCTTTGTTAAATTTTATATGTTTTACAAGATGATTATATGAAGAAAAATGTAATTGAAATTCAAAATTATTATTGTAAATGTTATAGTTGTTTTGTTTGCTTGCCCTTTTTTGGCAACATGATATTTTTATTTTTATTCCTTTTCTAATCAATTTTTTAAGAGCTATAATAGATAGGCTAAAATCATTGTTGAGATTAGATAAGTAAATGGAGAAAATATGGCGAGAGAAATCCATTAGCTAAAGGACACAACATTATGAAGGAAACCACAACGACCCATTTTGTATCTTGATTTTTACCACATTTTTTTTTTTGTTATCCTCAACCCAGCACTCATAGAGAGGTTGGTCATGGGAGCAAACCCATATAGCATAAAATTCTTTTTGAAATGTAATTATAACTATCTATTTTGTGAAAAATGATAGGGTTAAATTGGTATTTATTTCATATATTTATAAACAATTAAACATAGTACAAAATTCTTTCTGAAATGTAATTATAGCTATCTATTTTATGAAAAATGATAAGATTAAATTGGTCTTTTTTTATTAAAAAAATGAAATTAGAATTCTAAATTTTTTTATGAAGGAATAGATTGAAAAATTAGAATTAGAAAATCTAGAGACTTTTTTTTTTCTCTACCATTCTTAATTATTCCAGGTTAATTAAAATGGGTCTCTATTGTTAAATAAAGAAAAATTGTAAATGATTGTTTTTCATTATTTCAAACAATTACATGATAAGAATCTTCAACTTAACAAATTTAAAGAAAAATACACTTGATATAATCATGTTACAACAAATTGAATATTAATATAAGAAATTGTAGTTTACTAAGTTGGAAAGAACCCAACCCCAAAGCCGCGAACCCTTTAGAAAGGCCTTATATAAAAACCACCATTAGGATAGAAAGGCATTATATAAAAACCACCATAAGGATAGAAAGGCATTATATAAAAACCACCATGAGGATATAAGGAGTAGTTTGGTCTGCGACGGAAAAACAAATCAACAGGATGAGTGGTATTGTTGTTGTTGTGCATATCAGTGGGCTTTGTGGGCCATGGATATGTGAATGGGTTCCTCCCTAGTGAAACGAGATATTGTTCTTGGTAATACTCCTGCCCTCTCTGCGCCATGGACACATCTGTGCCTTCCTTCCTCTCAACGAAAATAGCATCCAGAGGCCGAGGACGGGGAGTAGTGGCAGTGGCAGTGGCAGTGGCAGGATTCGAACACAAGACCACAAAAATATCAAAATTCGTTTGTGCCTGAATGTAGGGATGACGCATGTCGTGAAAGTATATGAAAACATCCCTGAATGCTCTTAACATCTTCTTTGGAATTACTCCCAATCTGTAAGGTTGGGATATGTTAACCCATTCCATTGTCCTGCATAACTCCTCATTCTCCTCATTCTGGCTTTGAACCTGTGCACTGTGAAGCTCCTCAATATAGCACCAAAACTCATCCTTGGAAACAACGATTTCCTTATCTTCCAGCAATTCAAGAGGCCAAATAACATAGTGTGTGAATCCCATCTTCCCTTCTATTACAAGAGTCTTGTCTAATAACTAGAAACTTTAGTGCAAAAATATATTTATAACTATTTTTTATGTACATATTTTCAATAAATTTCCATTTGGCATCACTTTTTTTCTTAATTATTTATTCAAATTAGAAAAGAATTATATCATCATCTTGAAATAGACTCTTTTTTTAATGCATTTATTTTTTTCAAAAATTTTAAATAAATTTTTCGTATTTTTCCTTTACAAGATAATCAACCTTATATTTTAGTGGCGATGACCTTCTTTAAATAAAAATAAAATATAAAATATAAAACACTAATTAAAATATTAAAAGATACATATTTTGAAATGTCACACAGTTTTGTGCTTTCACCCAAAATACTTAAATGACCAACTTTGACAATTAAAATTTTGAAGTACAAGAACTATCTTTCAAATCCATTTATTAAAATGTTTCTTGGTACATATGGTTACATGCCTATGCAATTTCATGGAGATTCGAGGAGTTTTGATAGGCTTTTATATTGTTTCAGACTACTCTCCAGTAAAATTTGGTGTTCCAAATAAATTACAAAACTCCAAATCAAAGATCATCACTAATCTTGGGATGGTTACAAGAGTCTCTAATTTTGATTTTTTCAAGATCCTAGCACATTTGATATGTTAATTTAAAGTTTATTTTTTCTCGCTATAGACTCCAATAGGCCACTTTACAAAACAAGTACCTCAAATATATGAACTCCTGAAAAACAGATGAGATTATTATAAATTTAAATTTTTTAGAGCATATATATGTCTCTCACCCACTAGAAGATTAGGGAAACGTGAGGAAAGAGTTACCAGCAAATTAATTACAATCATGTAAGAAGTTGTAATCTACTTAAGTTATCAAAAGGTACATGTCCCTTGGTATACCAAAACTAGAAGTGTAGGAGTAATCGATATTTTCATTGGCTACAACCAATATTGAGCTTAATCATAAAGCCTGACAATCTGTGGTTTTTGAAACCAACAAGGTAACTAAAATATTTTCAAATGCAAATTAATAAATAGATTATATTTAAAATAAATTAATATATATAATAGATATAAAATAAGTTTAATCATAAGAATATTGAAATTGGAAAAGTAGGTTGTGACAATTGTATAGAAAATTAATTTATAACAATCATAACATTTCAATTTTTTCATTTTTATAAGTGTTTGTATACTTATATTTTATGAGTGGTTCACAATAGGTTTGGTTTAAGAGTATTGATGGTCCACTCAACACTTTATGAGTATAGGTGATGTTCATAAGGATAAAACATTGGAATGTCTTGCATCAACCCAAATACTCTTTGATTCAAACATTAAAATATTCATCAATAACAAGATATTTACTTGTATGAATTATTTTATATATTTTCAACTAAAATGGAAAAATGGCTAATCCTTTTATAGTATTACAATTAATCAAAATTGTTGGTCTCTCCCCTGTGGTGTGTTCTATATGTTCAATAATAGAGTTTATTAACTACCTTTTTTTATTGTTCATTTGCAAAATTGGTCTGATCTTTGTTTATTGGTTCTCCTATGACTTGGAACACCTAGCCTGGTCTGTCTTGGTATGAATTTCTTGCTGGTTTTGTTGACTACTTTGATGATACTCTTAACACTTTTTGGTTTATTTTATTTTGTGAAATTGTCTAGTTTATGTGGACCAAGAGGAACGAGGATGTTTTTCAAAGTAAAAAGAGGTGCCCTAGTAAGTTTAGCATTAAACTCACCTTTCTTCATATCATGTTATAGGTCTCTGCAGTGTTGGGGATACCAAAGAGCCGATTCATTATTATGGTCCGACAAGGGATTTTGTTGATTCATAAGTTTGATATCCAAGATGCTCACTTTTTCCATGCTTATAAAGATATATTGGACCGGGAATAGCTCAAGGCTATTAAGAAATTTATGCAGGATAATAAAATTTCCAAAGAAGATGTTGAGGACATGAACAAGCGTCCTAAATAACCTGATGAGCCTAAGTGGGATGTCATTGATAAACCAATCATTGACCCCCCTTTGGGGAGGAATGAAAATGATAGAGCTGAAGGGAGTAATAATATTATTGGGCCATGGGATGTAGATTGAATTAGGATTTAGCATATGTTATCTAATAAACTCTCTCATTCTATTTTTTTGTACCCGCTGAACAAACTTCTTTTTTAATATAGTTTATGTTTTGATTTGGTAAAGGTTATAATGGTCTAGCTGAAAAACAATGGTGGATACTGATAAACAAGATCATATGATGTAAAATTTTGTACTTCATTTCTAATGTAAAAAATTGTTAGTTTTTATAAATGTTTGTATACTTATATTTTATGAAAAGTAGTTCACAATAGGTTTTGTTTAAGAGTGTTGATGTTCCACTCAACACTCACTGATTATAGGAGATGTTTATAGGGATAAAACATTGGAATGTCTTGATAGTTCATCAACCCCAATACTCTTTGACTCAAGCATTAAAACATTCATCAATAACAAGATATTTACATGTATGAATTATTTTATATATTTGGTTAAGGAAATTTAGGACATGATTTTAATTTAGTCTACTATTGGTTATTTATAGAAATACAATAACATTAAAGTTTCCATGGGAGAATACAAAATTTATTGGCATACATCTTTTATCTTCATGTGTGTAATATGCCTTTTTTGGATTCTAGTGACTTGCGAGGCATTGGATGCATGTGATATGAACTTTTATTAGCTATTTATTTTCAATGGTAGGTGTGTTGGAATCAATGAACACTGAGAGGGGGGGTGAATAAGTGTTTCAGTATTTACAAATTTATTATACCAATTATTCAACCACCAGATGCAAATAACTTAACGCAAAGTGCAGAAACAAAAACCAAATAAACATACAACAATAACACCAAGATTTTTACGTAGAAAACTGGAAATGGAAAAACCATGGTGGGATTGAGTACCCATAATATTATTTTACTATGGCCAGTAGTAGAACAATATTACATGAGAAGAATGCACTTGCATTCAGGCACACTGCCTAGAGCTCAGTGCTCAATTACAAAAAGGGTTGCTACCCTGGAGGACTCACTATCCTACAAATAAGATATAGAATCTAATACAATGTGTGAACTGGAGTATAGAATCTACAAATGCCAGAAATTAGATCTGGTTAGGCTCAAGGATGATTCATGTTGTTGTTCTGATAAATTGTTTTGTTCTGCTCAACTATGATTTACCGGATCATTAAACTCTCAAGATGCGCATGTAAAACTACGCTCAATCGCACCAAAAACAATTTCACACACACACACACATCCTATAAAAAGATCACCTAATACCATGTTATATATCTGCACCACCAAAATAGATCTCCCACAAGTCAGCTTCACAAAATATCAAAATATGAAACATGTAAATTCATGTCAACCCAAATCTTCACAAAGCTATATTATAGATCCAAAACATATGATCACACACTTCCCATAAGTCAATCCAATTACCTCAAACTTACCAATAACCACCAGAATTACCTCAAGGCATCCAGTCCATACAGTACACCACCAATTATAAAGATAACCTTGTTTTATTGCTCTACCGGATACCAAACCTTTTAACATGCTTAAGAAACATCACCAGAGGATAGGATTGCATGATAATCTGCTTATACTCAATCAACTTAACTCAGATTACTTAAACCAAAAACACATCACCGAAAATAAGAAATGTTCACCAAGAATGTACATAGAGTATCGCCAATAGACATAAAACAAAACTTTCTCAAGACATCTAGATACCCCAAACTCCATACCGGATAAGATCAATAGGTTGAGTTTCCATCAATGACAACTCCTAAGAAATATCATGCACGAGACATCATCAATCTTCACCAGAGAGTTGCCAACAAGGTGATATTGGATGCCAATTTAAAGTTTACCATATTTCAAACTAGTTTACGATATCATTAGAGCTCTTGATTTAAAAAGATTTCTTGTAATTTTTCTTCAAAGACCTTCATTTGCTTTCCATATTGATTGCTATGATCGATTATTTCATCAAGCCCATACTTGTATGAGAAACCCAATTGAGTTAACTTGTTTAATGTGACTCACACACAAGCCCTCCCTTCTTCTTCCTTCACATATCTCCATACAAAAAAATAAAGTACATTATAACATTCATCAAAAGAATGCTCCAAGAAAGAATAGGAATAGAAGAGGATGTGCTTTCCTTACTCAAAGCATTCATAAAATTATTGATTATGTTTACAAAAGTGTATGTCATGTCTATAACTAAAAGTGTAATTGATTTTTGAGGTTCATCATTAATAAAATATTTTAACATGAGAATTATTTTCCTAAGATCATTCTTTTTAGTTACTTCAACTCTTTCAAAATGATATGGGTTGATCATTGTTACTCTCTCTTTAATGTTGTTTGATTTCTTTAATATTATCACTCTTTCTTTCTTTGTTTGGTGTTATCCTTCCACCTAACAATATCGGTGGTGTTGGTTTCTCTACTTTCCTTAGATGCCCTATCGAGGTGGGTTTTTCTTAATTTAGTTTCTATTTATCTTCCATGTCTAGTTCAAGAGATGGTATTGGTTCATGTGTTTCTATTATAACTATTGAAGTGGATTGTAGTAGTAAGGAGTCCCTTCCTCTCTCACCTTTGAATGGTGGTCCTTTTGTGATGGACTTGGTTTATTATCTCTTCCTAGAAGTTTGTTTTGTTAATAGTGGGTTTCTTGAGGTGGACCTAGCTATTGCATTTGTAGAATATATTCCCTAGAGGATTTTGAGCTCCTTCCTACCCCTTTTCATTCTTACAAACATAGTGGTCTTTTAGGCATAAGGTTGTAGATAGCCTTTAAAAGACTAGTATGACTTGACTATTCCCTTGGTTGCCTTGCGTCTAGTGTCTGGAAGATGATTCGGGGTTGTTTCATAAACCCCTTTGTTGTAAATATATAAAGCCTTTTGTAGGGGTTGGGACCCTTGTTCCTATTATTTTGTAGTTTTGGCTAAAAACCTCTCCTTCAAAAAAGGGTTTTCTCTTTTTTGGTTTTGTTGTTCTCACTTCTTGTGAGTTCATCCCTCATGTTCACTAGGGTGACTATTAAGAAAGGGTTCTAACCTTCTCCCACTTTATCTAACCAAAACATTTAACCTATAAAAAATGATCAACTAATACATAGGGTTTGAATTTTCTATGAAGGAAAATAGATCAAAGGAAATATAAAATGACATTGGAGAATGCAACGAGGATGATGAGTATTAGGTGGATATTTGAGGTACAAATTAGGAGGAGCTTCTTCTAGAGGATACGCTTAAAGAAGTAACTATTAATCATACATTTGCTAATCATGGCGATTCTTTTGGAGACAGGCCTATACAAGCTTTTATTTTTCTAGGCACTTGTTCCTTCAATCAAGGCTCCTCGAGAGGTTGGAACTATTTATCAGCTATGAGTTTTCCTCACTAGTTTCCTCTCATTTCCATAGACTAGCATTTTTACCACTCATCCAAGGATTTCTAAGATAAGCTCCTTACTCAATCCTAAAGGATCCTTCCATCTTCTAGGAACTCACTGACCGATTAAACTTGCTTGCCTCATGTCATCACAACTCTAGCAACACTTTTTCTCTATGTCATCATTGGTTAAACTTGTTTTCCTCATTTCATCAGAACTCTATGGCCTTGGTCTTATATCCACCTACAATTCTAATAGACGACTTCATGCAACCTCCATGCATAATCATACAACCTCCACAATTCTAATAATTTAATGCAACACCATATTAACCAATTTTTTCTTTCTCTGAGATAATCCATCTCTCAACATCTCTATCCTTTACCAACCTGAGAAATCACAACTTCTATCAATATGCCCTTCATCTTGGACATTTATCAATGTTTCATCTTCATATTTATCTAGAGCACTCATCCTCTTACATCTTACATCTCCATCCAACTATAACTCTACATGTATGACCACTGCATCATCATAATTGTTGACATCAATGACAACATCATGGCAACAAATACCCAATAGTTCTATTTGGTACCCATGCATCACCAGTTAAATCCCTACATTTTACATAGAAAGGTAAGGGAAGGAGAAGGACATTATTAAGACACTATTTACATCTACTGATACATCTTGTGCAAATTCTTCAATTTTCACATCATAATCTTCACTAAATAATTCTTATATGCATAATACAAACACTTAATCTTACTACTCTTGATAAAATCGATGTAACAAGTTGATCCTATAAATATAGCATCCACTAAATGAATACACACAATTTTCCTCTCTATAACATAGTCATTTAATAGTGAAAACAACTTGTGTCTTATAGATGAGCACTTGAAATTACAAGCAAGCAAGACCGCATAGAATTTTATAAACATCACTCCCATCCAAGAAGAATACATAAGAAATGACTACATAAATTTCCCACAATTATGATTTCCAAATGGCTTAGGAATCTAAGGACACAAGCATTGATATCATAAAATCCCCAGGTTATAAATAATTTTTCTATCACATTTCTCATAAATAGTCAGAATCAAAAGATCATTATAACATGCCATATAAGGCGAAGAGTAACCACCTTAATCAGAGATCCCAATGTTTGCAACATGGGCTTTGATACTAGATGTAATGCCTATCAAAATACTGTAGAGAAAATAACTAAACTTTCCAAAAAATAGAGATATTTTGTTTTAATCATCTACTAATGCACCAAATACACTATCATTACTCAAGGTCATATATTAAAAACTACATGAAAGATTACACTATCATGAACATAACCATAATCTTAACAACATAAACGCAAGTGGAAATAACATCAAACAATTACCATCTCAACGCATGCATATAATCATCCATTCATCTATTCATTCATTCATTCATTCCCTAGGTTACTTCAATGTCACTACTTACTATCAACAACACATAAACACATCCATAACATGAAACCATTAACACACATTTCATCTAAGTTGTTCTCAATACTTTCTTCCTAACATTAGAATCATTTATTTTCAATGCTTACCTATCATAACCCATTAACTCTTGGATTTATTTTAAATGCCAAATCAAATTTTCCTAATTCCCTTGACTTTAACCATCCATAACAACACGAATCTAATTAACCATCTCCCACAATACGATTAGATAATTCCTTAAGAATCACATCATATCTCATCAAGGTTCTACTCACATACATGTTCAAGGATTAGAGAACCGAGTATAAAACTTCTTCCGAATAGAATCTCATATATATACAAGACTAACTCATGAACAAGAACACATATAAACCAATCATTCATTTTCTGATCCAATATAGAATCTATATCTCTCTCTCTTTTTCTCATTGAACATTGGTTACAACATCTCACATCTTTACAAAGCCAAAATGTCAACTACTACATCATATCCTAATGCATAATACTACAAGGCATAAGTGTATGTAATCCCTTTTACATTTATAATGTCATCATGATACATAAGACTATTTCAACATATAGAAATCAGCTCCGCATGATGAAGAATCATAGAGTCCATACAAATCTACAACTACCCATTCATATCCATATTCCAAAGATAACTAACATTAAGGATTAGCAACTTTCACTCAAGGCATACATGATCATTTCCATATCCACTACCGTCCATAAGATAATCCAATCATATCACTCAATCATTTAATTCTTTTCTAATATATAATTATATATGTGCGAGGTAAAAAATGATGAGGACAAACTATTGCAAAACCATAAAGATCCAACCACAAATAATCCTAGTCCTAGAATTGAACATTCACCATACACCAAATAAGAAACCTAAGAACATGCAAATTAATAAATTGAATCAATAATACCATTCACATGCCAGGTAGGGTTTGATCTCCATTGTCTCCTATCTCCATTCATCTTATTTGATATATTTTCTCTCAAATTTTGTATGTGCACAAGAGCTCAACAAAGAACAGAGTGTGGTGAAGTCACTTGATCGCGAGAAGGCTTGATTGCATAAAAGGTTAGATAAACACATTAGGATTAGAAGGATAAAAGAATCTCATTATATAGAAGATACTTTAGAAAATGGAGGGATGGGATTAATATGTGAAAAGATAAATGACCGACTAGGATTAAAGGGTAGGTAAAAGAAATAATAAAATAATGAAGGGGGTAGGTAGAGGAAAATTAAAAGATAAATGACATGTGTCATGAAGAGAAAAAGCTAATGAATTAATTTATTTATTTAATTAATAGAGGAAGTGAGACCAATTAAATAAATAAAATATTTATTTAAATAAGAAAAGGCTAGAAGAGGCTAAATCAATTCATTAAATAAATAAAAATTTATTTAGTTAATACAAGACAGGATAAGTTAGGAAAATTTTAGGTGTCTACAATATACACATTGAATATCCACTTACATCAATCTCATCCAATACATTTCATTCATAAATCTACCTACTACAAGTCCTTATACATATGTTCATAAGATACTAATTATATATCTGCGCACACAAGCAACCAATGGTGAACATCCCAATAAAAAAAGGCATCAAAGCACACAACTAGGTGGAACCAAATAGAAACCACCCCTCGTTCTAGGAGATGACATGGGGTTCACACTCAAGAGCTAGGCTAATACCTTACAACCAAGGGACTCAATCCTAAAGCATCCTTCCATCTTCTAGGAACTCACTGACCCGTGTCGAAGGAAATGGTTTGGGCTTCTCTAATATTGAAACAAATATTACAGGAATCTTTCTTTTTCCTAAAAATATCCAAAGAAATATTACAAGAATCAAGATTAGAAGAACTATTACAAGAATCAACGGTAAAGAAAGAAAGAGATGCAAGTTCAGAAGTGGGTTATAAATGCCAATTTAGAATAAGCAAAAGTTTGGTGGGAGCAGAGACGAGAGATAAGGAAAGGATGCAAGAATGGCAACGTTTTTCCCTTTCCCACTCGAGGTTGTTGAGATTGAAGGCGTCCAGAGACATTCTTTCTGGAACCGAATTTCGAAGTTGGCTGAAATGCAGAGGGGAAAAGAGTGGTCCGGTCAATTGGAACGCCAGCTTGGCTGGGTGAATATCAGCGTTTACGGATGGCCAATTCATGCTACTGATACTACGGATGATACCTGGGAATATGCAGACCAAAATTTTTTGAGAAAGATTATTAGAGGTCTTAAATCTTTTTCCCAAGGAATTGAGGGCGTCATAGCCCCTTATTACACGAACAGCTATGTTATACCATTCAATGGTGGACTTCGTGGTGACGTGGACAATATCAGAATTCATGGGGATGTGTGTTTCGTTCAAGTTTATTCTCCAAATGGTTTCCCCATGGATTTCTTTCAGCGTCTTCATGAACAGGCTCAATCCTTGTATAGTTCCCAGTATGCTAAGCCTCCAGCACACAGAGCGGAGGATCTCAAGACCTTTATTCTCCAAATGATGCAGGACGACCATGACTGGATTAGGGCTTACAACTATCTATTCCATTGAACAAAAAATGGTCTAGAATCTTTAGATTCTAAAGTGGTATTTAGTATTTAGATTTGTTGCATAGGCCATGCATTTGATTTAGAGCTGTTTAAATGAGATGTGGTAATGAAAAAGAATTCTACCATGGGATATTCTGTAAACTCTCAAAAAGCTCTAAATCAGACATTCTTTTGATTTGTGACAAGATGAGATACTTTTCAACAAAATATTTGCCTTCAATTAGTTCTTTCATTTCTGTTATCCAAATTCATTAGTCTATGGCATTCTTGTAGTTCGACAGACAGAATACTTGTTACTGATTTTTTATTTTTTTTCATCTTGGTGGCGCCCACACAGTTATTCTTTTGTGGCTTCTGAAAGCTCTTTCAGAAAATTGTGCTTCTTTTTTCAAAGTTAACCTCTGTGATTCTTGAAAAAAGAACTGACATAGTAAACTCAATGGTTCTATTATAAATTGGACATGGTATGGAAAAAGAGTTTTTTAAGCAGATAGAAAAGGTTCTTTACAGCAAGAAATGGTCTAGAATCTTTAGATTCGAAATGATGACATGCTGAGGTATTTAGTATTTAAATTTGTCGGAATTAGTTGT
Source organism: Cryptomeria japonica (assembly GCF_030272615.1). Lineage (NCBI taxonomy): Eukaryota > Viridiplantae > Streptophyta > Pinopsida > Cupressales > Cupressaceae > Cryptomeria > Cryptomeria japonica. The sequence continues at coordinate 98,216,020 of NC_081414.1, forward strand.
ACTGTCAAATGAGATTTGTTGATTAAAGAGAATTCTGCTTTAAACTCTCAAAAAGTTGTAAACACAGGTATTCTGTTACCAACATTCAGAGATTGGTGTCTTTTTCAAGTTAATCTCTCTTTTAATATATGGGATGATTCTTGTAAAGGATGTTACATAGAAAAGGAGATTTTGAAATGTTTTTTATCAGAATTTTCTTTACTCTTCATTCTTTTGTAATCTCTGTAATTCGTTTGACCTACAGGGCTTACGTTCTTTATTATTATTTTAAGGATCTTTAAAAAAAAATGGCACATAAGAGAAAGAAAATTTAGATTGGAGAGTGCATATTTAAAAAAAGAAATGATATTATATTAAATAATTTTTGGACAAAGAAGATCTAGTGAACAAGTAAAAGAATATCTTACTCGTTAGAAATAAAAAGGATGAAAAGAAGATTCACATATTTTTAAGTTTAAATAGGATTTTTTGGTGGCCTAATCATTGTTTCATATTTCTTACATTTGATTGTGCAACTCAAGTTAATTATATCTATCATGTTTAATGTACAAAAGCTCACTAGGTTTGTGTGATCATGTGTCACATAATCATACGTTTTGCATGTAATACATTTCATTAAATGGATGCTTTGTAGTTTTTAATTGTGTCGACATGCATATAGTTTTATGGTCGTGCACGTGTTTTTTAGTCTATAGGAGTTTTTTTTATGAATTTATATCTACACACAAGTTTGAAATGTCCCTAAATTCTATTCAAGATTTTGTATAATGCTAGATCATATTGAGATGGCTCTAGTTCACAAGCATATTTAAGAAAAGATTTCACATGTACAAGGTGACCATTGTCATTTGACGAAAATCATTATTTGCTTGTCTCCTCTCTTGTAGGACTATATAATTGTTATCACTCATTATTTTTATTATTGATGTAGGAGCACCAACACATGGTTTGACTAAGGTGAGACCTTATACGACATAAAATTTTCGTCTCTTTCATGTGTGTAAGTGTATATCTAGGGGTTTTATACTGCAATAGTGATATAGATCAATATAGAAAGTTTTGAAAAATGGTGTCATATTTTAAATAGTGAAAAACCCTCAAAGACTACTGCATTCACAACCGTATTGTTGGTTTTTATCCAGCTTTAAGGATAGATACCTAGAGACCTCCTTATCCTAACTTTTGACACCAACACTTCTGAAACATTTTTTTCTAGGCATTAGCACATAGCACCTCTCCCTTGCCCAATCAGCTTATAATTTAATTGTTAGACTCTTCTCAACATTTAACTTTTAGATCCACCTCTTTATTTTTTAGTTTTTATCTACATTTCATATGCTCTATTAGCCTTGTCGACATTAGCCCTTTTAGCATAGTTTATTGCATCATTCAATCAATCATCAATCACACACAACAATACAAAAGACATTAGGTGTGGATCTAGGACACTTTGACTTTCACTTCATAACTATGGTCAAAGCTATTCCCACCTCTTTAAATGATGTGTATGTGAAAAGGAATTGATCATAGGTTAATGCATATTTTAGCCTAGGATCACTCTGAATACATATTGACTCCATAGAATCAAGATTAGACAAAGTACATTTACAAAAAATGGCACTCAAGTTTAGGCTACTCATTAACACTTATACTACTTTTAGTTCAGTAATTTGCATAAAGTGCATCACAAAAATAATAATTTTCTTTGCAAAATTATTTAGTTTAACAAATTTAAGTGAAATTGAGAGAAGAAAATTAGGACTTTTAATTGATTTATTTCTAATTCCTCTTAGGTGGGAAAAAAAGAAAGGGCTAATACACCATATGACCAAGGGATAAAGGAAGTTGACAATTCCATACAAGAAAATTTTGAAATAAATATAAAATAAAATTCCCATTCATTTTAAAGTTGAATTTGGTCCAAATGTTTCTAATCCAAATATAAGTCTCTCACACTCAATGTTGGTCACCCAAACTCAAAATAGATATAATAATTTCCTATAAATGCAAATGAAATATTTAATATGATATTAAGGAATAATTCTATCTATATACCAAAGCAAAATTTAAAATTTCTTTTGTTGACCAAAGTGACCACTACCAAAATCAACCACGATGATCTATGATAAATAACATCCGACAAAAACCCTAAATGATTCTAATGTACAAAAAAGTAACACCTTATTGATTGACAAAATTAAAAACCTCAAGGAGAGGCAAAACAAAATTATGTTGTAGGTTGATTCCTCAAAGGGACAATTAATAGTTCAATGACACTTGAATACATCAAATACCTTCTAGTTACGGACCTATTGTTGGCAAGAGATGTTGAAGGTATGATGAGATGTTGTCATTGATGGAAAATCATATCCGAATTGACATATGCTCTTCCCCACCTTGTGTTTTTGTGTGGCTTTTCTTGTTTTTCTCTTTGCTTTGGTTTTCCTTTGTATTTTGGTTTTATCTTAGGCTTTCATTTTGAATAAGTTGATTATCAACAATTAGGGCCTTTTCGTCAATTCCCAATCATTCTAGTATCTCAGATTCCCATGACCCCGCTCTCTATGTCTTAATCATGATTTTTCTTCTCAGAACCTCAAAACTCTAGGATTATAGAGGGTTACTTTTCCCTTTGCTCTTCATACTTTAGAACCCCAAGTTTCTGGGATCCGAAAGGCCTCATCCTTGTTTGATCTTTTAATCACTTTACTCTGGAGCTCTGAGTTCCCAAGAATCCAAAGTGTATGTTGTTATGCTTTTCTTACACTTTGAAACCTCGAGTTTTTGGGATCCCGAAGTGCCCTCTAGGCTATCTCACTTATGACTTTGAAACCCTAGGTTTGAGAGATTCCAAAGCGTGGCCTTGAACTTTAATTTCATCTACACCATTTTGGGATCTCGAAATCCTGAAATGGTGAATTTTTGCTAGCTTGCACTTCGAAACCTCAGAACTTTGGAGTTCCAGAGTGGGTTCTTCATAGGGTTTTTCTTGGCTTCAGACTCTCAGAACTCTAGGCTCCTAAAGTCAAGTTGTAGGTTAGTGGAAGGTTTATAGTAAACTTGGAACCCCAAAACCCTAGGATTTTGGATTTTTACTACTCTAAAAGAATTTCTAAAGTATCGACTATGTGTTTTGGTTTTGTAGTTTGAAAAGATCTTATGGAAGCAACAACAACCCCAAGGAAGAAGACCAAGAGTAAATTTTCTTGAAAAGAAACCTGTTACAATGAAATATTAGTACTGAGGCCAAACATTGGTCTCTAAGTTTGAAAATGAGGTACAGTGGATCACAACATGAAGATAGGGCATGTTGAATTGGAGGTAATTAGCAAGGAAGTTTCCAGAAAAAACCTAAATGTTGCATATAGAAGAGTACAGAGGTTGGGGCTTGTCAAAGCTACAATTTTTCCCTAAGAAGTCTAGTCACCATAATTGATATTGGCAATAGCGCAACATTACAACCAAGACACCAAAAAGTGCCTAGACACCAAAGGGAATGTTGTGCTAGATCTTTCACCCGAAATGCTTGCCATGACATTTGGTATTCTCAGGTTTGATGAAGTCCTCCAAACAACTGAGGAAGAAGTCATTCAGATTTTCAACAAGAATGTGGTAGCTAATAGAAACCATATAAATGAGGTATGACTTAAATATCTGAGAAAATCAGGTTTAAAGGCCACAAACAATATTCTGAAGGTTGATTTTAAAGATGCACTAGTGGATCTAATTATCATGCTTAGTCGAGCCTTAAAGAAGGAGGACATCAAACACTATCACTTATGGATGTTTCATTTCATTGATACAATCCTTAAGGGGAAATGATATTTCGACTAGGCAAGTACTATATCAGATAACATCCATGAGAAAATGTGTAATGTAATTAAGACTAAGAAATTTTTCATGACTTCCTATGTGATTTGGGTGGTGGATAGGAGTGGCATTTACCCAAGATTGAACACCATCGGTAGATTAGGGGAAGGACATGGTGAAGAAAAAGCATTGGAGTACTATACTCAGTTTCCCACATGCACACACAAAAATAAAGACATGCAAACAAAAACATGAGAAACCTTGAGAGACAAATAATGAGAAACAATAAAAAATGAATAAAGACAAGATAGAAGGTGCAGAAGAACATGAACAATAATTAGAAGCCCACATGGTAATTTCCCAAGTTACCATACAGGGTGAGAAACTGGATTCTCGTATGTTGCAATGGTTGAATTTTAGCTTTTGAAAGATGAAAAAGGTTGTCCTTCCCAATATCACCTTACAAGAAGAAATCACCTAGTAACCGATGAGAACCCAAAAGGCTAAGACCTTCTACCACCTCTTGAGAAGTGACTCTAGGGATATTGTAGGTACTATTATTGCTCCTACACAAGACATAGAAGGATGGGACCAGGCCTCTCCAAAGTATCAAATCTCTCAGATTAATATTGGTAAACAAACTAAATGGGGAGAGATAGCCCCTCTAGATTCAACTACCACCTCCATAAAGACAAGGACATAGAAGGAACATAAATCCAAGAAAGAGGTCAAGGCTAAGATGCGGAAATATAGATTATTTCTCATTGAAATGTCAAATCTACTAGATTGGCAGTTTGGTGACACTCTACCATCAACCTCAACACTCCCACAAGAAGAAGTCAAGTCACTGTATGAGATGAGGAAAGTAGCAACTACTATAAAAACTTGGGCACGATAGCAGTTGAGAAATGTAAGAATTTTCTTAGAAGACACCATGGAGGTATATGAAGATGCTCATCTCCTCGAGAAAATCCTCATGTTTCTTTCCACACAATGGGAAGATCAAACAAATAAATTCTCAAAATAGGTTAGGATGCTTAAAAAGATTAAGGGATTGGAAGTTTGAGATTATGCTTGAAGTAGCCAATATCAAAGAGACCAAATGATAGCACAATGGCAAGAGAGATAAAATATGATAAGAATAAATTGTATTCCTATCAAGATGCAAAAGAGATCAACTAAATCATTACAAGAGCCTTCTTATAAAGGCAAGGCTAAGAGACAAGAGAGAACACAATGATGACATGTGGCTCAATGTGATGCAAGGGTAGGTAGGGATAGGTAGGAGAAATAGTTAAATATTCTAGATGAGGTAGATCTCCCACCGAAGATGGAATTATCATCCCACAATAAGTGGATATTATTAAGTAACAACAATATCACACCATAAAAGGTGGAAATTATCCTACATACACACTCCCAATGTATGCACATATCCCTAAGTGTCTCATATGCAAACTACAATGTTATGAATGTACCTAATTAAACTTAAGTAAAGTGTAATTATATCCAGGATGAATAAATAATTACACCAACACCCCCCCTTAAGTGCAACTTAGGGGAATGCACTTAAGTCTACAATGAAACTAAGAAATGCAAGATGGGACCTGGCTACAAGGCCATGTTAGGTACCCATGTATAAATGCAAATGCAATCTCCTATAAAGCAGGGAAAGAGAGAAAAACCCAATGGGAAAAAGCCCCCCCAAAAGAGAGATAAAAACTATACAAATAACTCTCAAAGAAGCATGTGAAGGACAAAATCCCATGTGAGGAAAAAATTCCCCCCCCCATATGAGAGAAGAAGAGAAGCCAAGTAGCCCCCCCTTAATGTAGAATCCGCACCAATAATAGAAGCTCAAAAATGAATGAAGAAACTACTCCACGATCGTCAAACAATGTTCCTCCCCTTGGGAAGAAACAAAACCAAAGGTATATCTATGAATTCTCGCCAATCATGAAGGTAAGATGTAGGAAAAAAACTCATGATGAATGAAGTCTCTAAAAACTACTCAAGTGACCCCATGTCGATGCTAAAAGATACCCCCTCCAAAGGTGGTGTACTGATCCACACTACTGAAAAAGGCACTATAAGATCTAGTGGAGATGAATGTAGAACAAGTTCCAAAGACTCACATGTCTCCTCTAAAGATAAAGAGACCTCCTCTATTTTTTGTACATAAAAATCCACAATCATGTCAACCTCAAAAAAATGATCATGTAGAGAAAAAACAAGAGGGTCAGAGTGTTCCCTCACAACAATAAAAGAAAAATCATCTTCATCAAAGAGAAGATGAATGTCATCAATGATGTCTCCCAAATCTATAATGTAGGACTCCACAAACAAACCTGCAATGTCTATCAAGTACTCATCCTAATGAGTTGAAGCTGGAAGACAAGACATATATCGTTGCACTGAATCACAAGAAGGCAAAACTATCACATCATCTGTATCATTGGGTTCAATAGGTGATGTGATATCAAGAGGAGGAGATGAAATGCAAGTCTCAAGAATGGGGTCACATGTGAGAATCCCCAAGTTCAAGTACCCAAATTTCTCCTCAAAATCTGAATCATCACAAGAAGTGTGATCATCATATGTAAAATCATCCTCATCAATAAGAACAAAATCTTTAAAGGAATATAATTGAGATGCATGATCCACAACCCCCGTTGTAATGATAGCTCTTGTCTCCAAGCCTCTAATGATAACTGACTTAGGTGTGAACTCCACAATTTTCTTTATCGCCCCATGTGTGATTTGATATACAGAAAGATGTTTATTTCTCAAATGGGGTACACACACCACATCATTTAAGGTGTTATCTCCAATGGCAATAGATAGTTTTCCAATCACATCCATGTATGTATGATTTCCCATTAAAATATGTGGCATGGTACAAGGCTCAAATAAAGGGAACATAGACTACAAAGATTTCATATGATGAGAAGCCCTTGAATGTAGAAGCCATCTCCTTGAATCATGACTTTTAGTAGAACAAAGAGCTTGTCCTTTTCTTGTCCAAAAAGAATGAGTCTTCCCACTTGTTGCTTACATAAATGCTTTTCCTTTCCCCTTTGATTGTGAGGAAGTGGAAGGTGATGAATCCTCCTTCTCATCAGAATTAGGAAAATAGATGTTATTATTTTTGAGGATATGGAGGAGCTCATCTATCTTATTAGAATGGCAATGATGCTCCTCATGACCAACCTTTTTACAATAGGCACAAGTTGGTCGCTCCTTCTTTGGTCAATTTTCCTTCTTGGAAGAGGATGAATCCCCTTTTTTTGGAGAAGGTGGTGCTTTGTCCTTAGGCTTTGATAGCCATTTCTTCTTGTTTGAGTTGTCCTTTCCTTGATTTCCTTTGTTCCCTTGAGTTACCACATATGTTTGAGACTTAGAAGTCTTAAGAATGCCCATTCTTATCAACTTAGTTTTCTCCATCATCAACATGTTTGTGAAAGCATCAAATGTAGGCATTTTGTAGCTTGAACCCATTGTCATCCTATGGGTTTGGAAACTAGAACAAATGCTCCATATTCTTGTGGAAGTTTGCCCATCAAATTGTAGAACAATTGAGTATCCTTCTTATGAATGCCACAATCTTTGAGTTGAGACCTCAAATCATTTTCCTTAGTGACATAATCTTGTATTGTATCAAATTTATTAGGATCTAACATGGTGAGATCACTCTCCATTTGATATCCCCTAACTTCATCAAATTGACCATACAAGTCTTGAAACTTTTGCCAACCATCCTTAATTAAAGTATATTTTTCAATATGAAAGATGAGATCCTTTGATACATACTTTCTTAAGGTACCAATTTCCATGATGTTCATAGTGATCCAATCCAAGTGACCATTGGGATTAGCCTTAGGATCAACGGGAGCAAAAATAGTTCCATCAATGTAACGAGTTAATCCTTTTCCCATTAGTTTACTCCATGGATCAATTTTCCAAGTAGCATAATTATATGTAGTTAGGAGAGGAAACTTAGGAGAACCCATAGAAATAAAATGAAAGAACAAAAGAGAACAAGATCACAAGAGATACCCCCCCGCCCCCCCAAAAAAAATGATGATTTTTACACTTTATATGTAGTGCGTGTACAATAGGCCACTTGCAAACAATGGCAAAGTGGAGTTATAATTTATTTTATGAATTTCCCCAATAGGCTTAGAACTACAATGCAAAAGACCAAATGTGTAGATCTATGCAATACAAGAGACAAATTTGGCCAAAGAGGACCATATGCTAAAAGCACAATTTCCACTCAAAATAACTACAAACTGATAGCTGATTATGAAAGTAGACAAAAAATCATGCACTTAAAAAAAAAATGGCACCTTGAAAGGATTTTGTCCCAAACGGATTCCTAGGATTTGCAAAAATGAGGATTGGACAAGTACAGTCACCAAAAATTGAATTTTCTAAAAAACATATCCACCCAAATCAGAAAATAAAACCACCACGTGAAACTAAATGAAAAATTATCCCAAAAAAAAATTTGCACCCGAAAAGGAGCCAAAACAAGAAAGATATGGACCTTCAAAGTTGGGCCAAAAATCAAAACTGCTCAACAGAGAGGGGTATGAAATTTTTTTTTAAAATGATGATGTCAGCAAACTGCGAACTTAAATTTGATGGCCATATGACCATTAGAAAAAATTCACCTCCCTACCTAATTAGATGTATGTACATTACAAACCTGCTAATGGGGCCAATTGTATGATGACATGTGGCATCTGTACAATGAGGTATCAGTATGAAAAGTCTGTGTGGCACTGATGTGGCAAGATGAGTTGGCAGCACTGTCTGTTGATGTGTCCACCTAAATGGAATATCATATGAATAACATGGCATAGTGAGTTGGTGCCAATTGGGCACTCACTATGATGATGACTCAGCAGGTGACTGGGTTCTGAATGTGTAGAGGTAGCAAATAAATGGTTGCCACGTGGTAGAGTTGTGGCATGCACTACCCGCATGGAGCTGAGTCAGAGATGAGGTGTCTACTAAAAAGTGGATGGAGGATAGAGTAGTGGGTTGTTAGGAAGTTGCTAGTCGACAGTGGTGTGAACAATGACCGGTGGTAGACAATTGTCGGCAAGAAGATAACCAGTGGGAGGCAAGTGTCAGGAGGGTGGCAAAGATGACCGATAGTAGCAATGTCGGGCCAAGAAGGCTAGGTAGTAGCAGAGAACATGATAGAGGGTTGGGAGGAGGAAAATTGTTGCGGTACAGCCCTATAGCGACAATGTAGGGTATAGAACACATGTAGGGGGAAAAACCGAACCCCCCACACAAAAATATATATTTTGATTGATTTTTTTAATAAAACAAAACTTTTTGAAATAACATTTGTTTTTAAATGCGATTTTTAAAAAATAAGTAAATTAAAAACAAAATCGGAGAAAAAATATTATTTTTTATTTTTTTTGAAAAAAATCGTATTGCCTATAGCCAAATCGGCTAAAAAAAAATTTCAAGTGTTGAAATTGATTATCTAAAATAGGCTGAATTTTTAGTCTAAATTTATGGATGTGGCCACCTAGATGCAATGGTTAGGTTGGATTAGGTCTAGGACACCTCTAAAATATGCTGCTCCTTAGATCTGCCTCTTGACCTCCTTCAAAGATGCAATAAAATCTCTCCAAAGGCTATGCAATCGTGCTCCAACTTCTCTGATACCATTTGAGATTATGCTTCAAGGAACCAAGATCAAAGAGACCAAAAGATAACACAATGATAAGAGAGATAAAATATTACAAGAATAAACTATATTCCTAACAAGATGCAAAAGAGATCAACTAGATCATTACAAGAGCATGCTTATAAAGGCAAGGCTAAGAGACAAGAGAGCACACAAGGATGACATGTGGCTCAATGAGATGCAAGGGTAGGTAGGAGTAGGTAGGAGAAATAGTAAAATATTTCACATGAGGTGGATCATCCACCAAAGGTGGAATTATCATCCCATAATAATTGGATATGTTAAAGTAACAACAATATCACACCATAAAAGGTGAAAATTCTCCTACATGCACACTCCCAATGTATGTACATCTCCCTATGTGTCTCATATGAAAACTATAATGTTATGCATATACCTAAGTAAACTTAAGTTAAGTGTAATTAAATCCAAGATGAATAAATAATTACACCAACAGGGAGCATATGCAATTTGAGGAGAGGACATGTTAGGGGGAGAGGACCTCAGTGGCTTGTAGTCATGCATCGATGCTTTGGAACTAAAATTAGATATTATAGATCAATGCATAAATAAGGTACTTAGAGAATATCCAGCCTTCTTTGGCTTGCTTGAACAATATGAGCAATATGTAACAAAACTGTTGGGAAAATATGGAAGGGATGTAATGCAGTTAGGCGCACTTTGCCAAGAAGTGGTTTTGAAGCAATGGGAAGCATATATAGCTTAACACTTCTCTCAGACTACCAAATTTTATATCACTATTATGGATAGGTACATGCATCTAGTTCTTCAATCCTACCAAGCAACACAAATGGTGGATAGTCTAGTTGATAAGATAGAAGAGGTAAAGGAAGTTCTGAGAGTTTCAAAGTTTTGAGTTGAGTATGTGCTTGACCCATTTTCCACCTTAGTAGATTATTACATGGGAAACTATCGTACCTGCAAGGAGAGAAAACAAAAAATGGGTGGTTAAATTGAAGTGCACTCACAGTCACCATGAAGAGGGAAGGTGTGAAGTTGGTGTTAGCAAAAATTTTGGAGGAAGATCTAGGGTACACTTATCATGCATGTACACCACCATCAAGAAAGCAAAACATATGTGGAAGATGCATGTACCACTACACTTAAAGAAGACTTCTCGCTCTCTTGTGTTTTGCATGAGTTAACTAAGGTTCAAAAGTAGTCACTTGCATGTCAACTATGACCTCCACCATTTTGCAACTAAGTCATCGATTGCAGTTGCTCCAAGATTATAGAAATTAAAGCACTATAAATTATAGTGAATTAAACCATTTTGGGGGTCCAAGTATTGATGATTCAAGGCCAGTAATTAGGAAAATTATATATTTATGTAATTTTATTTTGAAAGTTACTTTGTCATAGTTGAAACAATTTTAGTATTAGTCATTGTTGGGATCTATTTTCTCAAATTAATACAACAACTTGTGGATTGCATGATCTACAAAACATGTCTTCATAATTGGCATATCTTGCAAATTGATATCTTCTCTCATTTTGATTAGTAATTGAGTATTTGAGCTTTATCATCTTATGAATCATATTGTGCATGTTAATGGTGTATGAGGATTAGGTGGTAGTGTGATAATGTGATCTTTGATATCTTATTTCATATGCATGTGAGTTGATGGCTTTGCATGTTTATTGCAAATGATGCTTCATTGTTGTTTTGGATGTTATTGATAATATCATGTTGTGTGGTACATCAATTTTGTAGTTTTCTTAGTTGATTATGTTAGTTTTCACTATCTCTTGAACTACCCTATCATATATTTTGATCTTTATTTCTTAAGCTAAAACCCAAAAACAAAAAAAGGGAAAAAATTAATTATTTTGTATTATGAAACCAATAGACCCCTTGATTGCAACATACTACATGAGAACTGAATTACCAAGCATCATTGTGACCCAGCAAAAGAGACCTTGGGATGTGAGGGAATTCCAAATTCCTTATCCTCTTTCAATAGAAGCTTTGTCTCACAAATATTGCATGTTAGGTGTGTCAAAAGGACCATCCACAATACCCAAACAAATATTTTTCATTGTGCACATTCAATCATTATCTCCCCACAAACTCTTAAGGTAGTGAGCTTATTTAATAAATATAAATAATATAAATAACGGTAAGGATAAACTCCAAAAGCATTAAAAAATTAATTAATAACAACTTTTCACTTGTATGAATTATTTTATCTATTTGATTAAGGGAGTTTTCAATTGAGTCTATTATTGGGTGTTTATAAAAATACAATAGCATTAACTTTTCCATTAGATAATACAAACTTTATTGCCATACATCTTTTGTCTCCATATGTGTTACATGTTATTTTTGGATTGTAGTGGCTTACTAGGCATTGGGTACTATCGAAATGAACTTATATTAGTTGTTTATGCATTTTCAATGAAATTGTTCAGAGCCCAAATAGTTAACAGTTTGCAAACACCTTTGGCTTAAACCCATAGATCCTAAAAGAACATACTTTCTATTGTTTCATATTTTGAATAACGTAGTTATTGAAGGTGCGTTATGTTCCTATGGTCTGCCTAGTAAGATGTATGGTTTTTATAATACTCCTACCACCTTTTATCATTTGTCTCTTTATTGTAGACTAGTTGCTTCAATGTGGACTGTTATGTTTGGTCTTCCTATTTCTTGGAAAAATAGCATTGGGTTCTTTTGGTTTAAGATTTTGGTTGGTTATGTTGATAAGTTTGATGTTGTCCTTAAAAAAATTTTATTTTCTCTTACTAATGATTTTTTTTTGGTTTCTTTGGAAGAGGAGGAATGCAGAGATTTTGTAGTCAAAGAGGAGGCTCCTTATTCAGTTTGAATGTAAACTCCCATTTCTTCATATTATGTTGTAGGTTTCAACAACTATGAAACATCCCAAGGATAGTTAAGTTTATGATGCTTCTATGATAAAATATTATGATCATATAAAAAATTGACATCCAATCTATTCACTTTTTTCCTCATGGGAAGAATGGTCTAAATAAGTAGGAAAAAGAATGACTCCAAAAGTATATGGCTAAGAAGCACATCAAAAAGTTGGAGATTGATAAAAGAAACAAAGAGATTAAGAAATATGATTCCAAGTGGGATATAATAATGGATCCTAAGATATCCACATAGATATCACTGTTGAAATAGAGAAAGGTACCCCTATGGGAATGGATAAGGGGTCCTCTATTATCAAAACAAAGGACATGTTGGTGGTGGACAAGGACGTGATGAAGGGACAAAAGAACCTTTCTAAATGGATGGTGTCTGAAATCGGCTTTCTCAAGGATAGGTTTATTACCCTTAATGACAAACCTATAATCCTTGCCAAAATACCCTAGAGAAAATAACTAAACTATCCAACAAATAGAGATAATTTTTTTCTAATCATCTACTAATGTACCAAATACACTATGACTTCTCAATATCATAGATTAACAACTACATGAACGATTACGCTATCAGGAACATAACCATAATCTTAACAACATATAATGCAAGCATAAATAGTATTAACCAATTGTCATCTCAATGAGTACATATAATATGTTGGCAACAATGTAGTAAACTAAGAAGGGGGTTAATCAGTTTGCACATAAATTTTACTTAAACACAGATTCAAATCTAATAATTGGCAATGAAATCACAAATCAACACCACATCAATAACACACATAACACCATGATTTTTGATGTGGAAAACCCAGTTAAGAGAAAAAAAACGATGGGAACCTACCCAGAATGAGATAATACCCTGTTGGGGGTAAGTGAAATATTACAATGAGGAATGCACATGCATTCAGGCACACTGCTATAATACAAGAAGACATACAACCCTGAGGAAGGTTCATTTCCTTACAACATTCGGACAACAATCCAAATTACATGAACTGTGAAAATAGGATCTCCCAATGCTAGGTTATAGTTCCAGTTAAGAACATGAACTCAAACTCTTCTCTTCACACTTCTACACACTCTTTCGCACTTCTTCGCTTTTCTCCTCTACTACTAAAAGATCAAAAGAATATCAACACACATAAATACATCTCTCAAATGAATACTACATGTATTTATACAATTCATCAACCTCTATTTAAAGGTTGGTTAAATCCTCAACAGAAATTACAAAATAATAACCTCATATGCTAAAACAATACATGTAGACCAAAATAATGTCAGTTAAGACATAGTCTTGACCCAATTGAGCTCCTCAAAAATGAAACACCAACAAGAATTATACCTCGATCATCCGCAACATGCTACAATCACGATAAATGTTGCATAACACAAAGAACGCCACCAAATATATAAAATGATCAATATTGCATACAATGATCGATGGAGACCAACAAAACAAATAGAAAATGATCTAAAAACATCCACAAGAAATTTTAATCACTATAGAAACAATCGCAACATCACTACTTACTAGAATCTTTATAATCATTATACCAAACCTCAAGAACATCAACTCAACTAACTATCAAAATAAAATATTCACTTGCAAACTTCCAATTCACAAAGCCTCTTAATTAAGGACATGCCTAAACATCCCAAACACTCTGCTAAATCCACAAGCCAAGATATAGAAATTCCAAAGCAATACAGAGCACAAACCAGAATACCAAATAACATGAACAACTAAATATCAACCATAATACCATATCACACAACTCGATCAAAACATCATGCAGACCATTGAAACTTTAGCTAAATAAACTAGAGATAAGCATCCCATAGCCCATTAAACTGCAACAACTCATCTGCAACACACTAACCAAAACAAGTCATTTAATTTGACTGTAACACTAGAATATAGAGAAGAATATGTTGACATCAATGACAACATTATTCCAATAGACATCTCAACAATATCCAACATAATTCCAACAAACTTCTCAACAATATCCAACATAGTCGTCCATTCATTCATTCCCTAGGGTACTTCAACATCACCACTTACTATCAATAACACATAAACACATCCATAACATGAAATCATTAACACCCATATAATTTAAGTTCTTCTAAATACTTTCTTCCTAACATGAGAATAATTTATTTTCAATGCATACCTATCATAACCCATTAACTCTTGGATTCATTTTAAACACCAAACCTAATGTTCCTAATTCCCTTAACTTTAACCATCCATCACAACATGAATCTAATTAACCATCTACAATGATAGAAGTAGGTCAGTCCTTCATATATATATATATATATATATATATATATATATGTATATATATGTATATATATATATGTATATGTATATATATGTATATATATAGATATATATATACATATATATACATATACATATATATATACATATATATACATATACATATATATATATATGTATATATATGTATATGTATATATATATGTATATATATATATATATGTATATGTATATATATATGTATATGTATATATATATGTATATATATATATATATGTATATGTATATATATATATGTATATATATATATATACATACATACATATATATATATATATATACATATATATATATACATATACATATATATATATATATGTATGTATGTATATATATATGTATATATATATATATACTAGACTAGCTCATGAACTCATACACTACAAGAACATATATAAACCAATCATTCATTTTTTGATCCAATATAGAATCCATATATCTATCTTTTACACATTGAACATTTATTACAACATCACATCTTTACAAAGCCATAATCTCAACTACTACTACATATCCTAATGCATAATACTACAAGGCACAAGTGTACATAATCTCTTTCACATTTAAAATGTCATCATAATACATAAGACTATTCTAACAAATAGAAATAAACTTTGTGTGATGAATAATCATAGAGTCCATACAAATATATAACTACCCATTCATATTCATATCCCAAAGATAACTAATATTAAGGATTAGTGACTTTCAATGAAGGCATACATGATCTCTACCATATCCACTACCATCCATAAGATAATCCAATCATATCACTCAATCATCTAATTTCTTTCTAATATATACACATTGAATATCCATTTACATCAATCTCATCCAATCCATCTCATGCTGAAATCAACCTACTACAAGTCCTAATACATATTTTCATAAGATACTAATTGCATAGGGCCTTCTTGACTATTACATCTTTCTTGAGATACAAAACACATGATATCAATCCCAATTGTATAGTTTATGCTCCAAAGATTCATCCACATGATGATAGAATATAAATCCATACCCAGGTGTGCAAGAATCCAATGATTAACATCCCAATGGAAGAAGAAATAAAACCACTCAACCATGTGGAACAAAATAGGAACCATCCCCTATACTTGGAAATGACATGGGGTTCAACCTCAAACTCAAGACCGAGGCTATCACCTAACAACCAAGCGACTCAACGTAACATTCACAAAGATAACAACCAAGAACAATAAATCAAATAACATCACAAGGCTAATCATAAATCAATAAACTCCCAAAGGTATAATCAACAGAAGGTATATGGATAATGGACACATGTAGGGAAGGATTGTCATCATATTCTAGCCTCATGTGGAATCTACCTCAACCTTGGAGCCAAACAAGGAAGGCCGATTTACCACTCCAACGGTCTTCCCAACCATATATCCTAAAACCATCTCAGTGGGACCTTCTATTGGGGCAAACAAACTCAAATTTATTATCTTGATTAAGTGAGTTCCTAATTACCCAAACTCCTTAATTAATTATTAAGGTTGTTATTTGCAATTACAAAGGAAAACTCTTCATGTGCTTCCATTTGGCCTAGACCCCTTCCTTGAGGTCTATTGCTCATGACCCTGGTCCTACACATGCAAGATCCCACTCCCCCTAACCATGGATGAATACCTTAGGGTGAACATAAAAATAACATCACATGAATATTCAATCCAATAGCATAAATAATAGCCATAATCATCCACAAAGAACTATACATCAAGAACCAAGCCATATAGCTCACGATGCCAAATTGCAATGATAGTCAAAAGCCTAAAGAAGAAAAAATACACATAAATAGGGGGTAAAAATAATTCCAAAAGCACCACATAATCCTCTACAATGAAGCACAACATATCCTCTCGCTAGAACAAAAATATTTCATCCTCAAAAAGCAAGGATTCACTCAACTTGCTAGAGCAACACTACAAAACCTCAACAAAGAAGCATGAAACTTATTTCCAGACCTCAAATGAATAAAAATGCATCATATATGAATAGCACAATGCCCCAAGAATCTTAAACACACCAAATCAATGCCTTTGGAAATCAAACCGATCAGAAAGATCAACTTCGAAGAGTCAAAACTATCAAAAAACCCCAAAATAAGTAGTATGGCACTATTGTCACTTACATTAATGCTTTTCTTGCATAAAGTGGTTCTTTTGTTCAATCTTTTAGCGCTTTTGCAATAGAATGTGAAAAAAAATAGAAACATAACCTAGAATGACTCTTACTTGCCTTGATTTGGACTCAAACCTCACAATGGCATAAAATCAACCCAAAAGGTTTGTAAAACCATAATGAAATCAAAAAAATCTCTAATAAGACCAAAAAGTTCAAACTCCAACAATTTAACAACATTCCAAGGCAATACATTGCACATATTTAGACATAGACACAACCATTCCTCAATTTACTTAACCAAAAGGACAAATGACACAAGAAGGTCCTAAAACAAGGTATGAAATGACAAAAAAAGCCTCGAAAAGAACCAAATCAATACCACAATTAGAGGAAATATAGATTTGTAAAGAACAATGCAAAATATACACTCCAAATAATACTTCATTTCTAGATTTTACATATATATTCTATACATATAAATCGATTTCCAAAAGTAAAGTTGCAATCTTGAAACACTAAAATTTCCCTTGCAATCAATCTTTCAACATAAACGATAAAAAAATCTTTCCAAATTAAAATTTTGAAGAAGGGTTGAAGCTACAAACTAGAAAAATCGAAGTAAAGGCAAATAAATTTGAAGTAGAGTAAGTGCAAAGCGGCAATTCTAACCAAGCAACCTCCAAACCTAATCAGAAAATCTTTAATAATCCAACTTCAACCAAATTAAAAACTCCAAATGCAAGCAATATTTTCCCAAAAAGAAACCCAACAACATTCTTAGAAAACTAAATCAATAAAAAATTAAATTCAACCATAGGAAAATATCCACCAATCAAAATATTCCAATAAACTATGTTATTTACCTACCATGCATTGCTATGAGGTAAATAATATAAAATAATATTATCTACTTACACCAACAAAATTATCCAATAGAATAATAGGGTAGGTAAACTCTATAATATTTATTTACCCAATTAGTAACAAGAGAATATATTAATAATATAATATCAATTAATAAATAATACATCAAATCCCAATAAAATAAATCAAGGGCAATATAAATAAATGCTCCAACTAAATATAAATAACAAATAAACAACTAAATATAAACATCAAAGCTAGAGAAATTATTTCAAGTTTTAAATCTATTATCATTGAACATGCCTTTAGAGAAAAAAATGTTGTAGCAGATGGTCTAGCGAACCTCGGTGTTATTTCCGAAGCTCAAAGTATATGGAATGGGGAAATTAATATTGATTTTAATATTAAAGAACTTATCATAAAGGACATATTTATGGGGAAAGAAGGATCACACGTTAATCATGAAAGCATTAATGAGTAATCTTCAAATTTTTAGAAAGGTGATGATGACATGTCAGAAGGGAAGAGTCCTAATTAAGAATATTAATATTCTGCACCCTTTATGGGTATGCATTTTCAAAAAGTTGAGTGTCATTTTGAAGAAAGCTAAGAAGTTGCAGAAGCAGAGAAATTGTAAAACGAAATCTAAAATGGGGGGGATCTAAGAAGAGAGGAACCTGATAATATTTCCAGATGGCGGGAGATGCCTAAGGTTTGGGAAAATCTGGGGAAAGGACTCATGACAAATTTCATGGAAAAACTGGTCGACTATGATAAAGGCAGAGCTAACCTAGCGGTCACTAAAGTTACTGAAAACTAGATAAATGGCTCCTTCAAAATTCATGGAGTTAAGTTTAAGCTAGATGCGGACCTCATTTCGACGGTCACAGGTATACCCCATTCTAGTCTTAACTTCTTTAGAGACCTGAAAGTGTCTAATAATGCAGTTAAGCTTTTTCCACGGAAAGAGAAGGAGAGAACGAAACTAGGAAAAGCCACAGGGGGTATTATGATGCTTCTAATATTAATAAAATCTAGGGTTGTGTGCTTAATGCAATTATAGAATATATTACAGTGGAGGGTCATTTTACCAGGGTCCACACATACCATTTTATGCTTTTAAATCACTTTAGACATGAGAAGAGGATTTATTTGCCCTATTACCTCTTTAGGTCTCAGTCACGGTCTCCAAATAAGCATAGCAAGAACCCTTCTTCGTCTGTGCTTCATTGCAGCCTTATTTTGCTCATTTATGAGCATTGCAAGATTCTAGCTATTAAGGAAAACAAGACATTGTCAGTGTCACCGGGGAAAGGAAAGAGGAATATGGAGGAAGGTGGGCCTAGAAAGGATGAGTTGACTCGGAGTAAAAAGGGTAAAAAAACTACTGTGGAGAAAATTCAAGAGGATGTGGGTAATCAAAAGGAAATGGAGGTTGATTCTGAGGACATGGGAAAATATGGAAGTGAGATGGAGACCGATGAGTTTGATGGAGAGGAGAGATGGAAAGAAGAGGAAGTGGGGGAAGAGGAGGGAGGAGCTAAGGATGTTTCTGATCAAAATAGCCCTACCCACAGTGTGAGTATAGGGAATGTTAACAGCCAGCCAATGGAGGAGCAGGACAATCAAAGTAATGAGGAAAGGGAATTGGAAACTGAGCAGGAGAAGGATAAGGAGAAATCAAGAAAGGATCAAGATAAAGCTGGTATGCGATTATTTTGGATAAACTCAAAAACCAATCGGAGGCTCGAATGGGTTTTGATAGGTGGGTTTATTAAAGAATCAAGAATCTAGAAAAAAATGATAAGCAGGAAGAGAAAGGATGAAAAGCTGAAAGTAACCAAGAGCAGTGGAAGAAGGGTATGTAGGAAAAATTGGAGAAGTTGGAAGCTCAAATTAGTAAACTGGAGGAAGGAAAAACTGCCATGAAAAACTTTTTGGTAATGATCCCAGATATCCTTACTTTTGTGACTAAGAATTTAGAGGAAATTACCAAGTTCCTTGATGGCTCAAGCACTTCCAAACCTGTTGTGGACTTAGATATTGAAGAGGATGCTATTGAGGCAAGGACAGTGGAAAGTGCTCCTGGTGGAGCGGCAAAAAGAACTCAGGCGAGTATGAAAAAAGTTGCTTTGGCCTCTTCCTAGGAAATCCCTATGCTCAGGGATAATATTAAAGATTTGCAAGGGATTAGCAGAAATTTGGCTAATGCCTTTAAAACATTAAGTAATTTGTCTTTTGTTGTTTTTTCTGTTTTGGTTGGATGTTGCTGGTTTTGTTGGGCTTATGCTGATTTTTGCCCAGAACTATGCTGGTTTTTTGGTAGAATGTCTTTTCTTGTTTCTTAATGCTTTTATCTTTTAAGGAGCTTTTGTAAAGAGTTTTGGGATCCCTTCAAAACCTATTTTTTCTATAATAAAGAACAAATAATATAAATAAATAAACAAATAATGAAATAATAATATCCTCATAATTTCTTCAGTTATATCCCCTCAACAAAATGGCTTTGTTCTAGGCAGACAGATCCTTGATTCTATTATTATAGTGCATGAAAATATTCATTCAATTGAGGTCTCTAATAAGTAGGGATTCCTAATGAAATTGGACTTATCCAAAGCCTATGATTGGGTGGACTAGTTATTTTTATTCAAAATCTTAAGGGATTTTGGATTTGGAAATAAAGTCTTGCAACTTAATTGGTAGTTGATATCTACTTCTTCTCTTACTGTGATAGTTAACAACTCCCCATCTCACTTTTTTAAGTTGTCCAGACCCTTAGACAAGGTGAATCTCCTATTATCTTTACTATCATGGTTGAAAGTTTGGGTAGATACTTGCAGAAGATGGTTTCTGAAGGGATTGTCAGGGTTTGAATCCTTCATCCTCAAACTTGGTATGCTCTCACCAACATTTTGTTGATGATACTATTCTAATGGGAAACTCTTCCATCAGAGAAGCTAGAATGCTGAAGAATACTTTGAATCTTTATGTTCAGGCTTCGAGATAACTAATCAACTAGAGAAAGAGTTATCTTCCCTTCATTAATACTCCTGAGGAAAGATAAAGAAAGATCACTAACATCCTTGGCTATGATATTGGATGCCTTCCCTCCACTTATCTTGGTCTTCCCTATGCTCGAAGCTGTGAGAATTATTTTGAAACTCTTTAATTGATAGGTTTAACAAGAAATTTTCTAGATGGAAAGTATCTCTTCTTAGTTAGGCTGGTAAGATTCAACTATTGAAGTCTTCTCTCCAAAAATTTTCATTCTATGCTTTAAGTCTATTCAAGATTCCTTCAGAATTTTTGGATATCATTGAGAAACTTCAGAAACATTTTCTTTGGTTGGGAGTTGAGCAGAGGAAGCGCATTTCGTTTCTTTCTTGGGAGAATATTTGTAGGCCCAAAAAGCTTGGGGGACTTGGCATCAGAAGTATCAAAATATTTAAGGGTATGTGCAGGATTATGGTGGGCCAAACAGGCCCTTAAGTGGCAATGAAAATCAGAAAACAAAGTTAGGCAACTTGACGTTAAAATTTGAATAAGTTGCCATCATTATTCTAAAAATATGTAAGAATAGAATTTGTAGCAAATTGAGTGTAATTTATAAGCTACTAGTTGCTTTATGAAAAAAAATCTATTTGACAAAAATTTCAAATTTCAATGCAGTAGTACTAAAATTTTAGGAAAAAGATAAGAAGCAGGTGTCTGTCTGACCACCCCAATGACAATCAAATCGAAATTTTTTTTTAATAATATTTTAGATATAAGTAGAAGACTCATGTCCAGTTGTGACACATATTTTTTTGTATTTTTTATAATAAATAATTAATTATGATTTTTTTTCTACAACTACTAAAAAATATAAAAAACTCGTATGTCTAACCACCATAACTTGGTCAAAACTTTATGAAATTTAATTTATTTTTCATTAATCCTATAGTATTTGAAGCATAGAATGTGATGCATGTTTTAGTTTTAAAAAATGTGATAATATTTGAAAGTTATAGATATTTTTCAATCAGTGTATCAATCAGAACTTTAGTTAGAATATCACCACTTTTTAGCCCCTCATGACCCTGTACATGGTCTTAACAAGGCCCTTCTAGCCAAGCAAACTTTGAGAATCTATGAAGAGAAAAGGGAGTGGAACTCTATCTGGAAAAGTGAGTATTTGCATAGTGTCTCCTTGTTGAAGGAATTCATAAATTCCCTTGCTATTCCTTTCGGTTCATAGCTCTGGAATAATGTGCTAAAGGCTAGAAATTTGGCTTCTTTAGGAGTGAGCTAGAAGGTTAGCAATGGTAGAAAAATCCAGTTTTTGTAAGATATTTGGCTCTTTAATAAACTGTTATGTACTGTTTCTTCCTTCTCCCCTTTCGTGGAGGAATACAAAACAATTTTGGTTCATTTGTGGTAGATTAATGGCTAGATCACCATTGGGTCAACCTTACTATGGTGAGTGAAGCTCTTCTTCTCTTTCAACTTTCTCTCAACTCTCGAACACTCAATCCTGATTTTGAGGATCTTATGATTTGGAATGGTACTTCCTCTGGATTTTTTTGGTGGCTTCAGTTGTCTCTTTGTTGACTTCTTCCTTGTCTCCCCCTTCTTTTTGGGCAATAGCTTGGGTGAAAGATCTCATTCCTAAAGTATATATATTTTTTTGGCTCCTTATTTAGAACAAGGTTCTTACTATGGATAATATTTTTCGTAGAGGATTCATGATCCCCAATAGGTGCTACCTATGTATGCAAGCTATGGAATCTATCTCTCATATTTCTCTACATTGTTCCTTTACTCGTGAAATCTGGAGCAGAATCTTGCAGAAATGGAACCTTTACTAGGTGTTCCCTGAGTCGGTCCAAGACTTCTTATTTCAATGGAATAGTCCTTCTTCCCACCAAGTCATCAAGGTCCTTTGGTCTTTTATCTTTCTTCATCTCTTATGGGGGATCTGGAAGGGGAGAAATAATAGTTTTTAGGGATACTGCACTTCCTCCTGAGGTTGTTTCAAAGAAAATTTGCAGGGCCATTGGGGAGAACATTAATCTTTTGGGTAGTGATCTTAGCAAAAAAAACCAGTGTCCCTTGTAAGGATTATAATCTTAGAGTGTCCAAGGAGTGGAAGCTAAAATTTGATATATCTAAATCCATGGTTTAGATGATGAAGTCAAGAGAGGGTCTGGTGTGGCATTACCCTCCTAGTGGATGGGTGAAGAATAATTTTGACGAGGTGGCTAAGGGAAACCCAGGGTTGGTTGGGTGTGGGGGAGTCATTAGAGATGAGAATGGAAGATGTCTTGTGGCGGTGGTTTTGGTGTTCAAATCAATAGGTTCCTACACTCTAGAGAAATAGTCACTAACTCATGGTTAAGCAATAGGACTGGATTTGGCCAATGAACAAAGTGTAGCGCCCTGACTACAACTTTCTACTCTTTAGGCTCTGCAAAAACTATGTGGGTATCCCTATGAAATTGTTACTTTAATGTTATCTCTCTTTTGACAAGATACTATACTTTAAGCAGATGTTTCAATGAAAATATACCAAGGAAAAAATGAAAAAACTCATACTCTTGGCTCAGACATTATCTTACGTCATCTTTTGGTACATTGAAACTTGTTCTAGTCTATGTTACTCCTAAACTAATCCTAATACTGAAAGAAAATAGATTTTAATGATTGATTTTGAAACTTAGAAAACATGACCAGTGCTTATCTCTTAGGGAATACAAAGTCAGAACAATATCACTATACTTACAATAATGTAGATTTTATCTTTTCAGACTTATATCTCTGAATACAAATGCCTTACATTAATATTTAACCTAAAAAAACACATTCTCAACTCATCTCATACTAATTAACACTATGTTGTTGTACCCTTGATAGAATTTAATTCATTTGTTGCAAATGAAGCCTACTAAAACATACACATTCTCATTCTTAAAACACTATTAGTATTTAAAACTCATATAACACATGAATCAATAGAATGACACCGAAATAGAGAATGTATCCTTTATTCATCTTCAGAATAAAATAAGTACATTCACCAAATTGTAGTGCAATTTTCTATAATAACTCTATCCTTCTATTAAGCTCTTCTCCTAGTACATGTAATCACAAAATTTTCAAAACCCGTACTTAAGGCCCTGAATTCCCTTTTATAACACAAGGGAGAAAAACAAGATTCAAGTGAATGAGTACACAAGATGAAACCCTAACTAGGAAGAAGTACAACAAAAAATTGTCCTTGCAAGCATGCCCTTCTCTCTTTAACTCATTCATTCCTTGTTGTTGAGAAGTCCTTGTCTCATGTTGCAAGCCTACAGATGACTACTCCTAGTGGTCCTTGTGTACTGTATCTTGTAAGATCCAAAAAGTGGGTTGAAGGTTCCAGTTGTCGCTGCTTTGAAAACTGGAATGATGGCAGGTGAAAGTTGTTAGAAGCCTTCCAAAAATGGCACTGTCATATAAAATTGTAGGGAGATAAAAAGGTAAAAAATAGTGACTAGTCTTCCTCCTCCTCTAACTTTGTTGGAGGACAACACAAAACTTGTTGTACCATTCATCCATCTTCCTAATTGGCCAATCAAAAGTCTTTAGACCCTGTAGCCTATTCATTTCAGTCTTAGTTGCCTAAGGTGGGATCCCTACTACATCCACAATAAACTTATGATGTAGCCCATCTACATCCATCATCCTATCTAAAAGTGTACTATAGGAGGCCTCCTAATCTGGATCAAATTCCAATACTTCAAGGACTCCTACTATAACCTTTTCAAAATCTGCACACCAGGAGTTCATATCCTTAACGTGCTACATTAGTGTCAAAATTGGTGGGATGTCCCACCATTGTAACCCCTTGAGTGATTCAAACCTACCACTCATTGCTTTGTTTTCCTTCTCCATGAATGAGAGCTCCTTAATCAATCGATTATAATTTTCCCATGTTACTTCAATTTCCTTTACCTCACTCTCTTTATTCTAAGGTGATTCCAAAAGAATCTCCTTCAATTGTTGCCCCTTTCGAAACCAAGTAGGCCTAATAGGCGGAAAAAATAAAAGAATGAAATCTAATTCATTGTCAATCTTGGTTGGAGAAGAATAATTAGAATGGGCCTCCTCTAATCTATCCATGACTCTGTCGACTACCTTGAAAATTGAAGCCTTTCTGATGTCATAGTAATTCTTTGGGGCTTCCTCTTTGGCTTCTTGTAGCTCCCTTGTGGCCTTCTCTAACTCCTCAGGCCTTATTCCTCCTAAGGTCCCTATCTCAGCTTTCATCATTTTTTCTTTAAATTTGCAATTTTCAATAAATAATAATTGATAAGTATGATTAAGTTGGGCCAAATTTTCTCTAAGATTAATGTTCTTTGCTTTTAAATCCTATGCCACTATCTGAGCAAATTGCGCCACATGGGAAGTCAGAGAATCAACCTCTCCTATAGTGGTGTCACTGGGTGTCATCAAAATTGATTCCTCCCTCTATTGTTCTAATCCAAAAGGAACAATTGGTCGATTGGCATTTGATCCTCTAGCCCAAACTCCAAAGGCTTTGATATCTACATTTATCCCAAACCCATAGTTCTCATATTCTTTAACATACCTTGGGTCATTCTACCTGATTACTTGGTTTAACAAAAAAGTTTTTCTATGGTCCCATCTTGGGAATAGGAGCATGCCAGTTTTGGAAACCATTTCACTTGCCTCCTCAGGGAAATATTTAATATTGTCGGGGTCTACATTTATTTCTTCCCTCTCAACTGCATTTCTCAATTTCTCTTTGATCCAAAAAGATTTAAATTCAAGGGAGTTTACAAAATTGTCATCTGACACGAACTCCCTTGAGGTAGCCACTCTTTCATCATCCACCTCATGTATAGGGATTACATTAGGAACCAAAGCTCTATCCATATAATCTATTTTCTCTGTTGCTTCATCCTCATTGAAAAAATCCCTAGGAGGGGAAGGGGGAGGCACATTGGGATCATCAGTCTCAGGGATGTCTACAAAATTTGAGATCTTTGTTTTTCCTTTATGTACTCTTCTTATCTCTCCCATCACTAGCCTCTTATCTTTAGCTACTGATTTAGAGGACTTAGGTTGCCCCTCTTCTGTGATAACCACCCCCCTTTTGGAAAATGTGGGGATATCAACAACAGGTTGCTCCTAAAAAATTTCTCCCCTATTCTTGGCTTCCTTCCTCTAGATGTCCTTCTAAATTATTTCATCAGCATGCCAGAGGAGAATGATCATTTTGGAAATGTCATATTGTAATTCCTCTCTGAAAATCCCCTTGTAGTTTTCATGCTCTGCCATTCTCTCCTTCTCTATCCTTTTCAGTAGCTCCCACTTCTTCTTTGTAATGCCCCTACCCTAGTCGGCCTTGTAAAACCCATTTGACCTTGGTTGACTTTCTATGTGGCATTCTTGAATGGTGGATTTATCATTTTGTGATGTTGTAGATTAGACTATATGAATATTCTGTGTACCTATTATTGTGCGATTGCATCGATTCTTGTATAAATGTAATTGTTTCCTAATTCTTGTTATAAATCTTGAGCTAACGCCTTCATTGAATATGTATATATATGTATGCTTGCCTGACTCATGGTTGCAGGAGATTGCAGGTACTATACCACCTAGGTGCAAGGTTCATCTCCATTGGGATTTGCAGGGTGGAGTATACCTCCTTCATCCTTAGAATTCGGATTAGGTGGTCATAAAACTCTCATCTTGCCTTAGCCATGATCAGGTGAGTGTCGTGTGTGGTCCGTAGGGTTCCTTTGTCATTTGGGTTGCATGTCGTGTGATTGGTGGACTTTATTTGTTTGTGTGCCTTGCATGTGGAAAATGGAGTATTTTATCCTAAGTATTTAATTCAATTTAATGTGTGGATGTACGCATTAGTAATTGAGAAATTTAAAATAGATAGTTTTCTTTTATATGATTAATCGTTAATTTAAGAGATCACCTGAATTATATTTGTAGCAAGCTTAAGTATTTAATTTGAATTAATGTGTTCATTTACGCATTAATAGTTGAGAAATTAAAATAAATAGGTTACTTTCATGAGGTTAGTCATTTATCAAAAAAGAGAGCTTTATTTATGTTTGTAGAGAGTTTAGTTTAATATTTAATTTTAAATAACGAATTTAATTAGTTTATGCATTTTAAAAAGGAAAGATTTAAAGTCATTTGGAAATAAAAATAATTTAACCACTTTTGTATTTTGGGAATGAAAGGGTAAATTGTATTAATTAAAGAAAATCATTTTTAATTTGTAAAGTTTGGTATAGCGTAAAAGATTGATTTTTGAAATTAATTTAATTTAAATACTTTACCCTTGTCAATAGTTCGGAATATAAATGTTGGCTTAATTAATATGGAGGAATTAAAATTAAGATTAAATAAGAGAGAAGTATATTTATTAGAAAATCAAGTTAAAATAATGTAATAGTTGAAAAGAATTATTATTTCCTTTTTATTTTAAAAAGGGCTTAAATTTCGAAATTAGAAATTAGGTCAAAATTGGTTCCCATTTAACCTAGGTTGAAAAATATTTTTGGGGTTGTTGAATTTTTGGAAAAAGAAAAATATGGGGATCGAGATTTGGGGGAAATAAGGGGGATTGCTACAGCTACAGATTTGGGGGCTCATCTTCAAATTCTTCCAGGAATGCTTACAGAGGTAGGATTCCATTCTTCCCTTTTGTTCTTTGACTAAATTAAAAAAAAAGGGTATATGGTTGTTCTTCATGAAATGTTGGTTTTAAAATGTCCATGAATACTCTTAGATTCAAGTTCAGTTTTGAGAACATTGTTGTTTTGGGGCAAGATTGTTAAAAGGAGTAGATAAAAGAGATTAGATCCATTTGGGTATTTGAAATTTATGATCTAGTTGAGAATATCTTCCCCATTTATTGTTTTAAAATTCTGGAAAAAAAAAATATGTGATTGTGGCTGTGAATGAGATTTGGGTTTTCCTTTTAGTTGGAATTTGTTTTAGTTTATATTTTGGGTTTTGATTTTTAATAAGATCTAAGGTTTTTATTTTATAGGAAAAAAAAAAAGGAAAAACAAAATTTAAAAGAAAAAAAAATATATGTTTATTGGGTTAGGGTTTGATGGTGGAGGAGTCGAAGCCTGGCTCGCGTTGGCGCCCCCTTCCCCTCCTTCCCCGCAGGAATGCAACGACCTACGCCCACAGCTGCCGCAGGGACCTACACCCGCAGTGGCCGTAGGGACCTGCCACAGGGGCCTATGCCCACGGTGGCCGCAGGGAGCTACGCCACGGAGGCCACCCACGATGGCCGCAATGAGTGGCGCCGCGGTGGTCGTAGGGTAGCCGCAAGGGGGAGCTATGGGCCTCTCCCGTGATGGGAGGTGGGCCCCATAGTGGGTCCCCCATTTCCTTCCTTTTTTTTATTTTATTTTATTTTTATTGTATTTTTTATTATTTAAAAAAAATATATATAGTTTTTCTCATGGAAAATAAAGCTTTCAATATCGCAAAATGTTTTGGTTTTTTTAAAAGAAGCAAAGATCATTTTATTTTTAATGTTAAATATTATTAATATATATTTTATTAACAAGGGTTAATAAATATATATTAGTTGATATTAAATTGAAATATTTGGATTATTCAATCCATTATTAAAATATATATATTATTAATGAGATTAATATATATATATATATATATTAATAATAACAATTAAATGAAAGATCGTGCATTAATAAATTATTAACTGTTTATATTTTTATTATCCAGGGGCTAATAATTATATAATGATTAATATTTAAGTTTGGGAATCTATATAGATGTGGGAATACCCTTTGGGAATAGATAGAATAACTTTCTTTTATTGGAGATTTTTGAAATAAATCTAGATAGAACAACTTCTTTTGTTTGAGATTTTGAATTAAATCATATTTATTAATCAGCGATGTTTTAAATTTTATGTATTCGCCTTGTCAAGTAATGGCACGACCCTAATAGGAGTGTTAGGACCCTATCATCTGGATTGCTTGTGTTGGTCATAGTCGGTCAAGTTCCTAATTAGAAAACTATCAGTTAAGAAGCCCTTGTATTTGCTTTTGATGTTTTCAGTCGTATCCACTTCAAAAGGGATCATTATGTAATTATCGACTGAGGTGGTTGTTGTATAGTGATTTGTGTTCGCCTAAACAGTAGAGATGTAATAGACTTGAAACTTATGTAATCCTAACTATATTAAATGCCAGAGGGGTCTTGCAGTTGAGCAGACCCAGAGATGTAGCCCTCTAGGGGTGAACTCCGAGATCATATCTGTGTTATGTGATGCTTTTATCACTCTTATTTCATAGTTTAAGTTATCATGTATGGCTGCATTATGTAAGTGTATAATGGGAATTTTAGTGAAGCTAAATCTCAAGTGCATGCATTTAATCATCTTGATAAAATGTAGTAATTAGGGTCATTAAAGATTGTAAATATGATTATGGAAAAGTATTTTGTTAATGCTAATAAAAAGAAGTGAGCATGGAAATAAAGTCACTAGGTATAATATTGGATTAACTTGTCATTAAGCTTGTAATTTTGATCGTATTGAATGGATAACAAATATTGGATTAACTGTCATAATATCTAAATTGGAAATCTAATGGATGAACCCCATTTGGTTACTTACCGTATTATCCTAATAAACAAACATCGTCATGTTAGCTATAATTCCCTAAATTGGAAGAATTTATTTAATTGGTTTCGTTTTATTCTAACACAAATAATCCTCACCAGATTAGTTTTATAATTGGATGAACTCAAACTAGCTTTCCATATTATAACCTTAATAAATGAACTTCTTCATGATAGCTATAATTGAACTAAAATGGGAGAACTCATTTAGTGGTTTATATCTTAACCATAGCAAACGTATTTCTTCATATTAACTTTATTTCTAACTAAAAAGAGTGAACTCATTAAGTTAGTTATATTTTAATCATAATGGATGATCGTCACTATGTACTTATATTTTTAATCTTGAACGAATGAATATCATCCTGCTAACTATATTTTAATAAAAGGGATGAACTCATGTGGCTATAGTACATTTTCACCTTAATGAATTGAGCTCCATCTCGTAGTATTATTTTAACTTCAATGAAAGAACTCTTTGTCTATTTACATTTTATTCTCTATAAATGAACTACAAATTATTAGTTGGTTATGTTTAAAACCAAACAAAGGAACCTTGTTTTATTGTTTACATCTTAATTCTTAATGAATAAATTTCATCTTATTAGCCATACTTTTAACTATAAAGGAGGATCTCTTTTGTGGTTGGTTATTTTTAAACCTAAATGAATGAACTTCGCTATATTAGTCGCATTGTATAAAAAATGGATGGACTCACCAAGTTAACCATACTCAAACCTTAATGGGTGAATTCTTAAGTTAACTACATTTTAACTTCATTGAGTAGACATCCTCTTGTTAGCCTCATCCCCAATCCTAATAGATGAAATGCTCCCTAAATTCTAAAATTTCTATTCATTGAACATAACATATCCATGTCTTAAGCATTAACTTGTAATTGAGATATCTAGCTTAATTGGATCAATTGTCACGAGTTGAGTTAGGTGTAAGGTTACGTAATCTCATTGGGAAACTCCTTAGGTTCATTTAGTCTTCCGCTGTGTTATCTAAGCTTTAGATAACTCCAATTTATCTTAATGTTGTGACTTATTATTAACACACTCCATTTGATTGTCTTTAACTCAAACCCTTTGGGGTTTCTTGGCGGGGCATTGCATTCTTCCATTCGATGGCTTCACCTGGCAAAGAA
The DNA here is from genome assembly GCF_030272615.1 of Cryptomeria japonica. Lineage (NCBI taxonomy): Eukaryota > Viridiplantae > Streptophyta > Pinopsida > Cupressales > Cupressaceae > Cryptomeria > Cryptomeria japonica. Next base: position 98,246,656 of record NC_081414.1, read on the forward strand.
TTTCTCAACAAGTCTTCTATCTCATAAAACTAGTGATGGTAGCCCTTTTCTTTGAGTTTATTTATCCTTAAATCCCCTATGTACCCCTCGAGATCATAATTTCTAGCCAAAGCCACCTTAAGCCTATAGTTCTTGATCAAAAAATCTAGGATCTTCTCCAAATTGTCATATCTAATGTTCAATTCTATGTGTTAGTGGCTTTAGGGAGATGCTTTCCCTTTCTTTTTGGGATCTAATTCCTAACCAACCACATCATTTTCACATGAATTCCAAATATGCAATCCTAGGAGATAAAAAAATTGGTAGCTTGTGAGGAGCCTTCTAAAAACCATAGCACCTTATAACTGTGCAGTCATCATAAAAGAAGAAGTATCCAAAATTATGGCTAAAAGCCCCCTCTGCATACTATACATTTTGATCTCAGTAGGCTTTTATTTTTAATACCATAATTATATATTTAGACAACCTTTTTATCACAACATTCAATATATCCAAAACCCTTTTGACAAAATAATCAAAGAATAAACAATAATGATCCCCAAAGTGAGATCCCTTGTCCCACACTTGTGTCCATCTCTGAATAGGTTGTGGTAACCTTGTCTATGGATCTAGCAATCTAATGTTCAGCTTTGGTGACCATGTTGACCTGTTTTGATATAAAATGAGATGGCACACCAAAGAATAGTGCTTGAAGTTAAATGTAGTTGTTTCATCCTTTGCCTTCATTAGGCTTTCATATAACTTGATTTGGAGGATTGTAGAAAAGTCAAAAAGTTCATTAGTGGATGGGTGTTGAATGGACACTGCCAACATCATATAATCAACTGACAATAAAGTAAGCCCACAATATTCTCCAAGGTTCTGGCACAAGGCATAATATGTCCTTACAAAATAAGTTTCAAACTTATCCAGTGCAAAAGGCTCAATCTCAGCAGGCAAGATATAGCTTGGGGAAAACTTAGAGAGCCTTCTAAAAAACATAGGTAGATACTCCCTCTTGATTCTCTCCTTGTTCTTCTCATACATTCTCAGTAAGGCCTTCTTGTTGATCCCCTTAATGGCTGACCCATCCAACCCAAAGAATTCTATGATAGCCTTCAGAGAGATATTCGACATAACCTGTCCTTGAAGGTTTCTGATGGCAAGGCTTGGGGGGTCAAATTTCTTAGCCAATTTTCTGATTAACATTGGCTCAATAAATACATTTGAAACCACTAGAGATTTCCTAGGTTCAGCTCCCAAGGGTTGGAGATTGAGCTAGGTTGGTCCCCATTTCCATAAAAAGCATGGAAGATATCCCACCCCCTAAATCCCATGATTGCATTCCTCCATCCAGCCTTTGTGTCTCCCTACCAGATCTTGGTTGACTCAAATGAGCTTGAGTTGGGGAATAGGTCTAGAAAATCCTAGCTTAGGACCCGAGTTGCCCTGGTTTGCCTCTTAGATAACTCTTCCAATTTGATCATTGTTACCCTCTCTACTTTAGCAGTTGTCTTGGGAGGCTCAAGTGGTGCTACTAGTTCTTTGTGAGGTTGTGGGGTCTTCTCTGCAACAGAGGCAAATGCAATCCTCCATTTGGGAGGGGATCTCTTCTTTGCTCCCCTCTTCTTTGGTTTCTCCTCTGTCTTCTCCTTGGGTTCCTCAGTTGTTTTCTCTAAAACCCCCTCCTTTTCAATCACTAGAGGGGTTTGTTGAGTAGGTATTTCTTCTACGGAAGCTCCGATCTCTCTATCCATCTTTGATTTCCTTTCCTTAGGAGTGGACTTCCTTGCTTTTGGGGTTGAGGCTTTCTCCTCTGTCTCCTCCTCTGAAACCATTATTGAAGCCTCCTTTTCTTCCCTCTTTCTCTTTGCTTTCTTGGGGGGAAAATTGGCTTTAGCCTCCTCATCTTGTGCAAGAGTTGGCTCGGGGTTATGCCAAATAGCAAGGGAATCTTGTAAGTCTTGCAATGGGGCAATTATGCTCAAAGGGATGGCATGGGTAACACTAGGGACATTTGAGATGGCTCCAGCCTCTTGGGTTTTCTTAGTAGCAGGGCTTGTGGTTTTCTCAACAGGGAAGACCATAGCTAATTTATGGAGAGTAGAAAATAAAAATCCAAGGCTCTAAAAACACCTCCAACAATTTAACCAAATTCACACAAAGGGAGTTTTGAATTTTACTTACTAGTTATCTACTTGAGTTTGGACTCCTTGAGACTACTTGAATTCACTTTCTTTTCACTCTGCAACTTCTCTTTGATCTCTTAAATGCTTGGTGAAGACAAATGTAGTAGAGTTTTTTCTTTTATTGCTCCACCATTATGTTCTCCGTGCAAAGAAAAGTTGTCGTTGGCTTCAAAATTTTGAATTTCCACTATAGATGATCAACTAAACGGTCACGATCATTCCTTGACTTCCTCTGACCACTGAGTTGGTTCCCTTGTATTTCCTCTTTTGCCACCTTTGCCTTTATGTTATGTCAATCACCACATGGGGCAATAAATGCCATGAATTTTTCGTATTCTCTTTCCCCATGCATCCTTTTGCAGCTTTACTTACCGCTCCAAGATAAATTTTCACCATATCAAACTTTCTTTCTTATCCTAGGGCCCATTTCTTTGATTCTTTTCTCTCTGAGATAAGAATTACTTTAAATTTCATTCCTTATCCTGAAGTAGAGCTTTATCCTTCTTTATTCATTCTCACTGAAACCCAAAATCAAGCCGCCACTATGCTGTGTGTTTCCCCCATATAAGCTTTTCACTTTGTCTTCCTTAGTTATTTTATCCCAGAACTTTGAAGGATGCACTTCTGAGTCCTCCAGGATAAGCCTTATATTATATTTCCTTTTTCCTTTTATCCCAGATTTGTTTTCTTTGACCTAATTTGTGATCCTTTGGGATAAAGATTTCATTGCTCATTCACTAAATTTCTTATCCCAGAGCCCAAGTATCTATGTGCATATTCTCACTGAAACCCAAAATATTACTCTATATATGCCCTTTATTCCTCTCAAATAACTTTTTCTTTGTTCCATCCTACTTCCTTATCCCAGGACCACAAAAATGCTTTGCTAACCACTGTGGGATAATATTTTCTCTATCCATGACTATATATTCTTATCCTGAGACCTAGCCTCCTTTCTTGATAAGTCATCTAGAGCGAATAAAACCCTCTTTGTTTCTTTGTAAAATTATCCCGGGGCCTCTCAAATCTAACTGGAAACCTCCCCGAGGCAACTTTCTATGGTGATTTTATTCTTTGAAACTTACCCCAAGATATAACTTTATCCCCTTGCAAATTTTTGTTAGGTTTTATCCCGAGCGGTCTTTGGATGCTACCTTCTGCTCCCTTGGATAACTTTCTTCCTTCGTTCCCAATGTTTTTGTTATCCTGGGTGATTCTTCAATGACCCTCATGATGTCATGGGGCAATTTTATGTGACTAGGCTCTTTGAAAATTTATCCCGAGGCATGGACCACCAAAGCTACCTCATGTAAGACCCGAAACAAGTACGTGGAGAAACTTTGAGGGTTTATGACCATGGCGTGGGGCCACTCCTTAGGACCCCATGAACACTTAGACATAAATAAAAAGCCATAACCAAGATAAATGGTTTTCAAGGAAAACCAACCTTACAAAAATCTCTAACACTTAGGGCCAATAAAAGAATTACACTGACCCCTTAACATTACAACTTAAAACCTAGGAACCACCAATAGCCGATCAACTTAAAATTAAAATAACGTCCAAAGGGAAAACAAAGACTTTTGAACAAGGAAAAACCCATGTCCTAAAACCCTAAACCCTAGGCTTTTCAAATATCTTACATGCTATCCAAGGAAGGAAAAAACCATTCCAACAAGTGGCACTCCCCATGGGTAGCCAAACCAACCACCTTGTGGAAGCCATGTGAGCCTATCGAATGCTAGAAACTTCTAGGCATCTTAATTGCAAAATGGTTTGGATTGAAGGTGATTCTAACAACATTATCAAATGTCTAAAAGGGGAGAATAGAGATTCATGGATTATTGAAATTCTTATTAAGTCCTCAATCAAGATAAATCAAACCTTTGAAAGATGCTTCATCTCTCATACCTATCGAGAAGTTAATACCATTGTTGATTTATCTTGCTAATTTGGGCCTAAAATCTAAATCTAAAAGAACATAGTACGGGGAGGAAACCCTAATGGAAGATGTTAAAGCCCTTCTATCATATGACTAAACACATAGTAAAATTGGCATTTTCCCACTTTTTTAATAATGCCTTTTATTGAGTATGTGATCATTATTGTGAATGGCAACTATTAGAAAGCCTTGGATATTACTAATTTCATTTTTACTTGGCACACTTTCTGGGTTTGTTGGCTCTTTAGAGAGATGTCTATTTTTCTACCTATTTTGGGCTCATTTTCCTCTATCCAACAAGATGGGTGGGAATAGACAAAGGGTGGAACTTGCAAACTATGGGAATTAGAAAAATGGTGCGATGATCTGGTGTCAACTATAGCAAGGTGGGGTGATGCCTTACTTGGAGATGATTCACAGGAATGATAAGAGAGTTACTAATATTTTTGTGAAGGAGTGGAAAAATGGGAAGCTCAACTTATTTGGTAAGGCGGTTGTGGTGGATGAGAGCCTCGTTACAGAGGTTTTAGACCTCTCCATGGAGGGTATTAAGTTTAATAGGGATAGAAAGCTCTCAGATGGGGTCGTTAATAAGTTCCCTAAGATGGCTAAGGAGAAGGCGAATTTAGTGAAGTTTAATAATTATAACATTGAGCCGAAGAAGATAAGGCCTTTTTGGAGGGAACTCCTTAAAGCAATTATGTAATTCTTCTCTAGATGATAGGTTTATGAATATTTATGGGTACCACTTTGTTTTTCTCAACCACTTCAGACATAAGGTGAAGATATCCTTTCCCTTGTACTTTCTCTCTTCTTTGAACATCAACATTAATGAATATAGGGAAAATCCCCACAATAATCTTATTCTACATCAAGGGTTAATATTGTGAATCTATGAATATTTTAAGGCTAGAGCCTCTAAGAACCCTAATCAGGCTCTCTCGGTCTCTTAAAATGATGGGGAAGATAGTGGTAGCTATAAGAGTGAGGGATGGGACATTAAGGATGATGAGGAAGAGGTCATTTCCACCCTTCCAAGAAATCTAAAGGGGTGCAAAAGAATTTGTCTGCAGGGACCAACAAGGGCAAGGGTTCTCCTTCAGTGGGGGGATTTAAGTTTGTGAAGAAATACAAGGGGAAATGGAAAGGTTTTTCCATTGTGATATATGATAGCTCCCAGGAGCATGATGTTCTTATCTCCCCTCCTGACCTTGAGGATACTCTTTCTCCTCATGACAAGAAGGGAGATTCTCGGGCATCTGTGGACTTGAGCTTTCAAGATTTTCAGCCCAAGCAAGAGATTTCTTTTGGGGTTTTGGAGATCGACAAAAAATACTCTATGTATTTCTTGAGACTCTTTAGATGGGATTTTTATGAGATTAAAAGCATCAACCTCAAAAGAGAGCGCTTTCTTCTAAGATTGAAGACTTACATGCGAAGGAGGATATGGGGGAGAAATTGCAAGTTACTACTAATCCCATGCATTCTAGTGGTGTGAAGAAGAAGCCTCAAGGGACCTTTGTTTGTTCTCTTTGGAATGAAGATGAGAAGAAAATGATGATGGATTGTTTAACCAAGAATGTGAAAATAACTAAAAACATGAAGGATATGTATGATAAGAAGTTTAGAGAAGCAAAACAAAGGATCAATAAATGTGAGACCACCCTATACAAAATTATAGAGAATAGTCACAAAATTGTTAAATCCTTGGCTGATAATATGAGTACTATGGTGTCCAAGCTTGAAAAAATTCACCAGGAAGGGGTTTTTGTTGACCTGGACTAGGATAAAGATCTGGGTAATGAGGATACTTCGGGTCTAAGAAAGAGAACTAGGACAAGTACGAAGAAGAAGATTGCTAATATACCTCAGGACATCTTCGAGTTGAAGGAAGCAGCCCAAAAGATGAATCGACTTGAAGTTGAAGTTGCTGAAACTTTAAAGAACTGGGGTTAGTAATGTTTCTTCTATTGGTGTTGTTGTGTTCTTCTACTGGCATTTTGTTGGCTTTTTTATGGTGTTGGATTGGGTTTCCCTCCATTTGTCTTTCTTTTTTGTTAGTCATTTTGTCTTTATGGTATGTTCTATTTTGTTGGGCTTAATGATACGTTATATCTAATTTTCTTGTAAAGGGTTTTGGGTCCCTTTAAAACTTGTTTTAAGCCTTAATAAAAAAAATATCTTCATAATCACAACTCCCAAGAGGGCCAATCATAATAAGGGGTAGGTAAATAACTAATAACAAATAAATAAACCATCAATCAATAATTAGATAACCGATAGATAAATAAATAAAGAAATGAATGAATGTACGGACAAACATAAATACGCAAACAACAATTAAGCAATCAATCAATAAATAATAAAGTTTAATTAAATAAATCAAAAATAATATAAGTAAATGCCATAAATAAATTAAAACCATAGCCAATATTAGAAACAACAATTAAATAATAAATAATCAACTAAAGAACAAATCACTTAAACCAATTAAATAAATATGATGGGACTAAAATAAATTGATAAATTAAGCTCAATAATCATTAATCAAGCCAATAGAAATAAATATTAAATAATCATCTAGATAATCAACTAACAAATAAATCAACTATAGTATTAATTTACTATATTAATCAAATATATTAATTAAATATTAATCGCATACTCACAACATCTTAAGGCAATCTGGCATAGGGTCGAACTTCGACACAATACTCTAACCACCAACTTGCACCATGTCACAATTGACAAGGTAGACAACTTAAGCCTAAAGTATGAAGAGGGAAACATGTCATCTCCATAACTTGCCATTAGGATAAGACACACTCAGACCTATGAGACTAGGTGGATTCAATGTCTAGTACCTGTAATCTTACAATCACCAATAACCACAATACAACATATACAATAATATATCATAAATAATCTATCAAGTGATAGAGAGTTGCAACGTCATATCATGATCTCAATGAGTGGTACCACATCGTCCCTATTAGGAAGACACTAGAACATAGTTACAATTAGCATAACATCAACTCTATTGTCATCATAATCATGCAATATGGTTAGCATAATCAAGATGTCATAATAACCTCATAACCAATATAATTCATACATGAATAGTGAGTGCATAAGCCTGATCAACATATTAGTCAAGGACATAACTTCATCTACGTAAATCATAATGAATCCAGTAATGTCAAAGACACTATCAGAGAATAAATCTAAAAGTGTATATCAAATCCTCTCATAAAGGACAAGTCAAAGAGGGGCACTACATCCTTCCCCACTAAAAATCGACTTACTCCTAGAATTCACAAGCTTAAAGTGAAGATGCACCCACACATTAAATCTAAAACTTCTTTTGAACACAACCAAATCATATCCTCCTTATAGAACAGTTACAAACAATATATATTACCTCCTCGCTAGAGGATTCATCAATCATTAGAACATCTTATTTCAAACATTTCCTAGCTCAAAGTAAGATAATGACAACAAGAGTTTCGTTACTAAGATTTAATTACTTAAAGCGAATACATTATATAAGGGATAAAACAAGTTACAAAACTCTTAGTAGTTACAATAAGAATGATAAATCATTAAAATTTCTCTTTTAAAATTTCCCTAAGAGAAATTTTAACCATGCTTTGCAAGACTAAAACTATAATTCTTGTCACCGAGTTAGCATCTATAAACAAAAATCACAATAATTCACACCATTTCAAGCATGGCAACACTCCTTTAACATCTACTTGCACGCAATTAAGAAGATAAATATACATTTTACACAATACTTTACACATAGGCATATCCTTTTATTATTTAAGAAGCCACATGTCGTACCCTTGTATAAGGAAAATTTTGAATAAACTTCCTTCAAGACCGAATAAAATCAAAAGAATCTCACAATTATGAGAAATCTATATCCTATAGTCTCAAAGGAAAATGGGAAATTTATAGTATTCAAACTACTCAGTCTCTACCACACTTTCCTTACGCTACTCTAATAAAAATATTCATGCATCTTTCATTCAATGAAATTATTCAAAGACACTCTAATCTATTAATTATGCATGATATATACACATAAGCATTCATTGAAGATATCAAATCAACAATTATTTTGTATTTAACTATTTAATATATTACAAACTTCTCAAATTCAAATGCACTTCTATCCAGCATTTCATAAAATCCTGAAAGTTACCAGTATATTTTATTCCATAAACATATTTCATTTACTCAACTGATACTAACATTATCTAATTGTTCACTAAGTCTAGTGCACTTCTCTATAGTATCCTCCCTTGCACACACTATCAAATGTTCGTAATGAACATGATAGAGATGATACTTCACACAAAATGAGGGCCCATAATACTCAACATACTAAATGACCACTATAGACAACAACGACATAAGAGAAAGTCCAAAAAGAAAAATTTCATAAAATCAACTTTAAATCACAAAAAATTACCAATGAAATAAATCAAGAAATAAAGTATGACAAGTGCCACCACATAGAATAAAATAGATGAAAGAAGAATTACATAAGTCCAAAAATTAAATTAACTCCAATGATACTAACACAAATGACAAAATAACTCAAGGCAAATAGCCAACTTATCCAAATCTACATCATGAGGTAACCAATATAAGTCACACCAAAGGGAGTAATCTCTATACATCACTCGAGGGTAAAACACCCTGAATGTGTTAGAGAGTGCTTGCCAAACATTTAAAACCATAAGTTTATTTATATATCTATACTCATTTTATCATTTTATTGCAATCCAGTCTTTTACAAGAGTCTAGACAAGTATCCTTCATTAAAGAAGACATATGCAAAGCGGAAATAAAGTGTTTGATACACACAAAGAATATATTAATTAAGTGATTAATATTCAAGATATCCTATCTATGAAATTACCACATTTACCAAGTTACAACAGAAATAGATATCTAAACCTCAACTAATCACTCGATGTTGTACTACAATATTCACCATTTTCTTAATGCACAACAAATAGAATATAGATGATAACAATAGTCTACATGATGTCATTGAACAATTTAATCAATCATATATTCACATAAGTAAATTTACTCATAAGAAATAGATCTCATTACTTAATCTCCAAACAAAATTTTATATAAAACTTGATTACTCCTACTCCTATCTTCTATGATCATTTCCTTTAAGACACCATTAACCAGTCAATTTGTTTATATTAAGCATGAAAATATGTATCATAACCTCACATGCATCTTCTTTTTATCCACTTCAATTAAATATCACACAAATTCAGATACATACCTTCATTATTCCCTTCAACCTTATTCAATTCATTTTCAATCCTTACTACTAGAGTTCACTGAGAAAGCACTTTCTTTGAAATTCAAATAGGGTAAGCAGATGCATCTTCCCTTAATCTATCCATTCAATCAATTAGTAGATTTCATCAAAGCTATATAACTCATTCACAAACCTAAGACTTTTATCTTACCAAACCAAGAAAAGACATAATGATATAATTTTCAAAGTTTTCTATACTATACATGAAATGCTCCAATTTTACTTCACTTGACATGTATACTATAACATGGTCTTTTAGCCTACCACTCCGTTAAACCTCCTACACTAATTTATGAAAGAGATATTTATTTAACTAACTCTTCTTGTTAAGTGAAGATCATGGATGCAATGTATAAATCTCAATCTTCAAAGAAAATTTTATTCAATCCAAACTTTTCTTTTTAGGTGCACAAAATCATACTCATCTATGATTATTCAAAAATTTCTATTTAGTATCAATAAGTTCCTTAGAACCTTGAATTATATACTCAAATAGAGAGACAAGAGGGAGAAAAGCATTGCCAAACAATCAATATATGCATACAAAAATTGTTCATGGACAATTGAATTTTCCTAGACTTTCTATATTTATCATACCATGGAGCTTCTTGCGTCATTTTCTAAGATATGCAAATTCAATCTCCCATGAGATATTATCATATGACAAATGCAACTAGAGATCTCAAATCCTTATTGAAAATTATGATTTAACTAGAAAATTCTTTCTTACATGCAAATTCTTACACATATATAAATACTAAAGGAACATAAAAATGGACCACTGAGAGGGGGTGAATTAGTGGTAATCAAAAACTTTAAATTATCTAAATTATTACAAAATTAATAACAAAAGTCAAGAAACTATGATCAGATATATCAAATACATTTAAACACACACACACAGAGAAAACTCATAACACAAGATATACGAGGAAAATACACGATGGGGAAAAACATCAGTGAGAAATGTTGTCGGAGTTTATTGCTCCAATCCAACCTCACAATTAAATCACTAGTTAGAATTTTTACGGGCACAAACCCAAAGGAGCCCCAACCCCTATCTTTATGGGCATGAACCCAAAGGAGCACCAACCCCCACTTTGAGCACCCACTTAGTGATGAAAATGATTTAATAAACAATTTTATACAATGGAAATCCTTGTTACAAACTATGTGTTTTGTAACACTTACAATTTTTTCCTTTGAGATTGACCTGATCCTTTTTTGCTTACTAGCTCTAACCTCTTCTTGTTGGTCTTGTTATCAATATTTTTCCTCCTCTCTTTTTGTTCTCCTTGTCACTACAAATAGTTCTCTACTTTATGCCCTGATCAATCCTACTTCTCTTCCTCTCACACTATGTATAACCCACCGTGTTATCTGCCTCAACTCTACACTCTCTAATTGTTGGTCTCCACTCTTCATGGTTGCATTCCACTCTCTTTTCTTTTTCTTTTATCTCTCTCTCATCTCATCTCTGCTTTCTGATTATTTTCCATTTTGTCTCTTCTGTAGTGTTATAATAGCATTGTATTATGCACACTTACGTAAAACACCTTTCTGTGCCCTCTTCTATTCTATGTTCTTTGTAACCTCTCCTTTTTGTAGGGATTATTATTGTGCACTCCCATAGAACACACACACACTTCAACAACTCCTCTATAATACTTAACTTCACTTAGTGGTAATCTATGTATATCTGAGATTTTCCCTCCAAAACAAATATTCAAAAAAATCTTCTCGAGCAACAAAATGATTTTTCTTGTAACATCATTCCAGTTTGGTAGCCATTTGCATTTAATGTTTCCTCTCTTCTTATTTTAGTAACTACTACAAAAATTTTGACTTCCTTCTGTCTTGAGCATACATAGATCTTCCCGCCAAAAAGAAAAATAAAAAATAATCTTCTTGAGCTTCGAAGAATTGTGTTGCACAATATGATATGTCTGCCAACTCAGCAACTTCAACTACCACTGTCAGATCTCCTAAATTATCTCTTCATTTGATCATTGTTGTATGCATAATATTTTCCCTTCAAGATAGAAATAAAAGATCTTTTCAAGATCCTAACAAATTCGTCATGCACACTAATTGGTTTCCATCATTCAATGCATTCTTCCTATCTTCTACATTGGTTTTCTTGATAACCACCTCATTTGAATGCACAAACTCTATAATAACCATCTTCTACATGTGTGATTTGTCCTTCGAACACCTAGAAGCCACTTCTATTCATAAACATCATCCAAGTCAACCAGTCAACATCGATCAACTATCACATGGACCCCTATGTCTATCGGCATGCACTCGTAGCATGAAAATATTCTCAATCGACATCCAAATCACTTAGTCAAACTTGGTGAACTACCACATGGAATATTCTCCCTATCAACGTCAAAAGTTTCCTTCAAAACCACATGGTTAACTACAATGAACCTACCACATGGTCCTCTAAGTCTATTGGGATGCCAACATGTCAACAGAATCAACTCTTCTTGTATTACATGTGTTCCTACAAGATGGCAGGAGTAACTCTCTTCCTTCCCTTTATTTGCCCTGTATTGTCATTAAAAAGTCAATTTCATTCATGTGGGCTAGTGGGATTACATGTCTTCTTCCTCTTCACTTGTCCCACAAGATCATTATTTATTCTTCTTCACTATGAAATAGTGAGGTGCCTTATTTTTTGAGTTTGTTTTACCCTTCAGGCCTTTCATCTTTGGCTCTTGAGCGTTGTGGGATAGTGGGATCCACCCTTTGATTCTTCTTTTTATTCCCCACGAGGTCTTCTTTATTTGGCTTTTCTTGGCACGAGATAGCGGGAGACATAATTCCCTTCACCTTGTGTTACCGCGCAAGATCATCTTCTTCTAATCCTGCATGGTGTGGGATAGCGAGGTTCACTTCCCTCTTCACTCTTGTTAGCTCGCACCACACCTTGTGCAACCTTTTAACCCATGTGGGCTGATCTAATGCATCGTTTTCCTTCAAAATTTTTCTTCTCATTCAACTTTTTACTTTGCCTTAGTACAACATGGGATAGTGGGATCTGTTGTTGGCTTTGCCTTTATGTCAGCCCGCAAGCTCTTTTATCTCTAGTTTTCCAGCTATGGAATAGTGGGGTTGCCTCTATCCTCTTGAATATTCTTAACTCACGTGATCACTTCACTTCAATCCTACACATTGTGGGATAGCGGGGGTGCCTCTATCCTCATTAATATTCTTACCCTGCATGACTGCTTCACTTCAATCCTACATGTTGCAGAATAGCAAGGGCACCTAATGAACCTTTTCTATGTTTACCTCGTAGAGCATTTTGTCTTGCATTGTCCAAGTTGCAAGATAGCGGGGTAGCATAACCAGTCATGTTATTGACATAACTATCATTTTATTGACAACCCAACTGCTTAATTGTTGTGTTATTAGCATCCCTTGTCTCCTTTTGCAGTTCTATAGATTGAGATAACCTACATGTTATACACACCACTTGTAACATTTGTATAACCAACATGATGTGTTATACACAGCTATGATTGATATTCCCTTTAACTGCATAGTGATAACCTGCATGTTATGCGCTTCACATTTCTCCTATCATAGTAGCCCTTGGTCAATGTAAAGGGTTCACTGTGAGATAGTGATAGCAATAATACAATGTGTTATGTGCATATCATTGCAACATAGTACGACTAACATTACATGTTAGTCAAACAACAACCATACTTTTTATGTGTCAAACCAACTCGCTCAATGTATTTCCAACTCAATTGCTTGTATATTCCTTATCCATTTTCACATCCCAATAACACATCCCATACTATCCTTCAACACCTTCTTTTGGGACTAACACACTTTGTTATGTTATGATGCAGTAACACTTTTTCTCTATTTCATCACTGGTTAAACCTATTTGCCTCTTGTCATCACAACTCTATGGCCTTGGTCTTATATCCACCTCCAAGTCCAATAACTGACTTCATGTAGTCTCCATGCACAGTCATACAACCTACACAATTCTACTAACCTGATGCAACACCATATTAACCAATATGTTCTTTCTCAGAGACAATCCATCACTCAACATCTATGTCCTTTGCCAACCTAGAATAACACAACCTCTATCAATCTACCCTTCATCTACAACATTTATCAATGTTGCATCTTCATCTTTCTCTGGAGCTCTCACCCTCTTACATCTTACATCTTCATCCAGCTATAACTCTACATGCCTGACCACTACATCATCACAATTGTTGACATCAATGACAACATCATGCCAATAAACACCCAATAGTTCTATTTAGTACCCATGCATCACTAGTTAACTTGCTAAATTTTATATAGAAAGGTAAGGGAATGAGAAGGACATTATTAAGAAACTATTTACATTTACTGATACATCTCATGCAAATTCTTTAATTTTCACATCATAATCTTCACTAAATCATTCTTATATGCATAATAAAAACACTTCATCTTACTACTCTTAACAAAATTGATGTAACGATCTAATCTTATAAACATAGCATCCATTAAATGAATACACACAATTTTCCTCTCACTCTATAACATAGTCATTTATATAGTAAAAATGAATTTTATCATATAGATGAGCACTTTAAATTACAAGAAAGCAAGACTGCATAGAATTTTCTAAACAACTCTCACATCCAAGAGGCGTGCATAAGAAATGACTACATAAATTTCCCACAATTATGATTTCTAAATGGCTTAGGAATCTGAGGACACAAGCATAGATATCTTAAAATCTCTAGGGTTCTAAATGCTTTTTCCATTACATTTATCATAAACAACTAGAATCAAAAGATCATTATAACATGCCACACAAGGCTAAGAGTTACCACCTTCATCAGAGATCCCAGTGTTTGCAACACGAGCTTTGATACCAAATGTAATGCCTGCCAAAATACCTTAGAGAAAATAACTAAAATATCCAACAAATAGAGATAATTTTTTTTTAATCATCTACTAATGCGCCAAATACACTATCATTACTCAAGATCACATATTAGCAACTACATGAATGATTACACTATTATGAACATAGAGATAATCTTAACAACATATAACGCAAGTGAAAATAACATCAAACAATTACCATCTCAACGCATACATATAATCATCCATTTATCTACTCATTCATTCACTAATTCATTCATTCATTCCCTAGGTTACTTCAACATCATTACTTACTATCAATAACACATAAACACATCCATAACATGAAACCATTAACACCTATTTCATTTAAGTTCTTCTCAATAATATCTTCCTAACATGAGAATCATTCATTTCCAATGCATACCTATCATAACCCATTAACTCTTGGATTAATTTTAAACACCAAACTAAATATTCCTAATTCCCTTGAATTTAACCATCTATCACAACATGAATAAATTAACCATCTACCATGATAGGACTAGGTCATTCCTTAAGAATCACATCATATCTCATCAAGGTTCTACTCACATACATGTTCAAGGATTATAACATCAAGTATAAAACTTCTTCCAAATAGAATCCCATATATATACAAGACTAACTCATGAACTCATACACTACAAGAACACATATAAACCAATCATTCATTTTCTAATCCAATATAGAATCTATATCTCTATCTTTTAGCCATTGAACATTGATTACAACATCTCACATCTTTATAAAGCCATAATCTCAACTACTACATCATATCCTAATGAATAATAATACAAGGAATAAGTGTATGTAATCCCTTTTATATTTACAATGTCATCATGATATGTAAGACTATTTCAACAAATAGTTCAATCAGCTCCACATGATGAAGAATCATATAGTCCATACAAACCTACAACAACCCATACATATCCATATCCCAAAGATAACTAACATTAACAATTAGCAAATTTCAATCAAGGCATACATGATCATTTCTATATCCACTACCATCCATAAGATAAAAAATCATATCACTCAATCATTTAATTCCTTTTAAATCTTGAATTATATATGTGTGAGGTGAAAAATGATGATGACAATTACAAAAAAACAAAGATCCAACCACAAACAATCCTACTCCTACAATAAAACATTCACCATACACCAAATAAGAAACCTAAGAACATGAAAATTAACAAATCAAATCAATAATACCATTCACATGCCAAGTAGGGTTTCATCTCCATTGTCATTTATCTCCATTCATCTTATTTGATATATTTGCTCTCATATTTTGTATGTGCACAAGAGCTCAACAAAGAAAAAAGTGTGGTTGTGAAGTCACTTGATTGCAAGAAGGCTCGATTGCATAAAAGTGTTAGATAAATGCATAAGGATTAGAAGGATAAAATAGTCCTCTTATATAGAAGACACTTTAGAAAATGGAGGGATAGGATTAAGATGTGAAAAGATAAATGGTCAGCTAGGATTAAAGGGTAGGTACAAGAAATAATAAAATAATGAAAGGGGTAGGTAGAGGAAAATTAAAAGATAAATCACATGTGTCACGAAGAGAAAAAGCTAATGAATTAATTAAATAAATAAATATTCATTTAATTAATAGTGGAAGTGGGACCAATTAAATAAATAAAATATTTATTTAAATAAGAAAAGGTTAGAAGAGGCTAAATTAATTAAATAAATAAATTAAAATTTATTTAATTAAGCTAGGACAATTTTAGGTGTCCATAATATACACATTCAATATCCACTTACATCAATCTCATCCAATACATCTCATTCTGAAATCAACCTACTATAAGTCCTAACACATATGTTCACAAGATACTAATTACATAGCCTTCTTTACTATTACATCTTTCTTAGGATACAAAAATACACGATATCAATTCCAATTGCATAGTTTATATTCCCAAGATCCATCAACATGATGAGATAATATAAATCCATACCCATGCACGAAAGCATCCAATGGTGAACATCCCAATGGAAGAAGGCATTAAACAACCCAGTGAGGTGGAACCAAATAGGAACCACCCCCCATTCTAGGAGATTACATGGGGTTCAAACTCACACTCAAGAGCTAGGCTAACACGTAACAACCAAGGGACTCAACATGACATCCCCAAAAATAACAACCAAGAACAATGAAGCATATCACATCACAAGGATAATCATAAATCAATAAACTCTAAGAGACATAATCAACAAAAGGCATAATAATAATGGACACACATAGGTAAGGAGTGCCATCACACGCTAGCCTCATGTGGAATATGCCTAAACCTTGGAGCCAAACAAGGGAGGTCGGTTTACTGCTTCAACAGTCTTCCCAACCATAGATCTCAAAACCATCACCCTGGGACCCGCCATTGGGGCACACAAACTCTAATTAATTATCCTAATTAAGTGAATTCCTAATTACCCAAACCCACTAATTAATTATTAAGGTTATCACTTGCAATTACAAAGGAAAAATATTCATGTGCTTCTATTCTACCTAGACCCCTTCCTTGAGGTCTATTACTCATGAACCCGATCCTACACATGCAAGAGACCACTCCCCCTAATTATGGACCCATACCTTAGGGTGAACATAACAATAACATCACATGAACATTCAATCCAATAGCATAAATGATAGCCATAATCATCCACAAAGAACTATACATCAAGAACCAAGCCATATAGCTCATGATGCCAAATTACAATGATAATCAAAACAGTCAAGAAGGACGAATACACATAAATAGGGGCAAAACATAATATGAAAAACACCACATAATCCTCTACAATGAGGCACAACATGTACTCTTGCTAGAGCAACAATAGTCCATCTTCAAAACAGTAAGGGTTCACTCAACTTGTTGGAGCAACTCTACATAACCTCAATGGAGAAGTATGAAAAAAATTTCCAAAGCTCAAATGAATACAAATGCATCATATATGAATAACACAGTGCCCCAAGAATCTCAAACACATTAAATCAAAGCCTTTGGAAATCAAACAGATTAGAAAAACCAACTTAGAAGAGTCAAAACTATCAAAAACCCCAAAATAAGTAGTATAGCACTATTGTCACTTACAATAATGTTTTTGTTGCATAAAGTGGCACTTTTTTTCAATCTTTTAGCACTTTTTCAGTAGAATATGAAAAACTCAGAAATGAAACCTAGAATGACTCAAACTTGTCCAGATTTGGACACAGGCCTCACAATGGCATAAAATCAACCCAAAAGGTTCGTAAAACCATAATGAAATCAAAAAAATATCTAATAAGGCCAACAAGGTCAAACTCCAACAATTTGACAACATTCCAAGGCATTACATTCCACATATTTAGACATAGACACAACCATTCCTTAATTTACTTAACCAAAAGGACAAATGAAATAATAAGGTCTTGAAACATGGTAGTCAATGATAAAAAAATCCACAAACAAAACCAAATCAATACCACAATGAGAGGAAATACAAATTTGTAAAGAACAATGTAGAATATACACTCTCGACAATACTTTATTTTTATATTTTACACATATATTCTTATACATATAAATCGATTTCCAAAACCAAAATTGTAGTCTTGAAACATTAAAATTTTTCTTACAATCAATCTTTCAACATACACGATGAAAACAATCTTTTAAAATTAAAATGTTGAAGAAGGGTTGAAGCTCCAACTTGGATAAATCGAAGTAAAGGCAAATAAATTCGAATTAGAGTAAGTCCAAACCGGTAATTCTAACCAAGCAACCTCCAAATCCAATCATGGAATCTTCAATAATCCAACTTCAACCAAATTAAAAACTCCAAATGCAAGCAAGATTTTCCTAGAAGGTAACCCAACAACATTCTCATAAAACTAAATAATAGAAAATTAAATTCAACCATAAAAAAATCTCCAGCAATCAAAATATTACAATAAACTATATTATTTGCCTACCATGCATAGTTACGAGGTAAATAATATAAAATAATATTATCTACTTACCCCAACAAAATTATCCAATAGAATAATAGGGTAGGTAAACTTTATAATATTTATTTACCCAATTAGTAACAAGAGAATATATTAATAATATAATATTCATTAATAAATAATACATCAATGCCCAATAAAATAAATCAAGGGCAATATAAATAAATGCTCCAATTGAATATAAACCATAAATAATATAAATAAATAAATAAACAATCAAATAATAATATCCTCACAGTCACAACTCCCAAGAGGGCCAATCATAACAAGGGGTAGGTAAATAAATAATAACAAATAAATAAACCATCAATCAATAATTAGATAATCGATAGATAAATAATAAATAAATGTATGGATGGGTATATACTCAACTGGTAATTAAACAATCAATAAATAAATATTCAAGTTCAATTAAATAAATCAAAACTAATATAAATAAATGCCATAAATAAATATAAAACCATAGACAACATTAGAAACAACAATTAAACAATAAATAAATAATTAAATAATCAACCAAATAATAAATCACTTAAACCAATTAAATAAATATCATGGCACCAATAAATCAATAGCATATGAATCAAATAAATTAATCTCAATAATCATTAATCAAGCCAATAAAAATAAATATTAAACAATCATCCAAATAATTAACCATCAGATAAATCAACTATAGTATTAATACTATATTAATCAAATATATTAATTAAATATCAATCACATACTCACAACACCTTAAGGCAATCCAACTTAGGGTCGAACTTTGATATAAGACTCTAACCACCAACTTGCACCATGACACAACTGACAAAGTAGGCAACTTAAGCCTAAAGTATGAAGAGGAAAACATGTGTCATCTCCACAACTTTCCATTGGGATAAGACACGATCAGACCTGTGAGACCAAGTGGAGTCGATGTCTGGTACTTGCAATCTTGTGATCAAAAATAACCATGATACAACTTATACAATAATATGTCATAAATAATTAGGAAAGTGACAAAGAGTTCCAATGCCATATCATGCTTGCAATAAGTGGTATGACATCGTACCTATCACAAAGACACTAGAATACAGTCAAAATCAGCATAAAATCAACTCTATCATCATCATAATCATGGAATAGGGTTTTCATAATCAAGATGCCATCATAACCTCATAAGTAATATAATTCATACATGAATAGTGAGTGCATAAGCCTGATCAAAAAATTATTCTAGACATAACTTCATCTACGTAAATCATAATGAATCCACTTATGTCAAAGAGACTATCAGAGCACAAATCTAAAAGTTTATATCACATCCTCTCATAAAGGATGCGTTAGGGAAGGCCACTACATGGACTTAAGGTAGAATAGTTTGAGAAGGTCATCTTGTTTGGACAATGTAGATGAAATGCTTGCTCATATCCAAAATGTGGTCAAGGATGTGAAAACTATGAAGATGGATCGCAAGGAAATTATTAGGTTTCTAGAAAAGATCATTAATAAGATTCATGATAAGCTTAGGGATGTCATGGTTGCGATAGAGCTACTATACAAAATAGTTATGGTCTCAAATAACTGAATGATAAGGTGTGAAGCTTTCAAGGTTTGACAAAGGGTAACTTGGCTCTCCTTCTTTCATGGAGGACAAAGGAAAAAATGTTGTTGTAGGTTAGCATGGCATGGGTACATGACCTATTCTTGGCCTCTCTACTTTGATAGCATAGCCATGATAAAGGTAAGATTGATCAAGCCCATATTTTCCATGATATTTTGGACATTGAAATGAAGGTGTGATTCACAAGAATGTAGAAGCTACAAAAATGTTAAGGAATCTTCAGTAGAATTTTGGGTCTATCAATCCTTTGGTTTCCCTTTTATTTTATTTTTGGCTAGTTATTGGTTTACACCTAGTTCTCTCATGGTGCTAGCAGTGCTTTTGTTGTAAAGAGTTTCAAGGTCCCTTAAAAACATGTTTTACTCTAATAAAAAATAATGGGTCCTGAGATAGTGCCTCCTCTAGGCACTTTCGAATGTGATCAAGTAGATTGTAGTAGTAATGTGATTGGATCATGAGACCAATAAGAATATGTTAATATCTTTTTGATAGACTATTCTATGTTATAATATTATATCCACAACTCTAATTTTTTTAAATGATATCACTTATACTTGACTATTTACCTCAAAATTTGAGGTGATTTTGAGGCATTACCTCTAGTATACAAATTTTCTATAAGTTTGGGGCAGTGTAAGCACATATTCTAAAGCTAATTTTTGTACTGTACCTTTAATATAAATAATAATAATAATATAGCAACATAAATAAATTCCTTATTTTCTTAAATCTTTCTTAGTATACTACCGATGTTAATAATGTCAATTAGTATGTTTACTATTAATGCATAGCGATGGAGCATTGTTATCACTTCCAAAGATAAATTCTAAACCCATTAATATTTAATATGATAACACATCAAAGGTATATTATTAATTTATAAGGAGAATGTTTTGAGAGAGGGATAACTTCAATTTGGACCATTATCCATATCCAACCACATCCTAATCTATGATCCATAAGGTGTAGAAACACCATGAAGCCTACTAGTAATGTTATGCAGTACACTTCGACTAGCTAAATTTTAGTCTTACAAACTTAAAGACCACATGAACCATATGTTATTTAAGGGTTCCTAAAATTTTATTAAAATCAAAACTCTATACTCCAAACAACATTCTAAGAATTATGGACATGAATTTTTAAGAAGTATCAAAAACTAAGAAATTTATGTCAGTTTAATAATGGCCTTATTCTCAACTAAATCAAGGACTAGGTGTTGACAAAACCATTTAGCAATTACTCTTGATATTAACTAGGGTGCTTTAAAAATGATGACCTATACATTTATGTTGTTTATCAATATAGATTTTCTTCTTCATTTACACGTCTTTATATATTAATAGTAGGAAGCATAAGGATGCCATGTGTTCCATATTTTATTTGAACAAAAGTAAATATTTCATCATTCATATCCTATAACATTATATGTATCCCTTGTCATAATATTATTGTCATTAATTCGAATTCCATAATCATAGCTATTAGAATTTCTTACTTTTACTCACTAACAGTCCTTGTATTCTTCATTTATCTTTTTACCCAGTTTATCTAATTTTAATTTTCTAGTGACTATGAAATACATATAAATGCCACAATACTAAATAAAAAAATTATTAACATTGAAATATTAATGAAAATAAATAATAATAAAAGTACATATTTGCCCAAACAACAAACCAACATCTACTCTTCATATCACCCTTACCTCTCACATTTTCCTTCTAAACTCTAGGGCTTATGCTTAAATGACATCCACAATCCATTCAAAGACTCCCATTTTAGCACAGGTAGGAAATATGTTGGCAATGATTGTGGCATTTTTCTGTTATCTACCAAATTACACTGCTTGAAAGTTTCTAAAGCCTTTTCAACAACTCCAAATTGTGCATATCCTGCAATCATTGCATTCAACAAAGCCCCATTTATTTTATACATTCTATTAAACAATTCACATGCTTTGGCTATGATTCTACATTATTCATATAGGTCTACTAAAGCAATTGCAACTACCACATTTGGAAAGATTTCTTCCTTGCAACACATCCTTCCACATCCTTTATATTCCAACTAACTCAAATTTGATAATCTCTACCCCCTTCCTTCTTTGTTCTCTCTATCTCCTCCTTGGTGCCTTCATATGGGTTTATTTCATCATAGTTTGAGAGGATGTGTCCATCAACTATGGGATTCAACCTCATTTTACACCTAACAAAATTTCATTTGCATTATGCCAATCATCAATACTACCTTAATGACATGATAGAAAATTGTTTGTCCATGGCATGCAAGCTCTCTCTCTCTCTCTCTACCTACACACCAATGGTTGTCCTTTTCTTTGTTTCAAAAGCCAATAATTTACTTTATTTTATTGTTTAATTCTTCTCCTATTTCTTAACAATTTAAGATAAGTTTATTAAAACAAAACATGGAAGATGTTCATTTGATTAAGTTGACAATTGATCTTAAGTGTATTTAAAAAAAAAATTGTAGTGTCCTAGAGGCACGAATATTACAAAAGACTAAAAAAATATAATATCAAAAACATGATTCACTAATGCCAAAGCTACAATATTTGTTTGTGTTAGTGAAAGTGAAGGAGGACAATGTAAATATTGGAAAATTATTGAAAAAAATAATAAAAAATTAATGTAGGTTTTTTGGTATATTATCTAAATTTAAAGATCCATGTTGCAATAAAAGAAAATATTGAAGCAATAATATTTGTTAAATTTCATGTGTTTTACAAGATGATTAGATGAAGACAAATGTAATTGAAGTTCAAAATTATTATTACGCCAAGAGGCATAACCTACAATGGCATCATATTGGGGTCATCAAACTTGTCGGTGTAAGAAAAAAGAAACGGTTCACATCCCTGAGAGTTACGAATGCATACGAATGGTTTCAGTGAGTTGTCTTCTTCTAGAAAGTGTTTTTGTTGAATTGTAATAAAATGAAATGATTAGCCACAAAACTTTTAGAAAGATACCATGATGTCTTGGCATCATTGCCAACAATGCCATAACATAGCCTGTATATCTCATTCTCTCCAACCTTTTTCATCTTCTTCTACTTCGTTGGAGGCCAAGGATCATCCTTCTTCTCCTATCGATCATCACTTTTCTTGCTTCCATTTAAAATCCATTTCAACCTGCAACAAATTAATGTGCTTGGTAGTTCTTGTTAGGATTAATGATAGTCCCAAAGATACTGAGAGTGGGGGGGGATGAATCAGTATCTAACCTGTTATGTGAATATTTGACCTTATTAAGTATTTTGCATTCCAAAATAGTGTATCGGTAAATAAGAATTAATGTAGTAAATAGGAACAATAAAGACAACATAGAAAGCACACCATAACACAAGATTTTTAATGAAGAAACCTAGCGTGGGAAAAACCTCGATGGGATTTGTGACCCACATTATTCACTCACTGGCCAATGAATGGATATTACTTACAATGTGGTGCCTGCAAATGCAAGAAGGCCAACTGCCTAGAGCTCACTGCTCGATTTACAAAATGGAAGTCTCACTGACTTACAAAATGGATTATGAGAATCCAATATAATGTACTATTATAATCCAACATCTGCTATGCTAGGTTCAGTACTAGTTTAAGCTCATACTATAGCCATAACCTTATACAAAATCTGTCATAATATTCACTCATCACTTCTACCTTGTCCTTTTTTCTGTGTAAATGATTTACAAGATCTCATACATATATGAGTCTATTACAATATGTCATGTCGACTTTACAAAAGATATTTACAATTAAATACAATTGTCATAACCCTATTTTTGGACCTCGATATGACTTGCTATTATTATTATTATTATTATTATTATTATTATTATAATGTTAATATTATGAGTAATGTTAGAAAGAAAAGATAAATTGCAATGAGGTTGAAGTTTTTAAATAAAAAGGAATTTAAGTGGTGACACACACATGAGGTCATAATTTATTGCTTATTTTCTCAATATCCTAATTGAGCACATGGTGTAGGAGAAATAAGAAGATTCTAGAAAAGAAATTTAAAATTTAAAATATTAAAGAATAAATATTATATTTAGCAAATATATGACATGGGAGTTATAAAATTATTCTATGAAAAGAATAATTCTATTCATGGCATTTTTATGACAAAGGAGTTACAAAATGCATTTTTGGGGGAGAATTCAAATTTGAAATTTGAATGCATGGTCAAATGTAACCCCCACTATGACAACAATCATTTTTGCATGAAATTAATTTAAAAATTGTTTATTTTCTCAATATGCTATTTAGCACAAGTTGTAGGAGGAAATAAGAAGGTTCTAGAAGAGAATTTCAAATTCAATTTTTGCATGTAACCCCCACTATGACAATTAATCATTTTGCATGAAATTATTTTGGGAAAAGAATATAGAAATCAATTAATTTCTTTTGTACTGGGAAAATGACTCTCTTTTCTATATATTGAGTTCTAAATTTTTGAAGAAGGAGGGGGGGAGTTCATTGTTTTTTTTGATGATAAAGTAGTCTTGAAATTCTTATGAATTTATTTTCAATACCATGTTAGTTGTAGGAGAAATTTTGTAGATGTGTTGCAGGATTTTGGAGAAGATCATTACCAAGCTTCAAGGAGGAATTGAAGGAGGTCAGCAAGGTTCTTCATTCAAATCCAGGTTCCCCTCTTGCACATTCATTGCTTGCTTTTTATTTTCAAAGAAAATCTTCTTCTCATCTCTTTAAGAATTTTGCACATAAGAAAGTTTATATTTTTATTTTTATTTTTTTTAAAAGAAATTCTTTTTATCCATTTCAAATTTTTGCAAGGAAATCTTTTTCAGTTTTTGTTAATTGATTTAATCAAATACATGTAATAAATTGCTTTTCTATCCAAAAAACAATCTTCTTTTTTTATTCTACATGTAGGAAATAAATTGGTTAATAGATTTCTTTCAAAATATGCATATACAAATTCAAATATTATTTAATTTGTTATCTTTTCCTCAATCAACTTTCTTTATTTTACAAAAAAACAGATTTTTTTTAGAATAGAATATATATATTAGAATAACTTGAACAAAAATAAAACTGCCAAAGTAATATAAAATCAGAATAAAGAAAATAAAAATAGAAATATATTCATCTATATGTAAGTTAGATAAATACCCATCTCTGTGGATTTTAGGAAAATATTCATGTCTGTGGATTTTATGAATGTAGGAAAATGTTCATGTCTGTGGATTTTAGTAAAACATTCATCTCTCTGCATTATAGAAAACAAAAGTTCATCTCTATACTTTTTAGAAACATATTCATCTCTTTGAATTTTTGGAAAAAAATAAAAATAAAAAAATATTATTCCCTATGCATGTATGAAATTAGAAAAAAAAAAGAAGTAAATCTTGCATTAATTAATAAATTAGTAAAATTCCCTTCAAATATATGTTATATAAACATACATATCAAATTTATTTAAAATCATATTAAATTTATGTTCTAATTGTTTGTAGATTAAGTTTTTTTTGTTTTTTTTTAATTTAGTTTATTTGTTTAAGATTAAATAAATATAATTATTATATTATTAAAATTGAATTATACTTTAGAGTTTGTAATTAAATTTTATGTAATTGAAAAATTTATTTATATTCTAAGTTGATTAAGTAATTGAAATTTATTTGTATCATTAAAATAAGTAGTTCAAATTTATTTTTTATTTTATTTTTTTATTTTAATTTAAAATTTAAAAATGTTTTAGAATATTGAAAGTTATTTTGAATGATTAAAATTAATAAGCTTATAGTTCTTTGAAATTTAATTATGCACTTGGTGATTAAAAAATCATTTACGATTAGTTTATAATTATAAATTTTAATAGTTGAAAATTAATCTAATTTAGTGAGAAATTGATTTATTTATTGAGGTCTATTTAATGGAAAATGGTTTTATTTATTGATATCTATTTAAAAAGGATTAATGAGACCTATTTAACATGTAACCTTATTAAAATTAATGGAAATATGTTTAAAATATCATCTCTAGTTTTAGGAATTAGATTATTAATATATTAAGGGAAAATTTAAGCGAAAAGGGTCTAACCCATATTAGTGGATACCTTATTGGAGTTTTAATTATGAAAAATTAAGTTGCAAATTTGAACTCTTTTTAAATTCTAAAGAGTTTGTATCTCCTCAACAATGGGAAAAGAGTCCCTTGGGTTTTGAAAAGATAAATATTGCATAAGGCAAAAGGGTCAATTAACACTTGATAAGTTCAATAGATTAGATAATCGAGCATTAAGAGACCTATCATCTTGAATTAATCCTTCTGAGGATGTAGATATAATAGTTAAATCTCCTTATTAAACAAATTAGTTTGACTTAGGAAAAAAAAAGCAAGGAAATGTTAGTGCACCAATGATACACTTATTCCATAGTTTTGGATCTTTTCATCAAATAATTAAATCCTAATAGTAAGTGGGTTCCCTCAAGACATTCAATACATTTCAAATATTTAAGTCCAATAGTAAGTGGGTTCCCTCAATACATTTAATACATTTCAAATATTTAAGTTCTTTAATTATTGGATTTCAAAACTATCTTTTGTATATTTCAATTAGTACAAGTATCAAATGTTAAAGGAATTTACCTAACGAGTAAACGTGTTTAAATTCATAGTAACCCTTTTAGGTATTTCAGCAATATGAGTTAATGTTAGACAAAGTTTTGCCTCAATTTGAAAGGTTGATTATTTGATTTGTTACTTTATTAGATTCCAAGATATGAGTATATAAGGCATTGCGAATAGTCACTTCTTTTAATAGTTAAAATCATTTACCTTCTAGCTAAAAGAAACATAAGACTAGTAAAAAGGAAAAGTTACACTTAATAATACAAGTAATTAGTAAGGATAAATTTAATTAACATTAAATTTAGAGGTAAATTGCATAGTTAAATATTCATATGGTAATAGTATTAATTAGGATGCAAAGAGAGTTTATTCAAAACCAAAATTGTTTTAGCAAATGAGTTTCAAGAAACCTATTCCATGATCACTTAGAAATTAAATAACAATTCTAATTGAGGGTAATTTAAGGAGCAAACATTAGCTCCCTTTGAAGTATTTGAAATTGATAAAGTTATTATTTGTAGAATGCACCCAATGATAAGGTTAACATTACTTCAAGTGGAAGGATTAATTAGTCATCACTTTATAATCTTGCAAAGGTATTAGTTCAAAAGCAACTAGAAGTTTATTGATTAGAATTGTTTATTAGGAGACTTAGTATTATTTACTTGGTTAACTAGCAAGTGTTTACACTCTTGTCTAATCTCTTTTTCAAAAAATTAGTAACTAAGAATAATATGCTTAATTTGAAGCTTATTGTTGAATAGTTGTTTCCTTTTCCCTTCAAAAAGTGAGTATTGAATTCATTTCCAAAGTATAATTATTTGATAATTTAAATTCTATTGCAAGCAATTTAGTACCTTTCAATTATTAGGATTCACATTTAAAGTAGTGTTATCATTTGTAGATGAAATTTGTATTACTTCATATGGAAGAATTAGTTGGGATTATTATTAAGTACTTTTCACTTCAAACAAGTAGGTGTTAAAATTAATTTCCAAATTCTTGCTATTCAATCATTTAATTTTCTTTCAAGCAAATCAGTACTAGGATTCATACTTATTGTATAATGGTTTGTCCAAAAAAATTATATCTCGCAAGTAATTCAAATCATTTTCATAAGTTATCTTTGAAAGTATCATGGTTTCCAAGCAATTAGTAATTTCATGTATTTAGTTCAAGTTTTTGAATTTTTAATTATCATAACTTTCCTTCAGAGAAAATACTATTCCAAGTAGTCGATTTGTTTATGTTCCTTTCAATTACATAAAATTCATACTTTAGTTTTAAATTCAAGTGATAATTCCTTGTATATAATAGTTTCTTTTTCATAATTGTATTGGTATATTGCTTCATTTAAGATTCATGAATTCAAAGTTAAATTCCTAGTTAGATAACTAAACAAGGAGTTGAAACCAAAAATTAGTGGTGTTTGGTATCTATGGTGCCTCTAGGTCACACTTACGAGTAATGTTGTCATGTTGAACTACTGCACTTAATGCCTAATAAAGATGCAATAACGATGTCTGTGGCATCGTCCCTCTAAATCACTGGGGAGAAATAAGGGTCATTTGGAAGTTAAAATCCAAGGGGTGGGTAATCCCCCTTGGATCGATAATCTATAAAGATTAATTTTTAAATGAATTTACATCCGATCAGTTGAACTTTAGATAACCCCATTAGGGTTTGGATGTGTGTGAAGATCTTGAAAATTTATTTTATCTTGATGATTTCAACGGATGATAACGGATTAAGGGTGACATATTTAATAGGAAATATGACTTAGTTGTTTAGGCCACAAGCAAAAGGCCATCTTGAGATTTTTTTCTATAGAGCTACCATCGTGGGTAGCAACCGTGGAGAAAATGTCTGGGACATTGACCCTAGAAAGGGTTGCATACCCACCAAATAGTTTACATTAAACCATAGTTAGAAACCAGAACTACATACTTTACGCCTTGATCTCGTGCTGAAACAGGTATGTAGGCACTCTAGGGACAAAGTTGTCCCTTGTACTCAAGCATTCGGGGATGGGGATTAGGATTTGGTTATGGGCGAGTAGTTGGTTCTTGAAGCTCCTTGGTATTTTAATCAAATAGTGCAAATAATAATTTAAAGGTTAAAATTAATTCAATGCATACTCAGAAGGAATCCCATATGGATTCGCTTGACTTCCCGAGGCTTAAGGCCAAATTCTGAGGTGGAACTCAAGCTTGTTTGTGTAATTATTTTAATACTCCTAAGGACGGTGACCTCGGTACACTCCTAGTAGGGGAGTGTAGTCTTTAGAGAGTGGCTCAAGACCCGGATGGTCCCGATGAGTCTAAAGTCTCTGGCCAAAGCATATCCTATTCTTATGAATAGATGCCTACCACGTTTGGGTAGATGCCTATCTCGAATTGGATAGATGAAACCTCCTATCCCGTATGGATAGATGCCTAACCCGTATGGTTAGATGCCTAACCTGTATAATTAGATGCGTAGTCCTGTATGGATAGATGCCTAACCCGTATGGTTAGATGCCCATCCCTGTTGGATGGATGCCTATCTCATTTGGATAGATGTACCTGAGTATGTGATTGAATCAAAAATAAATAAGAATGAGTAAGAATAACAAATCAATATTTTTATATATTAAAAAAAATCAATTGAGTTTTTGAATTAAGTTAAGTGGGTTATTACAACAATAAACAAAAGGTTTTCCTACCATCTGGGGAGCTGGTATACATTATTGTCGTTGTGGGTGAAGTGTCTACTGGTGCCAGTGCCTATGCCTGCCGGTGGTTGTGCCTACCAATTTACTAGATGAATGCCACAAGATTGCCTAAAGGTATCCACAAGGTTGCAAGGTTCTCATCAATGACAACACCTTCAATTACCTTCAATTCTCATTAGAGTGTGTAATGCCAATAATCTCCCCCTTTGGCATTGATGGCAACACTCATGAGAAAAATCCAAAAATGAAGTCCAAAAATTTTACCAAAAATGTGTGCTCCCCCTGAGCAGATGATCTCCTCTAATAGCCATTTTTCTCTATCCACTACTTCCCCTTTGACATCAATGACAAAGGTTGTCAAAAATTATCAAATGAGTGTGGATTTCAACTTGAACTTTGTAACCGATTGGTTACAATCTGGAATATGTTTGCTAAAACCAAGTTTAAACTCTGTATAAATCTGTTGTTGTCCTTGATGGTTGCCTCAGTTCTCTAGATTGTACCGGTGAGATGATGCATATGTTCCTCCGGTGACCTTTGACCTTGAATTAATGCCTCAGAGATCTCTTTCCTCAGAGAGATAAGGTTGTCTAATTTAGGACTAAGTTTGTACTTAAGCTCTCTGGCTTTTGCCTTGATCCTTTCTTTCTCTTTCTCTAGCTTTTCCAATTTTTCCTCAAATCTTGTTATCTCTTGCTTAATAGCTAATATAGGTTCAGATGAACCAATGATATTATCAGTTATATCATATATCTCCTTTTGAACTTTGCTTATTTCCTTATCAATGTCTATTGTTAACAGATTTGTCTTGCAAGCATCCCTATACAATTCCTTATACTCCAAAATTGTTGTATTCAATGCCGGTAAAAGTGTATTAATGTGTTTCATGCACTTGTTTATTGTTTCCTCAAATAATTTTTTTTTTCTTTTTCCATTTTCTCCTTGAATGTTTCCTCATTTATTTGATCAACTATCAATATATTTCTAGTAATATATTTAGACAATGTGTCTAATTGACTTAAAGAATCCTTTACATTATCTATGTTGCATTTTGGTGCAATCATCTTAAGAATATAAATGGTGTCATCAATCGCCTTATAGGCCAATGCATTACAATTAGTTATTTTTTTTATTGAGTCCAGAAGTACTTCAGTCACATTAGTAGGTCTAAATTCAATCAGTGAAGTACCGGATGTCTGACCAACTACCTTTACAATTTCAATGCTTCCAGTGGGAGTAACCAATTTGCCTGTATCTATCTCTAGTGGATCAGTCTATGTTTGCATTTCTACTAGCAATGGTTTTTGTTTCACAGTGATTGTCGGTTGCACTACCTCAGTGTGTACCTATGTATCTATCGGTTTCTCAGTTGGTTTCTCTATACTATTTGTTGTCGGTATCTTTGTTACTGTCTCTGTAGGTTTTTCAATGTTTGCATCAATATTAACAGTAACCATTCTGCTATCCAAGGGTTCCACTAAATGCTCTGCTTGCTCTGCTTTCCCTATTTGTGTTTCAACCTCGGTATGTTATGTTGTTTGCTCAATGTTTCTGGTGTTAGCAGTATCATTTTTCATCTCAATGTTGTCCTTGTCCACTACAATGTTTACTTCCTGAGTGTCAATATTCATTGTGTATAAAATTTTTGACTCAAGGTTAGTATCCTCATGTGGTGTGTTAACACTTTCAGTAGCCGATATATCCTCAGTCTGTACCGATGGAGTAAAAAAAGGTGGTGGTAGGTTGTCAGTTACTTTTATATTTGGTATTCCACCTACCTTACCTTTCCCCTTGTCTCTGTCCTTCTAATTAACTTTGAAAGTTTTCTTTGGTCTTTTTAACTCTTCTTGTTTTTCCTTCTCAACAAAAAAGATATCTCATTTATCTATTGTTTCTTTTGTACTTTCATTTACTCTACCAGCCATTAGGCTCCCATGCTGATTTCTACTTGCAAAAACTATTCTATTAGCTTCACTAATTAATTCATAAATTTCTTCTACAGAGTTAACCAGATGTACAGCTAGGAGTTTTTCAATCTTAAGTTTCTTGTCAAGCTCCATGATTGCAATCCTCTTTGCATCTAACCTCTTGTACAATTCACTTGGAAAATCATCTACTAATACTTTCTTGTATATATCAAGATGTAGGATTATGCTATTCTCAATACTTTACTTTTCTTCATTAGTGAATGTATTACACAGTTTGCTCACATTAGCTAAGTTACCATCATCAGTTATTTCACTCAATAAGTTATCCAATGGTGGTATAACCTATTTTTTCTTTTTCTTGGGTGTCAACTTCTTTGTCGGTGGTCTCACTGCCTATCACTTCTTTCTTGTCTTCTTGGGTGAAGGAGAGGTTACCGGTGAGGGTTTTCTCTTCCTATCAACTCTCTTAAATTCTATAGGAATTTCACTCTTAGATGATGTGCCAAATGCTGAGATATGTGCCTCCAGTTGTAATCCTTCTAGGTCACTTTCCTTTATTCTAGTTATGTTCATTATGTTTTCTTTTTTTTCCTTAACTTGCTCTATTTCACTTGTTATGTATTTTTCTCTTTTCTTTCTTTGTTTCATTGTTTGTACACAACTTTCTATTGTTTCAGCATTTCCAAAAACCTTTTCTTCTAGTTCTCTGGGTGCCTCTAATAGGGCTTTAGCATAAGTTTCAATGATATTTACATTTACCTCATACCCCATTTCAGTTACCCATATAGTTCTAGGAAGAACTGCCTCCATCCAGATTTCATCCTTTTTAATTACAAAACATATTTCTTTGTTGTACTTATCTACCACACTCTGTGGTAGTCTCTCCCTAGTTTTCATTTTTGCTTTTAAGGTTTTGAAGTACTTTGTTATATTGTTTTCCTTGTCTGTGCCCATACTAGTGAAGATTTCTAGCAATTGTTTGCCTACCGGTATATCATATCCAAAATCTTTCTTTCCAATACCGAGAACTTCTTTTGTGAAATATAACATAAGATATACCAAAATATTGCCAAAACGAAAAGTTCCTTTCTTATCACCTTTTATCTTTTTCAGATTATCTATCAGTTCATCTTTTAACCACTCACATACATCTATTTTTGCATCATTATTGACCATAGCATAAGAACTTTTAATACAAAGATTGGAAACTGAGTTAAGTTGGTTTGCATGTGTGGTCTTATAACCTAGGATCATGCTTATGAATCTGAAATTTTCATCTTTGACATCATTTACTCTAAGGGATCAGCTATCATATGTTGCTCCTGTTAATGTCATGACAGTGTTATTAGGAACCTGGGTAAGTGCACAAAGATGGTGGTCAAAAAGGGGGGTATAAGTGGACACTTTTTTTCTGAAATCAGGTGAACCTGAACTTGGAGGCAAAATTTGAAAGTCATCCACTCAAAATATGAAGATAATCAAAGAACAAATATTGTAGGACTCTCAATCTAGTTTCCAAATTACTAAAAATTTTCAAAATTGGATAAGATTAAGGGGGTCAAATTCTTCGCGCATGAAAAAATGACCCTATTTTTTTAAAAAAAACATAACATAGTGTCTGACGTGCACATCAAAAAAGTCATAGTTAGATTTAGTATTTTGACAAATCCTTTGGCAGAAAGATAGTTAAGAGTGAGCACTAGAATATGTGTATTTGTTTGTAATTTTTTGTTGAGTATTTTTTTTTTATGATTTTTCCAATCGAGCACATCCTTAAAATTTGGTACCTTTTCATGCACGAAGCATAAGTTGCAATAAACAAATCAAAAATACAATTTTATTTTTTTAAAATTATAAAGAAACAAGTGCACTACAATAATATATAAATTTTTTTAAAATTGGATAAGTATATCAAAAGTTATTCAAAAAATGGTGCACCTATGTCTGTGAGAACTATGGAGACACTAGTAAAAGAAATTCAATAATAATATGTTATTGTTGTTCAAATTGAAAACAAATTATATGGTTAGAAAGCTCAAAAGATGGGTGAAAATATGGTGGCAATTTTAGAAATACCCACTTTATGAAGTGTAAACCTGATGATGCAAAGTCGATAAACCAAGTTGATAAAATAAAACATGTCAAAAAATGAGAGAAATGGAGGGAAATCAAACTTCCAATCTGTAACTTTGTCATCTAGGCCTATTTCCAAGCCTAAATAGTCAAAAGCGCATACGGGGTACTGATGGTTTAAAAAGCGCGTACGGGGTGCTTATAGTGTAATAAGCGCATACGCGCTTATTTCCCTATAAACAACACGTACACGCTACTTTTACTATAAACAGTGCGTATGTGCGCGCTTATTACACTATAAGCACCCCGTACGCGCTACTTTTACTATAAACAGTGCGTACGTGCTATTATATAATATGATATTATATGTATAATATGTATATATACATATAATATATGTAATATATAATGTGTATAATATGACATTGTATATATAATATGTTTATATACATATAATATATGTATATATATAATATATTAAACATATATATACACATGTAAGTGTATCGTCTCTCCCTCTCAAATTCATACAAGGTCTCTCTCTCTCTCTCTCTCTCTCTCTCTCTCTCTCTCTCTCTCTCCCTCTCTCTCTCTCTCCCTTCCTCCATACCCCATCCCTCTTTCTCTTCTTCTCTCCCTCCATACCCCACTGCAACTATGTCTGCACTTCTATAGAAGTAAGTGAATTTATTTCTTGTCTGCAACTTCCTCTTTGATTTTTATCATGTATCCTCTCCTAAAAAAATTGACTGATGGATTTTTGTGTGTATATTGAATAGGAGGAATAGGGTTTGAAATTGAACCACGGGTGTATTACCATGACAAACAAGGAAACCTATAGCAATATTCTTCTCGAATGTGTTTTTAATGAGCAGAGCAAATGTAGAAAATAGTGTCAACAAAGAAACATGATGAGTCAGAGTACCTACAATATTTTTTTCAAAAGAAAACAACAGGTAGGAAGAGAAAGAGGGAGAGTAACATAGATGATGTCCTGTAGAATGATAGTGGTGGGTATGTGAGAGTTCCTATGTTGTTACACAAGGCCTGTCACCTAAAGAAATTAAAGTTTGTTTTATGCATGGCAGTGGTAGTATATGATGATCATCACTTGTCAAACAACTTGGAATGGTACATACCCATGAAAGAAATCAAGTGTGTAATTCCTATAGTCACAATCGAGATCAGTCTTATAACCTTGCAAATTTAATAGCATCATATGTTTAGAACTTAGGCAGTACTCTTAGGTTTAGGTCAAGCTCTTACACTTGTTTTTTGGTGAAGCCTTGTTGTTTGTTCACTTGGAGTCTCATTGTATGATCTTCTATTTATAACTTTAAATTTAATATATCATTTTATTAGCCCACCATATGACCCCTTAGGTGTCATTAGAGGTCGTATTGTTTCT